>NC_057813.1:735532380-735630041 GCF_018294505.1 Triticum aestivum
GGAGGCGAGCATAGCGACCGCGTCGCCTAAGTAGAAGGGGAGGGGAGCGCCGCCAGAGGAGGGGAAGGAGAGGAGAGAGCCATCCTGACAAAGGCTGCGTGAACAAACACGTGGCAAGTGCATTTATTCTAATGCCGTTAATTTCTTTATGCATAGGTTGACAGGTTGTAGAGCACGAGGAGCTGTGCTTTGCTGCTTTCGCTTTGTGCATTTATTCTAATGCGGTTAATTTCTCCATAAGCCCTATCGTGAACAAACAAATAGGGCTTGTGCTTTGCTGCTTCATCCTCGTTTCACTCTCTCAAGGAACAGTGCTCTTTGCTTTTGGGAAGGGCCGTTTGCCGTATCTGTTTGGCGAGCGGGTGCTTCCGGCAGGACGCGGGAAGCGGGTGAGGCGGAGCGCGGCCTCGAGCACACGGGCGGGCACGAGAGCAGGCCAGGCCACCGCAACGCTGCTCGGGAGTGGGTCAGATACAAGTCAGAAGCACGTCGAATACTGGCCCGTCGCCGTTGGCCGAGTTGGCCGCTGCGTGCTAGTGCATCCACAGCCGCATTCTAGCTAGCTAGCGGCTAGCCGCGCATGCGTGCAGCAGTTGTGCGTGTCTGCTCGACGTTGGAGCACTGGAGCTCGCGCCCAGCCACCTCGCGGCGCCCGCGGTTCCTGTCCGGCCTTGCCTCGCCGCGCTACGGCGAACTCCCTGCTCGCGTCCTCCCTGATTGACGCATACCCACGTGTAGTATGGACACAGAACCGGGCTATAGCACCGGTTCGTAAGAGCCTTTAGTCTCGGTTTTATAACGGGCACTAAAGGATGGAGAATAAAGGTCCCTCCTTTGGTACCGGTTCTGCATGAACCGGCGCCAAAGACCCACCACGTGGCACGAGCCCGTGTGGTGATTTGGGGACCATCACCTGGTACTTAAGGATTTTTTTTATTTTTTTTTCAATTTTTTTTCAATTTTTAAATTTCTGAATTATTTAACGATTTTCTCTCTAATCACCGCTCATCATTGCTCTAATCACCCTCATCATTCCAAATCGTCTAACTTCCCGGCCTTGCCTCGCAGCGCGACGGCGAACTCCCTCCTCGCGTCCTCCCTGCTTGACGCATACTCACATGTAGTATGGGCACACTAGTGCAGAACCGGACTATAGCACCGGTTCGTAAGGGCCTTTAGTCCCGGTTCTGTAATCGGCACTAAAGGGTGGAGACTAAAGGTCCCCCTTTTTAGTACCGGTTCTGCACGAACCGGGGCCGAAGGCCCATCACGTGGCACGAGCCCGCGCGGTGATCTGGGGACCACCAACCGGTACTAAAGGTTTTATTATTATTATTTTCGAAAAAAATTGAATTTTTTTTCCGATTTTCAAAATTTTGAATTATTTAACGATTTTGTCTCTAATCACCGCTCATCATTGCTCTAATCACCCCTCATCATTCCAAATCGTCTAACTTCCCGACTGGTCACCCATTCTCTCACTAGCACGCTTAACTTCCAAGTTCTATTCCCCCTAGTTTCCAAGTCTGCACATGTTGTTTACCTAACAATAGTAAGCTATCAATCCTATTAACCCTCAAGAATTTAGCTTGAGCATGAAGTCACATGTTTCACCGTTTTAGTTTGAAACTATTATTCTAAAAATAATAATTATTTAGTAACCGAGATATTACTTGAATAAGTAGTTTGACCATAGTTTGACCATATTTGATCATAGTTTGACCACAATTTGACCAAAAGTCAAAAACTAAAATAATTATTTATTAACACTAATATTTCTTAAATAATTAGTTTGACCATAGTTTGACCACAATTTGACCAGATTTAACGAAAATTAAAAAAAACTAAAATTTGATCATATCTTTTTTTCCTTTTAGAATTTGAGGATTCTAAAAAATTGCAAACAGGCCATAGGCTGTCAAAATCGGATGCGGATTTTCGTGCTGATTTTTTTGATATATTATGCGTTTTTTTCGACATCGTATGCAAAAGATATGGCAAAATGGGCCCTTTAGTCCCGGTTCATGACACAAACAGATACTAAATGTTAGCCCTGTAGTACCGGTTTGTGCCACGAACCGGGACTAAAGGGGCTCGTGGGGCCCTGGCCTGACGCCAGCCTGCCACCACCCCTTTAGTACCGGTTCGTGGCACGAACCGGTACTAAAGGTTCAACACGAACCGGCATTAATGTATAGCCGTTCGAACCGGGACTAATGGTACCATTAGTACCGAGCCAAAATTGAACCGAGACTAATGTATCTCACATTAGGTCTTTTTTCTACTAGTGGCATTCACACGAGCCATCCACACGAGCAGCTAGCTCTGCTGGATGGTGGGTGCCGGCCGTGCATGGTGCCCCACGCGAGCTAGCTAGCTTCGCTGCTGCAGCCGCTAGCCTCGCGTCTCGTTCACGCCCGCGCCCGATGCTCGCCGTGCCGCGCCGTGCCCGCTTTGCCTCGCTGCAAGCTCCCCGCCTGCTACGTGTTCGGCGAAATGCCGGGACGGACATGCAAAAAAATGCGTTCCGCCCACGTTGGGCGCATCAGCCGAGGCAAATAAAAAAGCGGACACGGCGGGGCGGACGGCCGACCCAAACAGACAAAATGCGGACAAAACGCGCGTTCATTTGGGTCGGTCCGCTGGAGTTGCTCTTAGTGTCTGCTATTAGTGTATAGCAGTGAATGAGAGGAGGTTGTCCCGCAAAAAAGAAAAAAGAAATGAGAGGGCGTTGAGATTCTTTTTTAATTTCCAGACGTTTGTTTTCTCCATAAGCGGCTAGATAAGCGCCTAGCATTGTGGATGCTCTAAGATGGCTTCAAACATCATGCAGTACCGCTATTGGGGTTAATTTCATTATGCATTGGTTGACAGGTTGTAGAGCACACGAGGAGGCTTGTGCTTTGCTTCTTCATCCTCATTTCACTCTCTCAAGGAACAGTGCTCTTTGCTTTTGGGAAGGGCCGTTTATGAACTGCATTCCGTGTCATGGTTGAAGTTGTATATTGTTATTTTCAGTTCAGATTCAGTGCCCACATTGTGTACTCTGTCACTGTGAGCTGCGAGTGCCATCGTGACATCATGCCAATGGCAAGGCAGATCAGAGCTTAAACTTATTTTCTGATCGGAGTAGGTTTTACACAATTTACAGAAGGCGTTGAAAGGAATATTGAAGAGGCTCATAATCTCTTGTTGTGCTAACATTTATTGAGTGCACTATCATGGTGTCTTGGATCCAAGATCAAGACGTGTAATGTTTCAGACACATTCAGAGAAGTCGACGACGTCACTGGTTGATCGGCAGCCCGTTCTCCTTCCAAGCAGAAAACCCTCCGGCGATGTCGGTCACGCCACTGAAGCCCTGAAAAAAGGTTGCATCACACGCATCACAGAGAGCAGTTTGTGAAACAGCAGCGATGATGAGATGGATTGCCATAATGCCATTGACGTGCTTACAGCGGAGCAGAGTTCGGCTGCTGCCATGAGAGATCTCCTGCCACTCTGGCATCCCTGGAGTTAAGTTTTGAGAATGTAGGGAGGATATGACAACTCAAATGAAAGCACAAAAAAAAAAAACGGAGTGTGTTACAGATGTGTGGAAGACGTACGATGATGATCTCGTCCTCTCTCCTGAATATCGCCGACACTTGCTCTAGAAAACCCGAGTTTTTCGCCATCCCTGCCAATGGAAATTTAAATTGTGTCAGCAGAGAAGGTAAACTTCATCCAGAAGGACATGCCCGCACCACTTTGAAGCCACTTGGGGTTTAGATGTGGCTAGTGAATAGTGATAGAAAAAAAAGAAGAAATTGCATCTCTGAAACTGGTTTGACAGCATCACAATATTATTCATTTATCGGCCGGCGTCCGAAAAATGCTCCTGATCATGGTGCCAAGCAACAATAAACAAAACCACTATTCGCGGCGCCAATAGAGACACCATAATTCACGTGCATTCACGTGTTGGTTCAGATTTATACACCTGCCCACTGACTGCAGCGCTGCCTACCCTGATTTGTCAGTGCGGATGTTCATATTCTGAAACCACTCTAGTCCAAAAATACAACACCTTTTGCGTTGGACTAGATGTTTAACTATAATTGATCTTGCTAACATTGGTCCCATATATTTCTTTCTATGATCACAAGAGGGAGCTTCACTGGAGTGAAGTGGGTTTGATTAATGACTTACCAGAGCCGGTGCTGTGCATGTAGGGGATGTTCACCGCTCCTGCCGGATGCCCGCCGCCGAACTCACCCTCCGTTCTGCAGACACAAGACATCAGCAAAACTGGTTTCGGATCGATGTAACGAATTCGTACAATTTACAATTTACATATTCGTTTTCTGTACAGTCTGCAGCGAACTGAATTTTTCTCTCTATCTGTTGACAGTACAGGGACCAGAGTGCAGAGGCGGCAGAGGCAGAGCAGGGATTAAGCAGGTGATTGTGTGGTTAAGCAGGTGACAGTATGTTTACCTGACGTCGAGGTAGCGGTGGCCGGCCAGCTGCAGCTCATAGGCGACGCGCACCGGCACCGACGGCGGCACGGCGGCCACCTCCGCATCGGCTTCCTTGGGGCCCAACGCCGCTCCAGTGCCGTATCTGCATCCAGAAGGAGGAACAATCTTTTAAGTAGACAGATAAAACCCTGACATTCGATCAGTCCCACCCGACCGATCACCCTGACCGACCTGACGGAGCCGAGCATCCTCCCGGCGGCGCACACCGGCCTCGCTCCCGCGGCTCCAAGCCGCCGCAGCCTGCAGGTCAGATCATTTGAGACGGAGCATGAAGCAGATCGGAACCCAAAGGATCCAGGATCGGTTGTATAGATGCCTACCCGCAGGTGGTGATGGCGAGGGGCGTGGGGTTGGCCAGGAGGTGCGCAGGGACGGAGACGCAGCGGGCGAAGAAGCAGGCCGACGCCATTTTATCTCTCGATCGTCTCGGTCGCGGCGTTCGTTTGGATCGATGTATTCTCCACCTCCTTGTTCCTCTTCTTGTTCTTGGGGTCTCCGGAGGCGGACTGGGCACAATAAGCGGAAGGAACGGAGGAGGGTTTCCAAATGAAGTCCCTTCCTCTTCTTCGGTATACCTATGGAAATCTGGCTCCTATTTATTCGAGATTGGAGAAATCAATGGTACTAGTACAATATATACTGTAACAATAACATAAGAGGGCAGAAGGGAAACCGCGTGTTTTCTTGTCCATTCCAACGTTAACCTTGCACTTGCACATGGTTTGGCAAGACAGTTATACTATCGAGCTACTTGGTTTATGACAATGGTTGGTAGCAAGTGGGAAGGAAGCTGCACCAAGTAGGATGTCACAAACAAGACTCATATACTTCAGAAGAAAAAAAACTGCTTGAAATAGTCCTGAACATGTCCTCGGCGAGGTGGATGACCGTGACTGACTCGATCCGCATGACCGAATTTGTGGAGACATGCATCTCTACCCCTTAAGAGGCAGTAGGTAGGTCATTTCGTTCATTTGTTTCGGAATTCCGTAACGGATGCTCATTGCATCCAAGTGTCGCCGTTTCGCACACGGAGATCGAGTGATCGCTCGTCTCAGACCGGCCCCCTTAATGTTTCAGCGATCCTGGTTTCCGGAACTCTCTAGAGGTTTCTGGATGGGTTTTTTCCGGTTCTGGAAACGTTCTAGAAGATTCCTGAACCAGATTTGGTTTCTTCTTGTTACCTTTCTTTTTTGTTATCTTTTTCCTGTTTCTATTATCTACTTTTTTCTTTTTTCTTTTTCTTTTTTATTTTCTCCCATATTCATTTCCTTTTCCCAAGTTTAATTTTTGTTTTATTTTTTCATTTTCCTGTTTATTTTGTTCGAAAGTTTCAAATATTGTTTTGAATTTCAAAAAATGTTCTTGTTTTAGAATAAAAATCATAGTTTTAAAAAAATGTTCTTGCTTTCAAATTTTTGTTGACATTTTCAAAAGAAATCATCTTTCAAGAAGTTCAGGAAATTCAAAAATGTTCTCATTTCCAATATATGTGTACATGCTTAAAAAAGAGACTAGCGGCCGGAGAAGGCAGGAGATTGGAACCGAAAGGATCCAGGATTGGTTGTATAGAGAGAGACTTACCTGCGGGTGGTGATGGCGAGGGGCGTGGGGATGGCCAGGAGGTGCGCGGGGACGGAGACGCAACGGGCGAAGAAGCAGGCTGACGCCATTGTATCTCTCCTCCTTGGATCAATGTGCTCTACTCCTTGTTCGTCTTCTTGTTCTTGGGGACTCCGGAGCCGGACTGGGCGGGCACAATGAAACGAATGAAGGAAGGAAGAAGAATTTCCAAATGAAGTTTCTCCCTCTTCTTCGGTATACCTATCGAAATGTGGCTCCTTGGATGCCTATTTGTTCGAGATTGGAGAAATCAATAGTACGTTTTGCCTGCTAGCTCATTTGAAACATATCGTTAAAGTAGTTATCTAAACGCTTTTATATTTTTTTACAGAGCGAGTACTAGTACAATATACTGAAGGAAAACCACGTGTTTTCTTGTCCATTCCAACGTTAACCTTGCATTTGCACATGGTTTGGGGAGACAGTTATACTACCGAGCTACTTGGTTTATGACGATGTTTGGTAGCAAGTGGGAAGGAAGATGCACCAAGTAGTCCTGAACATAGCATTCCTTCATTTTAGAGGCGTTGTGCACGCCTTTCTTCCTTCGGTTATAAGAAGAAATCGCGACCGACCTAGCCGCCGTCAACCACCTCAGCCTCCACCATAGATCGGTTCCCCCTCCACCGGCCAGCCTCGCCGGAGTGGGAAGGGGTGGGAAACCTGATCTATGAGTGGAGTTCCTAATAATAATAGTGTTTTCATTAGATTGGTTTAGGATTTTGGTAGTCGTCGTTTTCTTCTTTGGAGATGCCATCGTCTACAATAAGTAATCTTGATCCCTTTCTTCGACGACGGGATCTTCTTCCCGACGTCAATGGCGATGTTAGAAAATTACTTGTCTAGGTATGATTCTTCAGATCTCGCTTCGTCGGGTCGGTTCTGGATTTTTCCTCGTGGTCGCCGCTAGGAGGATTGATCTCGCAATATATGTCCCATCTGCTACGCCCTCGATAATGGTGATTCATACTCTCGGCTCCCAGTGACATTAACATGGCTATTTGGTATTTTGTCCCTGGAATATCCGTATTGGTACTTCTGTCAATGTTGGTTGGTTACTTTAATGGCTGCGTGTGTGCATCACAGCCTTGGTATTGCAGCTCAAATTAAAACTATGGAAGAATCCTTATTAGTATTTATAGGTCTGCGATTTGAGACCTTTGTTATTTTTCTACGGCTGCCGTCAGAAAAGTATAAGATTGTGTCATGAAAGAAGAAAAAGATTCGAGATCTCAAAGACTTGCTCGTTCTTTCTAGATTTTATTTTGTACTTGTTGTGGTCAGCTCATGGATCTTTACCGTGTACAATTCATTTCTATAAATATATAATGGTATTGATTGTCAAAAAAAAGGGAAAAGTCCAAACTAAACCTTGAAATTGTAGACAAAAGCTAAATCAAACCCTGAACTTTGGATCCCGGAAATTGACACTCCGAACTTGTAACCCGGGTTTATTTTCGACCCTAGACCTGTTTGGCACAACGGGAATACTATAATCCCGTCCGGGATAATCAGCTACTCTCACGGACAAGAATTTGGGCCGGCCCACTATAACAGAACAAGAATTCGTGAAGTTCAAAAAATGTTCACATATTTCTAAAATAGTTCAGAAGTTAAAAAATGTTCCTGTTTTATATTCTTTTTCATGAATTGAATTCATTTTGTGTTTAAAAAAATATTGGAATGCTGAAATTCTATTCGCATTTTAAAAAACTTTTCGCTATTTAAAAAAATCACATTTGTCAAAAAATGTTCAGAATTCCAACAGTTTTTCACATGCTATGAAAAATGTTTTGGATTTTCAAAATTGTGTCACATTTTTTAATAATGTTTTTGGAATATCTTAAATAATATTTTAAAAAAAGTTTCGGATTGTTCGCCGTGGACTCGACTGGGCCGGCCCACCAGACATAAAGCGAGTTTTTTTCACTTATCACGCGCCATAAATATTCTTTTTTTTTCTTAGTGCGCGACGTAATAATTCCAAAAGAGAAAAACATGCCGTGGAGTCGAACTTGGGACCCAGCAGGGTTGACTTGATTTCGTTAGCCACTACACCAGATGACTATGACTTACATAATAAGAGGCCGAACATATTTAATCAGAAACCAAAGCATCGAACTTTGGAAAATAAATTAGATCAAACAAGTATTGAAAACGTATTTATTTTTGAGCAACTGCGCTACTGGGCCCGCCCGATTCAACAAATACCGGCGAAGTCCACTCAAGGTTTAAAATAGGTCGGGATTAGAGAGTTTGGTGTGCTGATTTCAGGTATTGAGAGTTCGGGGTTCGGTTTAGCTTTCGCCTACAAATTTAAGGTTTGTTTTATACTTTTTCCAAAAAAAAGTACTCTTGGAGGTGTCCTCAGCGAGATGGATGACCGTGACTAACTCGATCCGCATGACCCATTTTTTTGGAGAAATGCATATCCGTTGAAGCGAGGTTTGGTGCCGGGTAACAATAAGCGGAAGGAAGGGAGGAGGGTTTCCAAATGAAGTCCCTCCCTCTTGTTCGGTATACCTATGGAAATCTGGCTCCTTGGGCGCCTATTTATTCGAGATTGGAGAAATCGATGATACGTTTTGCCTGCTACTCGCTAGTACTAGTACAATATATACTGCAACAATTAGTAGAACGCCCGTGCGTTGCTACGGGCTATGCATATAAATAAATAAATAAATATTAAGGTTGTCTTTGTCGGCACCCTTGATCCCTCTAAACCCGTCACCAACTCTGGTGCTCGCGACTTTCTGCCTAGCCACACTTGAATATGTTAACCCCTGCCTTTCCTCCGTCGGCAATGACCCGATGTTATTGTTGTTCTTTTTCCTCCCGCCACTCCCTTTTTTTGTCCACCCTACAAAATCGCCACCTTTCTCTTCCTAACCCCCAGCCACTGCCACCCGCAATTGCCAACTGCTGACGCTCATTGCTTCCCGGCCCAAGTCACCGCCGCCAACGCTACCCACAATTGAGGAGTGCTGATGCATTCCGCCTTGCCGCCCCATTGTCCAAGTCCCCGCCTACATCATGCATTGCTACAGGAGACAAAAATTGTCGATGATCGTCATATTGTCCACCTATTCTCGATGAATATGATCAATCCCAAGTCAATGAGTGGCGGAGCTTCCCACGAATGCTTGGAGGTGCAGAAGACTTTTAGGATCCTGTGCACATCAAGCAATATTGTCAAATTTTTTATCATTATAGGACATTTTTTTTCCTTTCCTTCCTTCTCAACCCACATATCAAGTAACCAATTCTGATCAAACATAGTAATTTACGAATTTTTATATGATTGCAAGAATGGCACTGACCAAGACATTCCAAGAATGCCATTTTCTGTGAATAATCTCAAGCAACTACCTCCTCTGTCCCAAAAAGCTTGTCTTAGATTTGTGTAGAAACGGATATATCTAGACACGTTTTAGTGTTAGATTCATCTGTATCTAGATAAATCCAAGACAAGATTTTTAGGACAGTGGTAGTATAATTTAGTCCATATGCATAACCTTTTCAGCATGCATAGAGCAATGATACACATTATGCCAGTAAACCTCAACCGGATCATCTTTGTGTGCATGTTGAACTTAGTACTATATATATACAACTAACTTGAACGATAACAAATATTTGCACACAAATAAGATGGATGTTTTAGTATAACTGAAGTATACCCGGCACGAAAAAGAGAACTGAAGCATACAAATGCACAACAGGAAAAGCGCACTTCTATTTACTTAGCAGAAACCCCTAAATAGTTGTATCTTAACATAAGTAAGCAGAAGCACTAAATTGTACATAGGAGAGGAGAAAGACACTGTTAAAAATTTGGATAGTCCCAAACCGCAGCTAATGAAAGTCCAGGTGCAGTGGATAGTAAAAAAATGAAAGGATTTTTTCTCTAGCACACATTTCTTATCCTCTCTCTTTTGCTTTTTTCTTTCTTTTACTCTCAACTTTTATTTGAAAGAATATTTTACTCTCAACTTAATCACACCATAACTGAACTGCAACTCTGCAAACCCAGACTGCGAGCCCAATTTTCTATCTCACACAGGAGCGGGTCACAAGACATCTTCGTTCTTTCATTGAACCGAACCACACCACAGACTGAACTGAGCCCCCCAAAAAAGACTGAACCGCGCCCAAGTTCCTGTCTCACAAAAGCAGCTCACGCCGGTGCAGATAGTTTAGGGGAGCTGAGGCAGAAAAGGAAGGCAGCAGAGGTTGGGCCAGCCTGTGAGCTGTGGCATAGAGATGGGGAGGAGCGAGAAGGCTGGCAGAGAGCATGGTAGTTGGTGGTGAAGGTCCGTCAGAAGCGCGGACTCTGCACACTCTGCCGCTGTGCAATGTCGGCATCACACGTGCGCCGATGCGGATGCAGTCTACCACGGGTCCATTTTCTGATGGAGTCTTGCAATGCTTCTTCACTATGTACAAAAAACACCATCTATTTAGAAACAGATGAAGTACATACTGCATGATCAGTTGGTCACACACCTCAAGAATCAATACATCAGGTCACCAAAACATCAGAAAATTATCTTTTAAACATGACGACGGGTGAAAAATGCAACAGTACATTGATCTTCTAAATTCTGCAACAAACTCAATTTGTTTTTTTTTTCATTCTGAATCTGTAGAGAAAATAGGAAGCTCAGGCTACTCACCAAAACCTGACATTGAAGTCCAGACCTATGCCAAGCTTATATACCATCAGCATGAGGCACCTTCTCCCCTGAGTCTGAATACAGAAAGATAGATATGGAAACAAATCAATTATCCTTATAGCTTTCTACCCCAATGGCTTTTTATTAACATTCAGAAGACGTTTTCAGTACTGATTCTTCTAACTTGCAGTTGCCCACAACCCGTCGCAAGTAACTGGGGAGAAAGAAGGCATCCAAATATGGATTGTTAGTAAAAACAAAGAATCACGAGCGTACTTTTGGCTGTTGCAAACCCACATATATGAATATGAGGGAAAGAGAGAGGCAACCTAGCAGCTAGCTCAGCTAGCAATGGTAGTTGTCGCTGCTTCTTGCTCCTCCTGGTCAATGCTAGTCACTGCTCCTGCCTCAAGCAGCTGCGCATGCAGCCAACAACAATTCAGAGATATAAGATGACAGATAACAGAAAACCAGAAAGCAAGACGACGACACAGTGAAAAATGTTCAGATTGCAATTCGTGTATACCAAGCTATGCTATGCATTTTGGCATAAGTTGTGGAACCACGCACATATTTTCATTCAAATAAAAGTAGTACTCAAGGTCTGAATTCAGTTTCAGAGAACAAAGCACACATACTGAAGTTCGATGACAGGTCGACCGAGGTTGTCCGTGCAGGGCACCTTGTCGGACAGCACTGAACTTGTTGCCGGTCATGCTAGGCACTGGGGGGACAGCACGAACAGTAGCATCGGCGGGAACGGCCCGACGAAGCATTGTTAAAAGCATTCATACAGAATATAATCTTCTAGCATGATAACAATAAAAAAAATACAAATGCAATAATCCACCAAATGTAGGAAAGCATTTTTACAGAATATATATTCTAATCTTTGATAAATAGAGAGCTGAAACCATTGATCGCATGCAAGAATACAGGAGGAGGAGGTGCACAACTACATGTAGGGCGTGCAGACACCGCCAAACTGCGCAACCTAAAAATCTTGAGAAAATGTAGTCATGAGCAAAACAAAAAGCAAGTTGGTGCAGCAGAAAGCACTACCATTAGTTCTCAGTCATGTTCAATTAGTTTTGTTGTGCCTCTTAGTTCTGAATTGCTGCATTTTACTGTTTTCTAACTTACTGTGATCAATCATAAGTTCATAACTGAGAAATGACCACTTTCCTGTGTTCTGATTTGGCTCTGCGCCATTGTACTGATACAGTGATATCGTTACATGCTTACTTTCTCCAGCTCCACTGATGTCCACCATGGAATGAAATTGAAAACGTATTTGGCAACCCCAGGTACGTATTAGCTTTTGAGCACCAGCTAGGAAGAAAATACAAAGTACCTAGGTCAGTGTTTCTTGTATATCCTTGTCTATAATTTGAAAGATTATGTACTCTGCTACTTGGAAACATGTTACTGTCACAGCCCAGCCTATGATAGCTCGGTAGCTTAGTCATTTTGGTTATGCACTGGGCCTGTCAGTGTGTTAGCCTTTTGTTCCTGGAATATGTGACTGGGAATGTAGGCCTTAGTCTGGCCTTTTGGGGCATATGGAGGCGTGGCTTTAAGGAGTTGTACCTCAAGCGAGTAGAGAAGTGAATAGTGAGATGATGAACTCCTCTATATCCCCAACTGCTACCTCTGTTCTCTCTTCCGATCTAATAATATAGATCGATTCTAGATCAACTGGTGTTTGGTGTCCTGCCATCATCATAAGATCGTAACAGTTACTCGAGCAATTCTTTTGAGGTTCTCCAACTATTACTGGAAATGGTGTTGTCCATCTCAAAACACATTCCTTCACTGTATTTAAGTTTTTCCACATTTGCAGCAAGGGAACCTAAGAAGTATATGTATTCCCTATAAACGGTGGATAAACTTATACACCAACATGCTACAACATACCATTGTGTCAACTTCACAAAAGAATTGTTTGCTCCTTGAACCTATAAATGGACAGCCTAGGGATAATCTATATTTCTTTTGATAAAACCATACGCAAGGAAACTGAACTTCTATGCAAAAACTGAATGATAGATAGTCTATACTAATTTATAATACCCTCAGAATCAAAAACATGTATAATATACTAATATCTTGTATAGACAAAACACTGCCATTAATTCCATACTTCTAGTGCGTGTTTTAGACATAGAGAAGACAGTCGTTTACATTGCGGTATTTTAATGGCTGCTAAAAGAACAAACACCTTAAACTACAAAGGGCATAGACAGCAATGAACACCTAGTCACAGAGGCAACACTCACCAGCAAGCAAGCAGGGCACGCCCAACGCAACCGTCTTAACCCCTTCACTCACTTCTTCATCATGTAGTCGAACTGCTTCCACCCCGGGCATCGTCCCTGAGGAGCTCAAAGCTCAGCTAGAAGAACGTATTCTTTGAGGTCGCACCGGATGCACCAGAACACCAGATACAGTAGGCGTAGGCTAGCCCGCAGGCGTGCCCTACATGCACCATCCGATCATGAGGTTATCAGGCTGTTAGATCAAAAAGTATTAGTTTGTATGAGATACACTAATTGATATAAACTCAATATTCATTGATCTGAGTCTCCAACAAGTATGAAAAAGTAATTCTGAATTGCTAAAAAATACTAAGAACAAAACTCTTAATTGCTTGAGACAAACTGAAAAGGGTAAACTTGTGACTGTTTGCCAATAAAGTTTCCATCTCCTGTGAATAGATGGAGGGAGGTAGCAAAGATCATAACTTAGTAGAAGTGGTGGAGAGAGAGGGCCGGATCCAGCATCAAGATGGGGGAGACCGGATCTGCAGAGAGGCAAGGAGGGGAGAGATCGACGGACCTAAGGCTGCGGCGGTTGCCACGTGTATCCTTGTCCCCGGCGACAGCGGCGGCTCCCATGTACTCGGCAGGGACGCTGGTGGAGACCATGGGGTGGCGGCGCAGAGGAGGCAGCAACGCATGGAGAGGAAGCTCGATGAGCCTATGGCCAGCGAGGAGACGGAAACGCCGGGCGCACATGAGGATGATGGTGAGGCCGTTGCTGGGGACGTACGGGTGGGCGGCGGCGGCGGCATGGCCAGGGCGACTGCGTCCTAGGGAGGGAGACGAGAGCGGGTTAGGGATAGGGCTTTACGCGGCGGCGGCGGCGGCGTATGGGATGACTCGGGTTTTTTTTGTGCCCGTGCGTGAAGAAGAATGACGTAGAAAAACCTAACATGAAGGGACGGTGGTAAGGTAGGACGAAAAAAAACCCTAGAAAAAAACCAGACAAAAATGATGGGTCGAAATTTAACCGACGGAGACTACCAACTGAGACATTAGAAGTAGAGATAACAGAAGATGGTAGAAGGGAAACCACGTGTTTTCTTGTCCATTCCAACGTTAACCTTGCACTTGCACATGGTTTGGAAAGACAGTTATACTATCGAGCTACTTGGTTTATGACAATGGTTGGTAGCAAGTGGGAAGGAAACGGCACCAAGTAGGACGTCACAAACAAGACTCATACTTCAGAAGAAAGAAACTGCTTGAAATAGTCCTGAACATGTCCTCGGCGAGGTGGATGACCGTGACTGACTCGATCCGCATGACTGAATTTGTGGAGACATGCATCTCTACCCCTAAAGAGGCAGTAGGTAGGTCATTTCGTTCATTTGTTTCGGAATTCCCTAACAGATGCTCATTGCGTCCAAGTGTCGCCGTTTCGCACACAGAGACCGGCCGCTTAATGTTTCAGCGATCCTTTTTTCCTTGGTCCAATTCTCTAGTTTGCCTTGGCAATTGTGAATTTTCAATTTGTGAGTCAAAGTCTTTTTGCCCCATCAAAGCATCCATTGAGAGAAACAAAGCCTCAAATATTGCTCTGACCGCCAATTCAAAAGGTGTTGGACTATTTACCATCCTAAACTAAAACTAATCACGATCGGTAAAGCATCTTGAAACAGGCTTTCGCCCCGCTTTATATGTAAAGCCACAACCGAACAAGGTACATGACCGAACGATACAAGATGATGAGATGGGCCTCTTACAAAACCGATCCCACGATAACCAACATACGCAAACTACGCAACCGAAAGAGAATACAGGATTACTTATATTGTGAGTAAAGCATGTCATGAAGCAACAATGTAGAAAACAATATTATTTCTATATGCGTAAAAAAATATTCCTACTCGGCTTGAGATCTCTATAGCCTTCAAAGCCTGTGCACGACGCTTAAGAGCAAATATAATAAAATGATGTAAGCAGCCTATAAAAATGTATATAATATATTCTTGCTGAGTTATAGGAGAGAGAAGACAGACATGTTGTAGATTAATAGCCAGCTGCAGCCCATGCTACTAGATACTTTGTGAGAGTGAAAGATGGGCCATAGTGGCACATATTTATAGCTAACTATTAGAGCATAGTTAATAGTACAACCAGCTGTTGGCTATAACGTGTTGATACATGACCCACCTTACTCTCACAAAGTCTCTAGGAGCACGTGTTATAGTTGGATGTTAATTACTAGCTCTTCTCGCTTTTCCAACTCAGCAAAAATATAGTGTTTAAAGTCTTACAACCCGTCTACATCACCTTATTGTACATGCTCTATAAATAACATGACAGCAATATATGGCCAGCAGTCGGCTATATTATTAACCATGCTAAGCATCCATCAGCGTCCCATCAGGCGAAGCGAAAAAATAAAATATTGCGGGCGACACAAAATTTGATACTTCCTGTATCTCCCTCGTGGTTGATGAAGATGGGGAAAGAACACAAGAAGCTGAACAGTGGAGAGAAGGGAGTGAGTGAGTATGCTCCTCTTTGCAGGACCCCTTCCACTTGGTCCACCTCCCACGCCATCTACCTTGTCCGTTGGGGTCAATTCTACACTGGACTCTTCCACAGCTAGAACCAATTCATATCTCCAATGTTTAGCACCAACTTTAATGGGTGCTAAGATTTCTTAGCAACAGATGTTGACAAGCAATAGCCTTGCTCTGAGCCTCTATTTTGTTTTACCGATCCCCCAAAACCATTATATAGGATGTTGCTTTACAGGATCCATTAGAGTTGCTCGTACATATGTACCAAAGGAACAATTTGATTTTTCAATGAAACATTGAATTTTAATTCATACTTCAGAAATCATTATAGTTATATTTTTGAATTATGGGATCTCATTTACAAGTTATTAAATAATTTATAGTTTACATATGAAAAGGTCTTTAACATACTGTTTGGCTGCTACTTTTCTATACTCATAGAAAATCATTGGAAGCATGTACCACATAAATCACTAGTAGAAAACAGGGAACTAGTCCCGGTTCCAGAGGGCCTTTAGACCCGTTTCTGGAATCAGGACAAAAGGGTCAGGACTAAAGCCCAAAACCTTTAGTCCGGTTTGCTAATGAACCAGGACAGAAGGGGCTCCACATGGCTGCTGCGGGACGCCCAGGCAGGAGGACCTTTAGTCCTGGTTGGTAACATCAACCGGGAGCAAAAGGCAGTCACGCGTCAGCAGCTCGCAGGTGATGGAGTTTTTTTTGAGAGGGAGGGAGGGGGTTAGGGGTGTTGGAGGGTTAATTTAGGGGTCATATTGTGTTAGCTAGCTAATAGAGAGAAGTGACCTCTCTTTCTCCATGCTTGGTCGACGCTAACTACTATACGTATAGAGAGAACTTGACATGCTAGCTAGTAAGCAAATGAAGGAACCATTAATTACACAAGATCGTCATGAACATATACAGAGAGAAGTGACCTCTCTTTCTCCGAGATTGGTCGAACAACAAGTTTTCGTATATATCTATCCGACGCTACTACATATATACAATATAACATCTCTTACATATATACAATATAACATCTAAAATCCATTTCAACTTCCACATGGCATTCTCCGTCTTTATGTACGACGTGGTCAAGAAAGAATCCCGCCAATTCCTCTTGAATTGCTTGTATGCGATCATGTGGTAGGAGTCCATCCCGCATCTGCCACAACTAATTTAAAGAAGGGGGTCAATACATATATATGAATGGAACTCAACACAATTAATGGTAATAAAACAAAATTGTAAATATTGTTTACGTACTTCATATTGTTCGTCGGAGTAGCCCCGCTGAGAGGTCGAGTTGTAGATGAACTCGCAAACGTAGTATCCACATAAATTATTCCTGCCTTCCTGCCACAAGCACTTTACGAGAAATAGAGTTCAATCAAACTGATAATCAAGCATAATAAATGGTATTGATGAAACTAGAATCAATGAGAGATGTGTGGAACTAGCTAGTACTACTTACTTTGGGGTGTGTAAATCTCAGCTCCCTCTGCAGACCCGGAACCATTCCGGTGAACTTTTTCCAAACCCTGCCAGGCAAAGGAAATGATTACTTGATATCAGCAAATGAACGAAAGTTGCCGATATGGTGTGATAATGATCGATTGAACTTACTTCTGGAGCATTGCAGTCATGTCCGCATAATCCTAGGGATCTTTACGTCTCGAGTCTAAGACAATTACTATTCCCTAGTCAAGCTTAATCTCTAGCAGAATAAAGTGGAAGCTGCGCACGCATAACTCATCAATTACATTACTATAACCTCGAGTAAGCGAAACCGAATATGCGTAAGACAATAACACTCACTTGAAGTTGTAAGGAAAGAGTATTTCAGCTTTGTTTTGATGTCGAAGTAACGATTGTAGCACGTTGTCCTCAGTATCTTTGACTCTCTTTTTAACCGACCATTCATTTACGGTATTTGGGCTAATGAACCCAATGTCATAGATTTGTCCTTTTTTGCATTTGATGATCTTCAATCTACATAATATAGTAAGGATAATTATATATAGAGAGAGCGGTGTTTTGGCTCCTAGGTGCATATGCACCCATTGTCGAAATACACATTTTGAAAAGTTGAAAAGTTCAGAACAAAAATCCCACGTGTATATCCGGACATTTTATGTGCGTTTACAAGGTTTCGGTGAAAAACGACGTTTTTTGTGGCTTGTGTAAAAAGATAAAGAAATGCCTCGTGAATAGTTAGAATGAAGCATCAGAAATTGTCTTTTTTACACAAGCCACAAAAAGCGTCGTTTTTCACTGAAACCTTGTGCACGCACATAAAATGTCTGGATATACACGCGGGATTTTTGTTCTAAAATTTTTAACTTTTCGGAATGTGTATTTCGACAATAGGTGCGTATGCACCTAGGAGCCAAAGGCAATTACCGATATATACATGAAATGAAAGAGCTGAGCTATAGATACAGAAGTAATACTTACAGAAAGTAGCAAGTCATGAGTTGTTTGTTGAGAGCGTCTCGATTGAATAACTAAAATAACTCCACAAATTCAACAGGCAGCAACTCAACTCCAATGAGGCCATGCTCATCTTTAATTCTCACCATCATACTATCCTTCCCAGACTTCCTGCAGGTATCCATGTACCATTCATGCAATCTTCGCATCATCGTTGTTAGAGGAGGATGATTAGGTTTGACGAGAGGCTTCCTGTACTGATAACCCACAAGTATATGAGATCGCAATAGTTTACGAGGGTAGAGTATTTAACCTAAATTTATAGATTCGACACAAGGGGAGCCAAAGAATATTTACAAGTATTAGCAGCTGAGTTGTCAATTCAACCACACCTGTAGATTAATTATCTGCAACAAAGTGATCAGTAGCAAAGTAGTATGATAGTTTTGATAATAGTGGTAGCAGCAACAGTAACGGTAACACTGATAGTAATAGTTTTGTAGCAAGTGCAACAGTAACAATAGCAGTAGAAACTTAGCAAGAACAATGTGTAAGAAAATTGTAGGCATTCCATCGGTGATTCGTTGGATGATATTCATCATGAGACAGTGATAACCTTGGGCGATACGTCACTAGCTCCAGTTCATAAATATAATGTAGGCATGTATTCCGTAAATAGTCTTACGTGCTTATGGAAAGAACTTGCATGACATCTTTTGTCCTACCCTCCCATGGCAGCGGGGTCCTATTGGAAACTAAGAGATATTAATGTTGGGAAACGTAGTAATTTCAAAAAATTTCCTACGCACACACAGGATCATGGTGATGCATAGCAACCAGAGGGGAGAGTGTGTCCACGTACCCTCGTAGACCGTAAACGGAAGCGTTAGCACAACGCAGTTGATGTAGTCGTACGTCTTCACAATCCGACCGATCAAGTACCGAAAGCACAGCACCTCTGAGTTTTTGCACATGTTCAGCTCGATGACGTCCGTCGAACTCCGATCCAGCCGAGTGTCGAGGGAGAGTTCTATCAGCACGACGGCGTGGTGACGATGATGATGTTCTACCGACGCAGGGCTTCGCCTAAGCACCACTACGATATTATCGAGGTGGACTATGGTGGAGGGGGGCACCGCACACGGCCAAGAGATCCAAGGGATCAATTGTTGTGTCTCCAAGGGGTGCCCCTCTCCCCGTATATAAAGGAGTGGAGGAGGGGGATGGCTAGCCCTCTATGGCGCGCCCTTGGGGAGTCCTACTCCCACCGGGAGTAGGATTCCCCCTTTCCTAGTAGAACTAGGAGCCCTTCCAAGTAGTAGGAGTAGGAGAGAAGGAAAGAGGAGGAGAGGGAGAAGGAAAAGGGGGCTGCACCCCTTGTCCAATTCGGACCAGAGGGGGGCGCAGGCCTCCTTCCTTTTGGCCTCTCTCCTCTATTCCCGTATGGCCCAATAAGGCCCATATACTCCCGGCGAATTCCCGTAACTCTCCGGTACTCCAAAAATACCCGAATCACTCGGAACCTTTCCGAAGTCCGAATATAGTCGTCCAATATATCGATCTTTACGTCTCGACCATTTAGAGACACCTCGTCATGTCCCCGATCTCATCTGGGATTCCGAACTACCTTCGGTACATCAAAACACATAAACTCATAATATAACCGTCATCGAACTTTAAGCGTGCAGACCCTACGGGTTCGAGAACTATGTAGACATGACCCAGACATATTTCCGGTCAATAACCAATAGCGGAACCTGGATGCTCATATTGGCTCCCACATATTCTACAAAGATCTTTATCGGTCAAACCGCATAACGACATACGTTGTTCCCTTTGTCATCGGTATGTTACTTGCCCGAGATTCGATCGTCGGTATCTCAATACCTAGTTCAATCTCGTTACCGGCAAGTCTCTTTACTCGTTCCGTAATACATCATCCCACAACTAACTCATTAGTTGCAATGCTTGCAAGGCTTATATTGATGTGCATTACCGAGTGGGCCCAGAGATACCTCTCCGACAATCGGAGTGACAAATCCTAATCTCGAAATACGTCAACCCAACAAGTACCTTTGGAGACACCTGTAGAGCACCTTTATAATCACCCAATTACGTTGTGATGTTTGGTAGCACACAAAGTGTTCCTCCGGTAAACGGGTGTTGCATAATCTCATAGTCATAGGAACATGTATAAGTCATGAAGAAAGCAATAGCAACATACTAAATGATCAAGTGCTAAGCTAACGGAATGAGTCAAGTCAATCACATTAATCAAATGACAACTCTTTGTCCATGGCTAGGAAACATAACCATCTTTGATTAATGAGCTAGTCAAGTAGAGGCATACTAGTGACACTCAGTTTGTCTATGTGTTCACACATGTATCATGTTTCCGGTTAATACAATTCTAGCATGAATAATAAACATTTATCATGAAATAAGGAAATAAATAATAACTTTATTATTGCCTCTAGGGCATATTTCCTTCAATTAAGGCCTCCTTTTAATAGAGAATCGGAGGAAAGCATTAGCACACGGTGAATACATGAACTCCTCAAACTACGGTCATCACCGGGAGTGGTCTCGACTATTGTCACTCTGGGGTTGCCGGATCATAACATGTAGTATGTGACTATAACTTGCAAGATCGGATCTAGAACATAGATATAATGGTGATAACATAAACAGTTCAGATGTGAAATCATGGCACCCGGGCCCAAAGTGACAAGCATTAAGCATGGCAAAGTCATAGCAACATCAACCTCAGAACATAATGGATATTAGGGATTAGGCCCTATCAAAACTAACTCGATTACATGATGAATCTAATCCAACTCCTCACCGACTAGCGAGCCTACAAAAGGATTACTCACTCCCGGTGGGGAGCATCATGGAATTGGCGATGGAGAAGTGTTGGTGATGACGAAGATCAAATATCCCCCTCTCCGGAGCCCCAAACGGACACTAGATCTAGCCTCCCAGTGAAGAACAGGAGATGTCGGTAGCTCCGTCTCGTGAAACGCGATAATTCTTTCTCCCTGATTTTTTTCTAAAAAAATAGGATTTTATAGTGTCAGTTTCAGGGTCTGCGGGGCCATCAGGTGGGGACAACCCACCTGGGCGCGCCTGGAGGGGGTGGCGCGTGCTGGTGGGTTGTGCCCCCCTCCGGTGATTCTTGGCTCCAGAAATTCTCTTTTATTGTATAAAAAATCCTTGCAAAGTTTCGTTCCATTCGAAAAACTTTTATTTCTGCACAAAAACAACACCATCGTAGTTCTGCTGAAAACAACGTCAGTCTGGGTTAGTTTCATTCAAATCATGCAAATTAGAGTCCAAAACAAGAGGAAAAGCATTAGGAAAAGTAGATACGTATCAACTCTCCCAAGCTTAAACATTTGCTTGTCCCCAAGCAGTTCAATTGATAAACTAAAAGTGAAAAAGAAAAACTTTTATGAACTCTTTTGCTCTTGTTTCCATAAATAAGCTTAAACAACACACAGGTTTTCAGCAAAGATAATAACTTACCATGTCGACAATAACTCTTAAAAATTATATTAACTCATATCAATGACATAATCAACTAGCGAGCAATAATAACGCATCTCAAACAGCAACACGTTGTTAAGACAACCATGATACAATATGACAATAGTGGTATCTCGCTAGCCCTTTCTGAGACCGCAAAACATAAATGCAGAGCCCCTCCAAAGTTCAAGCAGCGACTAAACATTGTAATTCCTGGTAGAAAAGATCCAGTCATGATGCACCCAACATTAGCTACACACAATGCATCAGAATGACAACAATGCTCTCAGGTCTGGCCCTTATTTAAGAAGGTGATGACACAACATAAAAGTAAATTGATAGTCCCTTCGAAGAGGGAAGCAGTGATTTGCAGAGGTGCCAGACCTCAAGTTTTTAAAACAGAGGTAAATGAAATTTTGAGACATGCAACCTTCTTGTTTACTTCACGACCATCAGTTATCAATATCTTCCATGTTAAACACATTAGTTTTTGGGGAACGCGGTAATTTCCAAATTTTTCCTACGATCACGCAAGATCTATCTTGGTGATGCATAGCAATGAGAGGGGATAGTGTGTCCACGTACCCTCGTAGACCAAAAGCGGAAGCGTTTCAATAACACGGTTGATGTAGTCGAACTTCTTCGCGATCCAACCAATAAAGTACCGAACGCACGGCACCTCCGCGTTCAGCACACGTTCAGCTCGATGACGTACCTCGTGCTCTTGATCCATTTGAGGACAAGGGTGAGTTCCATCAGCACGACGGCGTGGTGGCGGTGATGATGATGTTACCGGCGCAGGGCTTCGCCTAAGCTCTACGATGGTATGATCGAGGTGTGTAACTGTGGAGGGGGCATCACACACGGTTGGGAGAGAAAATTGTGTGTTCTATGGTGCCCCTGCCCCTGTATATAAAGGAGCAAGGGGGAGGCCGGCCGACCCTCCTAGGGCGTGCCCCACAAGGGGTGTCCTACTAGGACTACTAGTCCTAATTGGATTCCACCAAGAGGGAGAGAGGGGGAAGGAAGAGAGGGAGATGGAGAAGGAAAGGGGGGCGCCGTCCCCCCTTCCCTAGTCCAATTTGAACACAAGGGGAAGGGGGTGTGCAGCCTGCTCTAGTCGCTCGTCTCTCTCTACTAAGGCCCATGTGTCCCATTAGTTCCCCCGGGGGGTTCTAGTAACCCTCCGGCACTCCGAAATTATCCGAAACTTTTCCGGAACACTTCTGGTGTCTGAATATAGCCGTCCAATATATCAATCTTTATGTCTCGACCATTTAGAGACTCATCCTCACATCCGTGATCTCATCCGGGACTCCGAACACTCATCAAAAACACATAACTCATAATACATATCGTCATCAAACGTTAAGCGTGCGGACTCTACGGGTTCAAGAACTATGTAGACATGACTGAGACACATCTCCGGTCAATAACCAATAGCGGAACCTAGATGCTCATATTGGCTCCTACATATTCTACGAAGGTCTTTATCGGTCAAACCGCATAACAACATATGTTGTTGCCTTTGTCATCGGTATGTTACTTGCCCGAGATTCGATCGTCGGCATCATCATACAATGTTCAATATCATTACCGGCAAGTCTTTTTACTCGTTCTGTAATACTTCATCCCGCAACTAACTGATTAGTTACAATGCTTGCAAGCTTATAGTGATGAGCGTTACCGAGAGGGCCCAGAGATACCTCTCCGAAACACGGAGTGAAAAATCCTAATCTTGATCTATGCCAACCCAACAAACACCTTCGGAGACACCTGTAGAGCATCTTTATACTCACCCATTTATGTTGTGACGTTTGATAGAACATAAGGTGTTCCTCCGGTATTCAGGAGTTGCATAATCTCATAGTTTGAGGAACATGTATAAGTCATGAAGAGAGTAGTAGCAATGAAACTGTAACGATCATAATGCTAAGCTAACGGATTAGTCATGTCCATCACATCATTCTACTAATGATGTGATCCCGTTCATCAAATGACAACACATGTCTATGGTTAGGAAACATAACCATCTTTGATTAACAATCTAGTCTAGTAGAGGCATACTAGGGACAATATGTTTTGTCTATGTATTCACACATGTACTAAGTTTCCGGTTAATACAATTCTAGCATGAATAATAAACATTTATCATGAAATAAGGAAATAAATAATAACTTTATTATTGCCTCTAGGGCATATTTCCTCCGGTCTCCCACTTGCACTAGAGTCGATAATCTAGATTACATAGTAATGATTCTAACACCCATGGAGCTTTGGTGTTGATCATGTTTTGCTCGTGGAAGAGGCTTAGTCAACGGGTCTGCAACATTCAGATCCGTATGTATCTTCCAAATCTCTATGTCCCCTTCCGACACTTGATGACGGATGGAATTGAAGCGTCTCTTGATGTGCTTGGTTCTCTTGTGAAATCTGGATTCCTTTGCCAAGGCAATTGCACCAATATTGTCACAAAATATTTTCATTAGACCCGATGCACTAGGTATGACACCTAGATCGGATATGAACTCCTTCATCCAAACTCTTTCATTTGTTGCTTCTGAAGCAGCAATGTACTCTGCTTCACATATAGATCCTGCCACTACGCTATGCTTGGAACTACACCAACTGACAGCTCCTCCATTTAATAGAAATATGTATCTGGTTTGTGACTTTGAGTCATCCGGGTAAGTGTCAAAGCTTGCATCGACGTAACTGTTTACGACGAGATGTTTGTCACCTCCATAAACAACAAACATATCCTTAGTCCTTTTCAGGTATTTCAGGATGTTCTTGACCGTTTTCCAGTGCTCCACTCTGGGATTACTTTGGTACCTCCCTGCTATGCTTATAGCAAGTCACACATCAGCTCTGGTACACAACATTGCATACATGATAGAACCTATGGCTGAAGCATAGGGAATGACTTTCATTTTCTCTCTATCTTCTGAAGTGGTTGGGCATTGAGTCTGACTCAACTTCACACCTTGTAACACAGGCAAGAACCCTTTCTTTGATTGATCCATTTTGAACTTCTTCAAAACTTTACCAAGGTATGTGCTTTGTGAAAGTCCAATTAAGCGTCTTGATCTATCTCTATAGATTTTGATGCCCAATATGTAAGCAGCTTCTCCGAGGCATTTCATTGAAAACTCTTATTCAGGTATCCCTTTATGCTATCCAGAAATTCTATATCATTTCTAATCAACAATATGTCATCCACATATAATATTAGAAATGCTACAGAGATCCCACTCACTTTCTTGTAAATACATGCTTCTCCAAAAGTCTGTATAAAACCATATGCTTTGATCACACTATCAAAGCGTTTATTCCAACTCCGAGAGGCTTGCACCAGTCCATAAATGGATCACTGGAGCTTGCACACTTTTTTAGCACCCTTTGGATCGACAAAACCTTCTGGTTGCATCATATACAACTCTTCTTCCAGAAATCCATTCAAGAATGCAGTTTTGACATCCATCTGCCAAATTTCATAATCATAAAATGTGGCAATTGCTAACATGATTCAGACAGACTTAAGCATTGCTACGGGTGAGAAAGTATCATCGTAGTCAACTGCTTGAACGTGTCGAAAACCTTTCGCAACAAGTCGAGCTTTGTAGACAGTAACATTACCGTCAGCGTTAGTCTTCTTCTTGAAGATCCATTTATTTTCTATGGCTTGCCGATCATCGGGCAATTCCACCAAAGTCCACACTTTGTTCTCATACATGGATCCCATCTCAGGTTTCATGGCCTCAAGCCATTTCATGGAATCTGGGCTCATCATCGCTTCCTCATAGTTCGTAGGTTCACCATGATCTAGTAACATGACTTCCAGAACAGGATTACCATCCCACTCTGGTGCGGATCTCACTCTGGAAGACCTACAAGGTTCGGTAGTAACTTGATCTGAAGTTTCATGATCATCATTAGCTTCCTCACTAATTGGTGTAGGAATCACTGGAACTGATTTCTGTGATGAACTACTTTCCAATAGGGGAGAAGGTACAATTACCTTATCAAGTACTACTTTCCTCCCACTCACTTCTTTCGAGAGAAACTACTTCTCTAGAAAGGATCCATTCTTAGCAACAAAGATTATGCCTTCGGATCTGTGATAGAAGGTGTACCTAACAGTTTCCTTTGGGTATCCTATGAAGACGCACTTCTCCGATTTGGGTTCGAGCTTATCAGGTTGAAGCTTTTTGACATAAGCATCGCAGCCCCAAATTTAAGAAACGACAATTTTGGTTTCTTGCCAAACCACAGTTCATATGGCGTCATCTCAATGGATTTTGATGGTGCCCTATTTAAAGTGAATGCAGCCGTCTCTAAAGCATAACCCCAAAATGACAGCAGTAAATCAGTAAGAGACATCATAGATCACACTATATCCAATAAAGTATAGTTACAACGTTCGGACACACCATTTCGTTGTGGTGTTTCATGTGGCATTAGTTGTGAAACTATCCCATGTTGTTTCAAATGAAGACCAAAGTCGTAACTCAAATATTCTCCTCCATGATCAGATCGTAGAAACTTTATTTTCTTGTGATGATGATTTTCTACTTCACTCTAAAATTCTTTGAACTTTTCAAATGTTTCAGACTTATGCTTCATTAAGTAGATATAATCATATCTGCTCAAATCATCTGTGAAGGTAAGAAAATAACGATACCCGCCACGGGCCTCAACACTCATTGGACCGCATACATATGTATGTATAATTTCGAATAAGTCAGTAGCTCGTTCCATTGTTCCGGAGAATGGAGTTTTAGTCATCTTGCCCATGAGGCACGGTTCGCAAGCACCAAGTGATTCATAATCAAGTGAATCCAAAAGTCCATCAGCATGGAGTTTCTTCATGCGCTTTACACCGATATGACCCAAACGGCAGTGCCACAAATACGTTGCACTATCATTATCAACTTTGCATATTTTGGCTTCAATATTATGAATATATGTATCATCACCATCGAGATTGAACAAAAATATACCACTCAACAAGGGTGCATGACCATAAAAGATATTACTCATATAGATAGAACAACCATTATTCTCTGATTTAAATGAATAACCGTCTCGCATCAAACAAGATCCAGATATAATGTGATGCTCAACGCTTGCACCAAATAACAATTATTCAGGTCTAAAACTAATCCCGAAGGTAGATGTAGAGGTAGCGTGCCGACGGCGGTCACATCGACCTTGGAACCATTTCCCACATGCATCGTCACCTCGTCCTTAGCCAATCTTTGTTTAATCCGTAGCCCCTATTTTGAGCTACAAATATGAGCAACAAAACCAGTATCAAATACCCAGGCGCTACTAAGAGCATTAGTAAGGTACACATCAATAACATGTATATCAGATATACCTTTCACTTTGCCATCCTTCTTATCCCCCAAATACTTGGGGCAGTTCCGCTTCCAGTGACCAGTCCCTTTGCAGTAGAAGCACCCAGTTTCAGGCTTAGGTCCAGACTTGGGTTTCTTCTCTCACTACAAGAAATATGTCAACTTATGACCTTCTGTCAGTGACCCTGGAAGAATTGGTCATAGATTTATGACCATTTGAGACCAATTGGTCAAAAGCTGTTCGAGGGGCTCCAAACCCTAAACCATTGCGACCATTTTGGTCAGAAAGGTCATAATTTCCTTACATGAAATGGTCATAAAGCTAACAGCGCTAGTCCGCTGCCTTATTTCTAGTTGTTAACGACCAATATAGATGGTCATAGCCTTGTAAATTGTGGTGGGTTGCTATGACTAGGCACCACCTCATCAGTTTTGCCTATGTGTCATGTCCATGTGGCAGTTTTTGCCCTAGGTTGTGAAGCAACCTATATTTCTGTCATTCCCAAAATTCCCAAAAAAATCTCATAAATTCTTTGGGTCATATCTTCGTCAAATATGTAAAAACCTTCCTTGCCTAGTTCAAAAATAATTCAAAAATATTCATTTTCCTATTCTGTTCAGAGTAACAGTTTGTGAAGGAAGTACCACTTTGGCATGTCCAAATAGTATCCATTTTCTACAGTGCTTTCCTATGCCCAAATAACCATCCTCCACCAAATGCCAGCTCAATCCATTCATTATTTTGAGCCGAGCTTCAACATTCGTATTTATGTCCAGTGTGGTGGTTTGCAAAGCAAGTACCACCTAGGCTCCTCCTTTTGAGCAGAAAAATTGTGAAAACGGTCTTCTTAGTAACTGATCATCCTCAGCCAAAACTCACGCCCATTAGCCATGTACATTTCCCGTACCGCTAATCAAACACTTGGCTGCTAATTCATGTTTGAGCATCGATTGGTCTCCTCGTGAGAATCTTATGTTGTAATTTTCTTCCTAGAACCAACCTGGGGAGTGCCCAACCCACTAGACATGCCTAGGCCGCGCAGAACACATGGCAACGCCACGGTCACGCGGTGACCACGCGGCGGGCATGCGAGTTTATGCGTTCTAGAGTTGGGGCCCTCGGCCACCACCCAAACCTCGACGTATCGCCACCAAACCATGTATTTATGATTAAATAGGTCCTTATGTAACTAGAAATGATTTTTGGAAAAAATAAACAGCAAACTATGAGGCAGCTGCGGTTCAAATTTGACCCGCTTCCAGCTGAATCGGCATAAATTTGTCTTTTTCACGAGAGGTGGATCAAAAATTTTTACACCAGACCATTTTGTCAATTGTGCATTAAATATGGCCTAGTATTTTATAAAAATGATTTGGTCCAATTTTGCAACAATTATTTGGTAGTTCCTTCACAAAAAAACCTCCTTTCGGGCACTCGAAAAATGGAAAATGGTTTTTTCGTCCAACGAAAATGAAAACTTCCGTAGGCAACATTGTTTGCTATTCCAATATGCACCCTTGTGCACAATATGAGATCATTTGAACAAACTATGCCATGAATGTGGCCATAAGATTGATCATTAGGCTTGAAAGCCATGAATCTTCACACTTGATAGCTCATTTCTGAGAACATTTTTTTAAAATAATTACCGTATTACAAGTTTATTATTTTTCCTGGAAACTTGGTCACATATAATGACACAATGCGAAGGTTTCTCAATTTTTTTGATTTTTTTTGAATTTTTTATGCCCGTTTCAAAATGCGGTCAAAACGGCGGGCTTGACCGTTCCTAGCTAGTGGTTGAATCTTGGAATTTTTTGGTGTTTCTATGATTAAATAGGTACTTATGTACCTAGAAATGATTTTTGGAAAAAATAAAGAGCAAACTATGAGGCAGCTATAGTTCAAATTTGACCCGTTTCCAGCTGAATCGACGACAATTTGTCTTTTTCATCAGAGGTAGATCAAAACTTTTTTCACCCAACCATTTTGTCAATTGTGCATTATATATGGCCTAGTATTTTATAAAATTGATTTGGTGCAATTTTGCAATAATTATTTGGTAGTTCCTTCACAAAAAAACCTCCTTTGGGGCACTCGGAAAATGAAAAATGAATTTTCCGTGCAAAGAAAATGAAAAGTTCCTTAGGCAACATTGTTTGTCATTCCAATATGCACCCTTGTGCACGATATGAGGTCATTTGAACAAACTATGCCATGAATGTGGCCATAAGATTGATCATTTGGCTTGAAAGCCGTGAATATTCACACTTGATAGCTCATTTCTGAGAACACTTTTTTAAAATAGTTACCGTATTACAAGTTTATTATTTTTCCTGGAAACTTGGTCACATATAATGAGACAATGCGAAGGTTTTCCAATTTTTTGATTTTTTTTGAATTTTTTATGCCCGTTTCAAAATACGGTCAAAACGGCGGGCTTGACCGTTCCTAGCTAGTGGTTGAATCTTGGAATTTTGTTGGTGTTTCTCTGATTAAATAGATACTTATGTACCTAGAAATGATTTTTGAAAAAAATAAATAGCAAACTATGAGGCAGCTACAGTTCAAATTTGACCCGCTTCCAGCTGAATCGGCGGAAATTTGTCTTTTTCATGAGAGGTGGATCCAAAATTTTTACACCCAACCATTTTGTCAATTTTGCATTAAATATGGCCTAGTATTTTATAAAAATGATTCGGTCCAATTTTGCAACAATTATTTGGTAGTTCCTTCACAAAAAACCTCCTTTCGGGCACTCGAAAAAAGGAAAATGGTTTTTTCGTCCAACGAAAATGAAAACTTCCTTAGGCAACATTGTTTGCCATTCCAATATGCACCCTTGTGCACAATATGAGATCATTTGAACAAACTATGCCATGAATGTGGCCATAAGATTGATCATTTGGCTTGAAAGCCATTGATGTCCACACATGATAGCTCGTTTCTGAGAACACTTTTTTATAATAATTGCCGTATTAAAAGTTTGTTATTTTTCCTAGGAACTTGGCCACATGTGATGACACAATGCAAAGGTTTCCCAATTTTTTGTTTTTTTTGAATTTTTTATGCCCGTTTCAAAATGCGGTCAAAACGGCGGGAATGACCGTTCCTAGCTAGTGGTTGAATCTTGGAATTTTGTTGGTGTTTCTCTGATTAAATAGATACTTATGTACCTAGAAATGATTTTTGAAAAAAATAAATAGCAAACTATGAGGCAGCTACAGTTCAAATTTGACCCGCTTCCAGCTGAATCGGCGGAAATTTGTCTTTTTCACGAGAGGTGGATCCAAAATTTTTACACCCAACCATTTTGTCAATTGTGCATTAAATATGGCCTAGTATTTTATAAAAATGATTCGGTCCAATTTTGCAACAATTATTTGATAGGTTCTTCACAAAAAACCTCCTTTTGGGCACTCGAAAAATGGAAAACGGGTATTTTGTGGAATGAAAATGAAACTCCCCAGATCAACATTGTTTGTCATCACAAGATACACACATGTGCACAATATTATTTCTTTTTAACAAACTATAAGTGGTTAATATGTTGAATGTTTGCCCTAAATAAAAGGATAAAAACTACAAGAGAAACATAAGATGAATTCTGATTGGTGGAATCCATTGTGGCATGGATCGATGACGTGGCAAACATCCATCCATCCGTCGACCCATACATCCATCCATCCGTCCATCAAACCCACTGCAGCCTATCTCTCTCCCACACGCGCGTGAACCCTAGCCGATCCAGATCCCTCCCCGCCCCCACTCCTCTCCCCCGATCCAGATCCCTCCCCGCCCCACTCCTCTCCCCCGATCCAGATCCCTCCGGCGGAGCTCGTCGCCGTTCGTCCCCTTCCCACTCCCCACAGCGATGGCCGACGGCCTCACCACGACGCAAAATCCCCCACCACCATGAAGCCAGCGAGGATGTTCCCGTGCCGGCCGCTTGTGTCCCCGCCGCTGCCGCGGGCCCTCTCCGCTGCGGCGCACGTCTCCGTGCGGCAGCTGCCGTGGCCGTCGACATCGCTGCGCGTGGTGCGGTGCATGGCCAAGGAGCAGCGGGTGCGGGTGGTGGCGAAGCAGATCTAGCGGGAGCTGGCGGACATGTTGACCCGCGCCCCCACACCTTCTTCGCCGACGCAGCCATGACGGCGGTGGCGACCGTGAGCTAGGCCGGCATGGTGACCCCGCGCCGCTCCGCCGTCGCCGCCCGATCCGCGACAGCCAGCTCCGCCACAAGGAGCCTGGAGGACCATCCTTCCAGGTGAGAGATCGACTCCCCCCCGTCCCCGCCCCGTCCAAATCCGCGCACAATGCTCGCCGAATTCCGCCCCTCGCGCTCGCGGTTCTGCTCGCCCCCCTCGTCCTAGTGGCGAATGCGTGGAAGGAATTCCTGGAGCGCCCCTCAACGGGCGAGCTTGTGCCTGTACGGGCGGGCCTCGCCAGGAATTGAGATATTCCGGCCCCCCGCGCCGCCGTGGTTCCGCTCCGAATTCTATAGCAGAGTCCCGTGCGTGCGTAGGAGCACTCGAATTCCCTTTCCGCGTAGTGGCTCGCTACGGTTTCGTTATCGCTGGAGATGGTGATACTAGCAGTACTAGTTATAGCATTTTAATAGAGCATACGGACAGGGGCTGGCCATTTGAGATTTGGTTGAGGAATCAACCTGCTGTACTAGGCCATGCTGCAGACCGACAGAGATGTTGCTGGTTCTCTGTATCGTCGTGTGTGTGTGCTTCAAACTGCTTCTTTGGGTTAGATGGACAGTCTGTTGTATATGAAACAGTCTGGTTGGTTCGTTCTGTTGCGCCATGAAATAATTTGCCAGTGATGTGGATGTATTGTGTCAAAGCTCACTTTTGATGAAAACTACGCCTACGCCTGGACCCATTAAAAGCAAGCACATGTGAAAGCTTAGTTCACCTATACTTTTAGTTCAGCAATAAATTATTGTGTATGGTATGTTGATACAGTCTTGTCTTCTACATGACAGAGAGGCAAGCGTTCACTAAAGGCATGGCGCACGATGAAGCTGTGGCTGTCCAGAAGACTGGGAAATCAGGTTCACCCCCTAAGGTAAGAAATGCTGATTTACAAGTAGCCGCTGACTACTATGATATTGCAGATCGACAGTGATGTTGCTGGTTCTTTGTATGCCGCGTGTGTGTGCTTCAAACTGCTTCTTTGTGTTGAACTGATCAATTCTGAGCTCTATAAATAGGACATAGTATAAATGGCATTGCTCTGTCAACTTATATTAGCACTCTACAGAACCTGGGCAGTTAAATATTATTCAAGATGCACCTGTATGATGTGTGTGTGCTTGATGCTCACGTACTAAGTAAGGCTGGTGGTTGTTTTGCGACTGAATTGTGTTTCAGTTTGATACTACTATGCTTTCTCTTGCCAAATTCGTCCCTGACTAGTATAGTTAGTACTATTGCAGCAGGTTGATTGATTGAGGGAAAACTCTTGCCTCTCATTAACATATCTAAAATCTAATCAAATTCCTCAACAACATATTTGTTTTTTACACAACAATGCATTCAAAAATCTGACCTATCTATATACACACTTTGTGGAAGAAATACTGTAGCCATTAAAGCTTGTTCATCCAGAAATTTTACATTACATACATTGTGCTATATATAGTGGCCGTTCAAACTTGTTAAACAACCTTCTGTTGTTGTTCCTGTAATCTCTGATTTGTAGCATTGTTGGTTTTGCTCTTTTTTTTGTCTTAAAACTTGATGGTCCAAAGATCCTTTGTTTGTATGTTATCATCACTATGATCTTCAGTTTTCCATACACTGTGATCTTCAGTTTTCCATTGCGTGTTTTTTCTGCAGTTTGCTTGGTGTGTAGACAGGGCCAAAGGACAAGATGCTTCAATCCGGCGAGGACAGAGCCAAAGGACCAAAGTTTGTTCATCTGTTGCCAAGGTGACCCCTCTCCTCCTCCTCTCTATTTTTTGTTCATTTTCTCATATGATCTGATGCGTGCTCTCTTGGTTGGTGTGTGTGCAGTTTGGTACCATCCCGTGGGGAGGGCCAGGGACAAGCTGCTCCGATCCGGCGAGGATGCCCACCATCTATTGTTAAGGTGATCTCTCTCTCTCTACATATATATATACATATCCTGTTATGATGATTCTCAACCCCGCCCCGCCTTTAAGCTATGCATTCAGAAGAAACATTCTATAGTAAAGTATGGGGTTGTTGATTAAACTGCTGCTGTAGTGTAAACTGCTACAAGCAGTTTGCCATGAAATTCTATTTCTTTTTCACTTTTAAGAAACAATTACTGACCAGCAGCAGTAATATTTATGCAAAATTATGCAAAGTTTACTGAAATTTTGAGCATCTACAGTTTACTGAAATTTTGTGTGACTTGTCAATGATTATGCAGCAAATTAAACTTGTGTTTACTTAGACTTGCTTGTGATCTTGTCGTGCAAAGTGGTTGAAGTACCTTCTTTTTCTACCCATCTTCATGAAGTCTATATTAAATGCATAATTTATACAAATTATTCTATAAGATTTGTAAAAGCACACATTTCACTATGTAAGTATGTTGTTTTATTTGCCCTTTCTAGTATTGAAATTCAGGACGGGAAAGGTGAAGTTGGAACATACTAGTGGGTAGTCTTTGCATTACCGTTGCCATTGCATTTGTTTGGTTCTAACCTCAGTAGCAGTACACTAATGCTGTTAGTCTTTGTGTTCACTCTTTTACAGGAGCGCCAGGACAAATTTGAAGTGCAAAGCCATGAAGCCAAGTGCAAAGCCGTGATGCTAGAGATTTGTTTGTTCTGTTTGACTGTAATAGGCTGTAGAGATTGTAACATTGTAAAAATTTTAGGGTTATTTGATAAATTACGTTTCTTCTGTTTTGTTTGAAATAGTGATTTAAAAATGTGTGAAATGGAAACCTGATTAGTGGGAGCCACTTACCAAAGTAATCTGAACAATGTTGAAATATCTGAGCAATGTTGAAATATTTGATGCGTGGGACCAATGTATGAGATTATGATATGTGGGGCTTGTCTGACTAGTGGGCCCAGCTCCAATATATATGGCTGAAACTAGAAAATCGATGGATTAAAAAGGCCACGGCCCAACAATAAAAAAGGATGCACTATTGGGTTTGGCCCATGAACCCAACCAAAAATTGACAGAAAAAAACACAAATAGGCTGAATTAATGGGCTCGGCCCATGTAAAACACCCAATTGGACCGGGCTGAATCTTGTGCCACGTCAGATTGCCACACTGGATACCTACGTGGCTTGGGGAGGTTGCTAGTGACCAAAACGCCACAGTAGACGTATTTTGGTCATAAATGTTTGCGACCATTCCAGAAGAAAGGTCGCTATAGTCAGTTTACGACGCCCAGCTTTTGACCTTATGTTTTTGGTCATAAAAAGGTCATAAATGGAAATTTGTGACCTTTCAGTGACCAATAGTGGTGGTCATAAGTTGACATATTTCTTGTAGTGTCTTGAGCAGCAACTTTCTTGCCGTTCTTCTTGAAGTTCCCCTTCTTCCCTATACCCTTTTTTCTTGAAACTAGTGGTCTTGCTGACCATCAACACTTGATGCTCCTTCTTGATTTCTACCTCTGCAGCTTTTAGCATCGCGAAGAGCTCGGGAATTGTCTTGTTCATCCCTTGCATATTATAGTTCATCATGAAGCCTTTATAGCTTGGTGGCAGTGATTGAAGAACTCTGTCAATGACACTATCATCAGGAAGATTAACTCCTAGCTGAGTCAAGTGGTTATGGTACCCAGACGTTCTAAGTATGTGTTCACTAACAAAACTATTCTCCTCCATTTTGCAGCTATAGAACTTGTTGGAGACTTCATATATCTCAACTTGGGCATTTTCTTGAAATATTAACTTGAACTCTTGGAACATCTCATATGCTCCATGAAGTTCAAATGGTCTTTGAAGTCCCGATTCTTAGCCATAAACCATGGCACATTGAACTATTGAGTAGTCATCAGCTTTGCTCTGCCAGACGTTCTTAACATCATCAGTAGCATCTGCAGTAGGCCTGGCACCCAACGGTGCTTCCAGGACGTAATTCTTCTGTGCAGCGATGAGGATAATCCTCAAGTTACGGACCCAGTCCGTGTAGTTGCTGCCATAATCTTTCAACTTAGCTTTCTCTAGGAACACATTAAAATTCAAAGGAATGGTAGCACAGGCCATTGATCTACAATAACATAGACATGCAAAATAACTATCAGGACTAAGTTCATGATAAATTAAAGTTCAATAATCATATTACTTAAGAACTCCCACTTAGATAGACACCCCTCTAGTCATCTAAATGATCACGTGATCCAAATCAACTAAACCATGTCCGATCATCACGTGAGATGGAGTAGTTTTCAATGGTGAACATCACTATGTTGATCATATCTACTATATGATTCACGTTTGACCTTTCGATCTCAGTGTTCTGAGGCCATATCTGCATATGCTAGGCTCGTCAAGTTTAACATGAGTATTCTGCGTGTGCAAAACTGGCTTGCACCCGTTGTATGTGAACGTAGAGCTTATCACACCTGATCATCACATGGTGTCTCGGCACGACGAACTGTAGCAATGGTGCATACTCAAGGAGAACACTTATACCTTGAAATATAGTAAGGGATCATCTTATAATACTACCACCGAACTAAGAATAATAAGATGCATAAAAGATAAAGATCACATGCAATCAAAATATGTGGCATGATATAGCCATCATCATCTTGTGCTCATGATCTCCATCACCGAAGCATCGTCATGATCTCCATCGTCACCAGTGCGACACCTTGATCTCCATCGTAGCATCATTGTCGCCTCGCCAACTATTGCTTCTACGACTATCGCTATCGCTTAGTGATAAAGTAAAACAATTACATGGCAATTGCATTGCATACAATAAAGCGACAACCATATGGCTCCTGCCAGTTGCCGATAACTTTGTTACAAAACATGATCATCTCATACAACAATTTATATCACATCATGCCTTGACCATATCACATCACAACAAGGACTGCAAAAACAAGTTAGACATCCTCTACTTTGTTGTTGCAAGTTTTACGTGGCTGCTATGGACTTCTAGCAAGAACTGTTCTTACCTACGCATCAAAAGCACAACGATTTTTCGTCAAGTGTGCTGCTTTAACCTTCAACAAGGATCGGTCGTGGTCAAACTCGATTCAACTAAAGTTGGAGAAACAAACACCCGTGATACGTCTCCGTCGTATCCACTTTTCCAAACACTTTTGCCCTTGATTTGGACTCTAGCTTGTATGATTTGAATGGAACTAACCTGGACTGGCGCTGTTTTCAGCAGAATTGCCATGGTGTTGTTTTTGTGCAGAAAATAAAAGTTCTCGGAACGACTTGAAACTCCAAGGAATATCTTAGGATAATTAATAAAAAAATCCTCGCAAAAGATGAAGATCAGGGGGCCCACACCCTGTCCACGAGGGTGGGGGGCGCCCCCCTAGGCGCGCCCTCTACCTCGTGGGCCCCTTGGTGGCCCTCCGATGCCAACTCCAACTCCATATATTGGCTTTCGGGGAGAAAAAAACTAGAGAGAAGAAATCATGCGTTTTTACGATACAGAGCCACCGCCAAGCCCTAATCTCTCTTGGGAGGGCTGATCTAGAGTCCGTTTGGGGCTCCGGAGAGGGGGATTCATCGCCGTCGTCATCATCAACCATCCTCCATCACCAATTTCATGATGCTCACCGCCGTGCGTGAGTAATTCCATCGTAGGCTTGCTGGACGGTGATGGGTTGGATGAGATTTATCATGTAATCGAGTTAGTTTTGTTAGGGTTTGATCCCTAGTATCCACTATGTTATGAGATTGATGTTGCTATGACTTTGCTATGCTTAATGCTTGTCACTAGGGCCCAAGTGCCATGATTTCAGATCTGAACCTATTATGTTTTCATGAATATATGTGAGTTATTGATCCTATCTTGCAAGTCTATAGTTACCTACTATGTGTTATGATCCGGCAACCCCGAAGTGACAATAATCGGGACCACTCCCGGTGATGACCATAGTTTCAGGAGTTCATGTATTCACTATGTGCTAATGCTTTGTTCTGGTTCTCTATTAAAAGGAGGCCTTAATATCCCTTGGTTTCCAATAGGACCCTGCTGCCACGGGAGGGTAGGACAAAAGATGTCATGCAAGTTCTTTTCCATAAGCATGTATGACTATATTCGGAATACATGCCTACATTACATTGATGAAATGGAGCTAGTTCTGTGTCACCCTATGTTATGACAGTTACATGATGAACCACATCCGACATAATTATCCATCATTGATCTGGTGCCTACGAGTTTTCCATATACTGGTTCTCGCTTACTTACTTTTCCGTTGTTACTGTTACAATCACTACAAAATACCAAAAACATTACTTTTTGCTGTCTTTACTTTTGTTACCGTTACCACCACTATCATATTACTTTGCTACTAAACACTTTGCTGCAGATACTAAGTTTCCAAGTGTGGTTGAATTGACAACTCAGCTGCTAATACTTGAGAGTATTCTTTGGCTCCCCTTGTGTCGAATCAACAAATTTGGGTTGAATACTCTACCCTCAAAAACTGTTGCGATCCCCTATACTTGTGGGTTATCAAGACCTTTTTCTGGCGCCGTTGCCGGGGAGCATAGCTCTATTCTTTGAGTCACTTGGGATTTATATCTGCTGGACACTATGAAGAACTTGAAAGACGCTAAGACCAAGATTTTGCCCTCAACTACGAGGGGAGGTAAGGAACTGCCATCTAGCTCTGCAATAGATTCTCCTTCTATTATAAGTAAGCTTGCGACGCCTAAACCTGCTACCGCTATGAATTCTGATATGTCACATGTTATTGATGATGCCACTTCTATGCTTGATACTACTGTGCCCCTTGGTGAATTTCTTGATGAGCAAATTGCTAGGTCTAAAGAAAGAGAAATTATTGCACCTGAATACAATGATGAGAGTGATGATGAAAATATGCCTCCTATTCCTGAAGGTTATATTTTTGATGCAGAATCTTCTGCCGCTATTTTTGCTTGCCAGGATATATATGAACTTAAGAGGTTGCTAATTAAATGGGGTAAAGAATCTCTTAGAGATAGAATGAGACCCGACCCTGCTTTTGCCACTTCACCTATTTGTGTTCCCGATAAGGATTATTATGATTTTTCTGTTGATCCAGATATAATTACTTTGGTTGAATCCGATCCTTTCTATGGCTATGAATCTGAAACTGTTGTGGCACATCTTACTAAGTTGAATGATATAGCTGCCCTGTTTACTAATAATGAGAGATCGCGATATCTTTATTTACTCAAAATATTTCCGTTCTCATTAAAGGGTGATGCTAAGATATGGTATAATTCTCTTGATCCTGGTTGTGTGCAAAGTACTTCTCTGCTAAATATTTCCCTGCTCATAAGAAACAAGCAGCCTTGAGGGAAATATATAACTTCGTGCAAATCGAAGAAGAGAGTCTCCCACAAGCTTGGGGGAGGCTTCTAAAGTTACTTAATGCTTTGCCTGATCATCCTCTTAAGAAACCTGAAATATTTGATATCTTTTATAATGGACTAACTGATGCTTCCAGAGATTACCTGGATAGTTGTGCTAGTTCTCTTTTCAGGGAAAGAACATCGGATGACGCTGAAATCCTATTGAATAATATGTTGGCTAATGAAAATAATTGAGCCAGTTACTGAGCCAATTACTGAGCCTATTCCTAAACCAACTCCGAAGAAGAGAGGTGTTCTATTTCTTAGTCCCTAAGATATGCAAGAGGCAAAGAAATCTATGAAAGAAAAAGGTATTAAAGCCGAAGATGTTAAGAATTTACCTCCTATTGAAGAAATACACGGTCTTAATTTACCGCCTGTTGAAGAAGTATATGATCTCAATTACTTATTTACTGAAGAACCTCCTGATATCCCGACACACGTAGTAAAGGTAAATTCTCTCTATAGATATGATAAAGCTGAAGTCCCTCCTACTAAAATTGCTAGTCAGTGCTTGGATGAGTTTGGTAACTTTATGTTTGAGCAAGATGACTTCAATGCTTATTTTGGTAGACAATTAAAACAAGATGCTTATATGATTAAACGCTTGGGTGATTATATGGCTGATATTAGAGGTGAACTTAAACTTGTTAGTAAACATGCTTCTATGGTTACCACTCAAGTAGAATAAGTACTTAAAGCTCAGAAAGAAGCGCTTGATGAAATGAGTAGTAAGAAAAATGATTATGCTGTTAGAGTGGCTACTAGAACCGGTTGAATGACTCAGGAAACTTTGTATCCTGAAGGCCACTCTAAGAGAATCGAGCAAGATTCTCAGAGAAATGATATTGATGTACCTAGTTCTTCTAAAAAGAAGAAAAAGAAAAATGATAGGACTTTGCAAACTTCTAGTGAACCTATCACTGAGCCACCTGAGAATCCAAATGATATTTCTATTTCTGATGCTGAAAAACAATCAGGTGATGAACATGAACCTAGTGATAATGTTAATGATAATGTTCATGTTGATGCTCAACCTCGTAATGATAATGATGTAGAAGTTGAACATGCTGTTGATCTTGATAACCCACAATCAAGGAATCAACACTATGATAAAAGAGACTTCGTTGCTAGGAAACATGGTAAAGAAAGGGAACCATGGGTTCAGAAACCCATGCCTTTTCCCCCCAAACCATCCAAGAAAAAGGATGATGAGGATTTTGAGCGCTTTGCTGAAATGATTAGACCCATCTTTTTGCGTATGCGATTAACGGACGTGCTCAAAACAAATCCTTATTCTAAGTATATGAAGGATATTATTACTAATAAAAGAAAGATAACTGAAGCTGAAATTTCCACCATGCTTGCTAACTATACTTTTAAGGGTGGAATACCAAAGAAACTCGGAGATCCCGGAGTACCTACTATACCATGCTCCATTAAGAGAAATTATGTTAAAACCGCTTTGTGTGATCTTGGAGCCGGTGTTAGTGTTATGCCTCTCTCTTTATATCGTAGACTTGACTTGAATAAGTTGACACCTACTGAAATATCTTTGCAAATGGCTGATAAATCAACTGCTATACCTGTCGGTATTTGTGAGGATGTGCCTGTTGTGGTTGCAAACGTTACTATTTTAACGGACTTTGTCATTCTTGATATTCCTGAGGATGATAGTATGTCTATTATTCTTGGAAGACCTTTCCTTAATACTACAGGGGCTGTTATTGATTGCAACAAAGGCAATGTCACTTTTCATGTTAATGGCAATGAGCACACGGTACACTTTTCGAGGAAACAACCTCAAGTTTATAGTATCAACTCTATTGGAAAAATTCCATCGATTATATTTGGAGGTTTTGAATTTCCTCTCCCCACTGTCAAGAAAAAGTATGATATACTCATTGTTGGGGATTTTCATATCCCCGTTGAGGTAACTTAGTGCTATTCGAAATTTCTCCGGTTCCGTGTTAATCGGAATGAGCTAGTTAACAAGACTTGATCAACCTTGTTAGTGGATTCATTTTGATGATCACGAGATGGATGAAACTAGAAGCACAACCTTCTGTACCCTCTTAATATTTTCTGTTATTTAGTAGAAATAAAGTAAAATAGTACTTTTCTGTCTGTCTCCCGACTTATCCGCTCAATATAAAAATATCCCAAAAATAAAAGTCCTCAGAATGCCATGCCAATTTTATATGATTTTTTCGGGAATATTTAAGAATTTACTGTGCAAAAATCACCGCGGGGGGAGCTGCCACCTGGCCACGAGGGTGGAGGGCGCGCCCTACCCCCCTGGGCGCACCCCCTGCCTCGTGGGCTCACAGTGGCCCTCCTCCACTTATTCCTGCACCCATCTTCTTCCTCTGTTTCACACAAACACGAAAAACCAACTCAAGCATGAGTTCCAGCTCCCGTAGCTGTGATTTGCGATCTCCTTGCTCAAAGCACCTCTCGCAAAACTGCTTGGGGAGATTGTTCCTTGGTATGTGACTCCTCCATTGGTCCAATTAGTTTTTTTTCTAGTGCTCTATTCATTGCAAATTTGTGCTGCATAGGTGACCCTGTTCTTGAGCTTGCATGTCAAATTTATATGGTTCCAATTAGTACCAATGCTTTATATAGGCTCTAGGCACTTGCAGGAGTTGTTGCTACCAATTTTATTGAAGTTGGTTCACTTTTATTTGAAGTTACTAAAAATTTCAGACTATTTCAGAATTTATGAAGAGATTTTTGAGGGGCTCATCGAGCCGAAGCTCGAAGGAAAAACAAAAGGAAGAAGAACAGAAGCCCAAATTTAATTTGCCTCGCACCGCGGAGGTCCGGCCGTGTGAATGGCCTTCCGATGACTTCTTGAGGAGAGCCGGGATTTATGAAGATTTCTATTTATTAATTGAGAATGCTGGCCTCACCGATTTCCTCCGCGACCAACGTCATCAGTATCTCGTACTCACAAATACTTTTGTGCAAAATTTCTACTTTTTCCCTAAAAGTTCACCTCCATCGGTAGAATTTCATTTATATGACGTTGTTAAGAAAATGCCTTTAGCTGAATTTTGTGAGGTTTGCAAAATACCTTTTGAGGGCACCTTGGATGAACCACACCGTAATGAAATAGAAGCTTTCATTAACACTATCACAGTGGGAGAAACCAGGAAGGTTTCCGATGCACGAATCACTAGCATACATTTTCCTGTTTTACGCTACTTTGCCTTATTTTCTAGTTGTTGCCTGATAGGTCGCGGAAACTGTGGAAACCTTAGTATTCCTGATGTTGTCATTTTGTTCCATGGTTTGTATCAAAGTAACTCTGTTAGTTTGGGTGGAATTGTTGCTAGGTGGTTAAGTCTGAACCGTACTAAAGGCCCCATCTTTGGAGGCATTTATGCCTCACGCCTAGCTGAACATTTTGAAATACCTATTAGTTATGAGGAGGAAGAGGAAACATCGCTACCTCGTGCTTATTTAGATTATAGGAGAATGCTAGCGCATGATTTTCTTATTAAGAGTCGTGAAGGGGAACTCAAATATAAATTGTACTTTGATAAACATCGCCCTGAGATTATTACTTTGCCTGCTCCCTCTTTGTTTAACTTGTTTGCAGGTCCTCACATCGTTCAGTGGGCGGCCACTCAAGCCTATCAAAATCCTGCACCCGCCTCGGAACCGGAGCCACAAGATGAGCCTCCACGACTATCTGTTTATTCTTGGGATCCAGAGGAGGCTGCCAGCCAATGGCAGCCGGAGCCTTCTTCATCATAGTATGACCCCAACTTCACTTACAGATATCCGCTAGGCCATCCCTGGCAATAGACCAACTTAGTCCAAAAACCTAAGCTTGGGGGAGTACGTATTTCCCATCGACATTACATTCATGTTCACACACACTCATTGCTAGATGTCGGTGTTCATACTCTTTCACTATAATATCCATGCTAGTTTATTTTCTTTTTCCTACTTTCTTCTTGTGTGTTTAATAAACCTTAAGAAAACCAAAAAAATTAGTAGTAGTTTATTTCTTTGTTGTAGTAATTAAAAAGGAAAAACTCAAAAATATTTCCCGTTCTTCTTTTGCTTGTTGGGAGCTTTCCCGTGTAAATAGTTTTTTCTTTTCCTTTCTTTGAGGGTCGAGAAGACCATATTGAAAATGCTTAGTGGCTGATGTATGCATGAATGATTATTTAACTTAGAGCCCATATTACTTGTCTTCTCTGTTGAGTTGAATGCTTGCAGATTCCAGCTTAGTCCAATGCACATGCACTCTTATTATTATTCACATCGTTCGGTCGTGCAAGTGAAAGGCAATAATGATGATATATGATGGACTTATTGGGATGAGAAAAGCTGGTATGAACTCGACCTCTCTTGTTTTTGTAAATATGATGATTCATCGTTCCTGGGTTAGCTATTATGAAGTAAGCATATTTGCAATGACATTTAGAGATTATAGTTGCTTGTGCCATGCTTGACTAGCTATGAGTTATAATGGTTTACCTTGCGTGCCAACATGCTATTAGAATGATTATGATGTGGTATGATGGGATGGTATCCTCCTTTAAATGAATTAAGTGACTAGACTTGGCACATGTTCACGCATGTAGTTGAATCAAATCAACATAGCCTTCATGATATTTATGTTCATGGTGGATTATATCCTACTCATGCTTGTATTTGGTGTAAATTAGTTTTGATGCATGTTTACGACTGTTGTCGCTCTCTCAGTTGGTCGCTTCCCAGTCTTTTGCTAGCCTTCACATGTACTAAGCGGGAATACTGCTTGTGCATCCAAACTCCTTAAACCCCAAAAGTTGTTCCATATGAGTCCACTATACCTTCCTATATGTGGTATTTACCTGCCGTTCCAAGTAAATTTGTATGTGCCAAACTCCAAACCTTCAAATAAAATTATGTTTTGTATACTCGAGCAACTCATGTTTCAACTAGGGCTGCCCTTATCTTCCATGTTAGGCGGTTATTCTCAAAAGGAGTGGACTCCGCTCCTCATTCACGAGAAAATGGTTGGTCACCGGGATGCCCAGTCCCATGCTTTATGCAAACTAAATCAAAATAATTGCAAACAAAACTCCCCATGGGACCCGTTGAATGTTGATGGCACTCATTGTTTCGAGCAAGCCATGGATTGATGCTTGTGGAGGAAGGGGAGTATAAACTTTACCATTCTGTTTGGGAACCGCCTATAATTTGATTAGCATGGAAGATATCGTCATCTCATAGTTGTTACGTTGACAGCAAAAGTATGCCGCTCAAAATGTTATTCAACCTCTATTTTAAAACTGAGCTCTGGCACCTCTACAAATCCCTGCTTCCCTCTGCGAAGGGCCTATCTATTTACTTTTATGTTGAGTCATCATCCTTCTTATTAAAAAGCACCCGCTGGATAGCACACTGTCGTTTGCATTCATTATTATTGGTTTATATTGGGTATGACTTGATTGGATCTCTTTTACCATGAATTACAATGTTTAGTCAGTCCTTGATCTTTGAAGGTGCTCTGCATTTATGTTTTGCGGGCTCAGAAAGGGCTAGCGAGATGCCATTTTGTTATATCATGTTATGATTATTTTGAGAAAGTGTTGTCATCCGAGTTTTGTTATTATAGCTCGCTAGCTGATTATGCCATTGATATGAGTAATTGTGAGACCTTTGTGTTATTGTGAGAATGGTTAGTTCATAATATTTGCTGAAACTTGAATGCTGGATTTTTATGTTTACACCAACAAGAGCAAACAGAGTTTGTAAAAGTTTTTCTTTTTATCTTTCAGTTTGTCAACTGAATTGCTTGAGGACAAGCAAGGGTTTAAGCTTGGGGGAGTTGATACGTCTCCGTCGTATCTACTTTTCCAAACACTTTTGCCCTTGTTTTGGACTCTAACTTGTATGATTTGAATGGAACTAACCCGGACTGACGCTGTTTTCAGCAGAATTGCCATGGTGTTGTTTTTGTGCAGAAAATAAAAGTTCTCGGAACGACCTGAAACTCCACGGAATATCTTAGGATAATTAATAAAAAATCCACGCAAAAGATGAAGACCAGGGGGGCCACACCCTGTCCACGAGGGTGGGGGGCGCCCCCCTTGGGCGCGCCCCCCTACCTCGTGGCCCCCCTGGTGGCCCTCCGACGCCAACTCCAACTCCATATATTGGCTTTCAGGGAGAAAAAAATCAGAGAGAAGAAATCATCGCGTTTTACGATACGGAGCCGCCACGAAGCCCTAATCTCTCTCGGGAGGGCTGGTCTGGAGTCCGTTCGGGGTTCCGGAGAGGGGGATTCGTCGCCGTCATCATCATCAACCATCCTCCATCACCAATTTCATGATGCTCACTGCCGTGCGTGAGTAATTCCATCGTAGGCTTGCTGGACGGTGATGGGTTGGATGAGATTTATCATGTAATCGAGTTAGTTTTGTTAGGGTTTGATCCCTAGTATCCACTATGTTCTAAGATTGATGTTGCTATGACTTTGCTATGCTTAATGCTTGTCACTAGGGCCCGAGTGCCATGATTATGTTTTCATGAATATATGTGAGTTCTTGATCCTATCTTGTAAGTCTATAGTCACCTACTATGTGTTATGATCCGACAACCCTGAAGTGACAATAACCGGGACCACTCCCGGTGATGACCATAGTTTGAGGAGTTCATGTATTCACTATGTGCTAATGCTTTGTTCTGGTTCTCTATTAAAAGGAGGCCTTAATATCCCTTAGTTTCCAATAGGACCCCGCTGCCACGGGAGGGTAGGACAAAAGATGTCATGCAAGTTCTTTTCCATAAGCATGTATGGCTATATTCGGAATACATGCCTACATTACATTGATGAACTGGAGCTAGTTCTGTGTCACCCTATGTTATGACAGTTACATGATGAACCACATCCGGCATAATTATCCATCATTGATCCGGTGCCTATGCGTTTTCCATATACTGGTTCTCGCTTATTTAATTTTCTGTTGTTACTGTTACAATCACTACAAAATACCATAAATATTACTTTTGCCTGTCTTTACTTTTGTTACTGTTACCACCACTATCATATTACTTTGCTACTAAACACTTTGCTGCAGATACTAAGTTTCCAGGTGTGGTTGAATTGACAACTCAGCTGCTAATACTTGAGAATATTCTTTGGCTCCCCTTGTGTCGAATCAACAAATTTCGGTTGAATACTCTACCCTCAAAAACTGTTGCGATCCCCTATACTTGTGGGTTATCAACCCGCCAACCACCTATGTGCAAAAGCACGTCGGTAGAACCAGTCTCATGAACGCGGTCATGTAATGTCAGTCCGTGCCGCTTCATCCAATAATACCGCTGAATGAAAGTAAGACGTTGGTGGTAAGCAGTATGACTATTATCACCCACAACTCTCTGTGTTCTACTTGTGCATATAACATCTACGCATAGACCTGGCTCTGATATCACTATTGGGGAACGCGGTAATTTCAAAAAAATTCCTACGATCACGCAAGATCTATCTAGGTGATGCATATCAACGAGAGGGGAGACTGTGTCCACGTACCCTCTTGGACCAAAAGTGGAAGCGTTTCAATAACGTGGTTGATGTAGTCGAACTTCTTCATGATCCAACCAATCAAGTACCGAATGCACGACACCTCCGCGTTCGGCACACGTTCAGCTCGATGACGTCCCTCATGCTCTTGATCCAGTTGAGGACGAGGGTGAGTTCCATCAGCATGACGGTGTGGCGACGGTGATGATAATATTACCGACGCATGATAACCCACAAGTATAGGGGATCGCAATAGTTTTCGAGGGTAAGTATTTAACCGAAATTTATAGATTCAACATAAGGGGAGCGAATGAATATTTGAAGGTATTAGTAGCTGAGTTTTCAATTCAACCACACCTGGAGATTAATTATCTGTAGCAAAGTGATCAGTAGCAAAGTAGTTTGATAGCTTTGATAATAGTGACAGCAGCAATAGTAACAGTAACAGTGATAACAGTAATATTGTAAAGTGTGACAGTAGCAGCAACAGTAGTAACTTAGAAAGAACAATATATGATAAATTCATAGGCATTGGATCGGTGACTTGTTGGATGATATTCATCATGAGACAGTTATAACCTGGGTGATACGTCACTAGCTCCAGTTCATCAATATAATGTAGGCATGTATTCCGTAAATAGTCATATGTGCTTTATTAAAAGAACTTGCATCACACCTTTTGTCCTACCCTCCCATGGCAGCGGGGTCTATATTGGAAACTAAGGGATATAAGGCCTCCTTTTAATAGAGAACCAGAACAAAGGGTTAACGCATGGTGACATGAACTCCTCAAACTACGGTCATCACCGAGAGTGGGCCTAGTTGTTGTCACTCCGGGGTTGTTGGGTCATAACACGTAGCAGGTGACTATAACTTGCATGATTGGATCTAACATATGGATATATTGATGAATTCATAAACGGTTCAGATCAGAAATCGTGGCACCTGGGCCCAAAGTGACAAGCATTAAGCATAGCAAAGTCATAGCAACCTCAATCTAAGAACATAGTGGATACTAGGGATCATGCCCTAACAAAACTAACTCGATTACATGATGAATCTCAGCCAACTCCTCACCGACCAGCAAGCCTACAAAGGAATTACTCACTCCCGGTGGGGAGCATCATGGAATTGGTGATGGAGATGGGTTGGTAATGGCGAAGAACGAAGACCCCCCCTCTCCGGAGCCCCAAACGGACCCCAGATCTGCCCTCCCGAGGAAGAACAGGTCTTGGCAGCAGCTCCATCTCGTGGATCACGATAATCCTTTCTCCCTGATTTTTATCTAGAATAATGTGATTTTATAGTGTCAGGGGGATTGTCAACGGGGCCACGAGGTGGGTACAACCCACCTGGGCACGCCCTGGTGGGTTGTGCCCACCTAGGGGGCCCTCTCTGGTGGGTCTTGGCTCCAAAAATCCTCTTCTATTCCATAAAAATTCCTCGCAAAGTTTCGTTCCATTCCGAGAACTTTTATTTATGCACACACCACCATGGTAGTTCTGCTGAAAACGACGTCAGTCTGGGGTTAGTTTCATTCAAATCATGCAAATTAGAGTCCAAAACAAGAGGAAAAGTGTGAGAAAAAGTCGATACGTTGGAGACGTATCAACTCCCCAAGATTAAACCTTTGCTTGTCCTCAAGAATTCAGTTGATAAACTGAAAGTGAGAAAGAAATTTTTTTACGAACTCGTTTGCTCTTGTTTGCATAAATAAGCTTAAACCACACCCAGGTTTTCAGCCAACATTATAATTAACCATGTTAGCAATAACATTTAAATATTATAATAACTCATATCAATGACATAATCAGCTAGCAAGCAATAATAAAATATCTGAAACAACAACACGTTGCCAAAACAACCATGATATAATATGACAATAGTGCGATCTCGCTAGCCCTTTCTGTGACCCCCAAACATAAATCCAGAGCACCTCCAAAGTTCAAGGAGCGACTAAACATTGTAGTTTATGGTAGAAAAGATCCAGTCATGATGCACCCAACATGAGCTACACATAATGCATAAATCATGACCGCTGTGCTCTACCCAGTTTCTGGCGCTTGTTTTAGAAGGTGGTGACACAACATAAAAGTAAATAGATAGTCCCTTCGCAGAGGGAAGCAGTGATTTGCAGAGGTGCCAGAGCTCAATTTTTAAAACAGAGATAAATGAAATTTTGAGACATGCACCCTTCTTATTCACTTCATGACCATCAGTTATCAATATCCTCCATGCTAACAATGCTAGTGGCGGTTCCCAAGCGATAAAAGTAAAGGTTTACCCCCCCTCCGCCATCAATCACACTCCACGGCTTGTCCAAAAATGGGTGCCGTCCATACCAACATCAGTCCTGGGGGAGTTTTGTTTAATTATTTGCATTTTGAGTTCGGGACTGGGAATCCCTATTACCGCCCATTTTCCCATGTGATGGCCAGTGAATAAATACTCGACCTGAGAATAACCCGCTTAGCATGGAAGATGTCGACCACCTCCTGTCATTCCACGAACGATCCAGGCACACAAAAAGGATAATTTTTAGAAGTTTTTAGAGGTGGCACATGCAAATTTACTTAGGACGGCAGGGTAATACCGCATATAGGTAGGTATGGTGGACTCATCTAGAATAACTTTGGGTTCAAGGTTTTTGATGTACAAGCAGAGTTCCCACTTAGTACAGGCGAAGGCTAGCAATTAAGATTGAGAAGCGGCCAGCTAGAGAGCAACAACGATCATAACCATGCATTATGCGTAAGTAACATTGGACACTAGCATGAGTAGGATATGAACAACATGAACATAAATATCATAGAAGCTATGTTGGTTTTGATTCAACTACATGCATGAACATGTGCCATGTCAAGCCACTCGAACGTTCAGAGGAGGATACCATATCATCATACTACATCACAATCATTTTAACGCTATGTTGGTATCCAAGATAAATCATTATCAACTCCCAGCTACTTATGCATGACATGAGAACTATAATCTCTAATTGTCATTGCAAACATGTTTAATCATAATGGGTTGAATCATGGATACTAGGTTAAACATTTTTACAAAAACAGAACAAGTCGAGTTCATACCAGTTTCTCCCTGCCACAGCCAGTTCATCGGATGTCATCATTATTGCCTTTCACTTGCACGACTGAATGATATAAAAATAATATTAGTGCAAGAGTGCCATGGACTAAGCTGGAATCCGCAAACATTTTATTCAACATGAGAAGCCAAGGTAAAATGTGCTCTTATTAGTTCAACAATTATTCATATGAGAGCCACTCAACATTTTCATCATGGTCTTCTCCTTGGTAAGACTCGGATAAAAAGAAAAGAAGTTCAGAGAAACACACTGAAATATTTCTGGAGTTTTTGGTTTTCTAGAACGGGCAAATAAAAGGGAAAAGCAAAAACGAGAAAAACTATTTACACGGGAAAGCTCCCAACAAGCAAAAGAAGAACAAGGAAATCTTTTTGGATTTTCTTTTTGATACTACTACTAAGCATGCATAGAAAGTAAATTACTACAACTAATTTTTTTGTTTTTTCTAAAGTTTTTCAAACACACAAAAAGAAAGCATGGAAATAAATCTAAGCATGGAAAATACAATGAAAAAGTGTGAACACCAACAAGTAGAATGATATGCACCCCTACTACCCTCTAGCCTCAGCAGTAGAATGATATGCATGAGCTTTTTTCCTAACTTGGTAGTCGATCAGTAGCCTGGAAGGTAGTAGGGGTGCTGAGGAGCGGGCATCCACTCATCCCACTGCTGAGGCTCCTCCTGTGCTGCCTCCACAGCAGCCTGAGCGTTCCGGTAGGCGATGATGTCTGCCGGCATAATCCTGTATCCGCCCATGGCAACAAGATCAAACAAAGCAGGAGCAGGCAATGGAATAATATCACGAGTGTTTACACTAAAAACCAGGTTATACAGAACAGGGATGTTAGGAGATCTGTTATCAGTAAAATGGTGGAGATCCATGGCTGCATGGTCAAGGTAAATTGTGGTCAGGGGGTAATCATGAGGGCGTATCTCAACCTCGAAGTGAGCCGCCAAACGAGTAGCATAAATTGAAGGAAATATGCCCTACAGGCAATAATAAAGTTATTATTTATTTCCTTATTTCATGATAAATGTTTATTATTCATGCTAGAATTGTATTAACTGGAAACTTACACTACTAGGGAAAACCCTAGCAGTAGCGCTGGTTTTCTGCTCACTAGTAGCGCGGGTAGGCGCGCTACTAATAAGGCGCTACAGCTATTGCTTAGCAGTAACGCGTGCCGGCACGCGCTACTGCTAGGACAAATAGCTGCAGCATTTGTTCACCCCCATGCTACTGCTAATGAAACTAGTGGCAGCACGTTTTCTCTCCATCACTACTAGTATTCATTTTTATTTTTTTATTTTTAGTGTATTTATGCGGTTTTCTCTCCATCGTACAAATATTGGTACAATACTAGTTATGAGGTTTACATCATTATGTCCATAACAGTGTGTCAAATGAAGGTGGATTAGGTTCAAGTGGAGGCAATATGTGGTGCATGTCAAAAGTATACTACTAATCCAAACTTGATCTAGTTTGGACTAGTAGTACTTTTGATGTGCACCACATGTTGCCTCCACTTGAATCTAATCCGCCAGCACAAGCTATTTAATCATCATCATAGTCATTATCACCAACAGTATTTATTTAATCACCACTAACACTAGCTAATAATAATCATCATAGTCATTACCACCAACACTAGCTCTTTTATCATCATAGTAATAGTGTAGCACATCATCATCTTCAAACTCATTTCTAGCTAGCTAATCACTCCTGCTGCTCTCTCGCAGGTAAAATAACATAAAACATGTATAGCTCTCCTTGATCAAGTTGGAGCATGCAGATGAACCTGTCTCCTAATCATGGGTAGCGCATCTGTTTGCTGCCCCTAGTACTTCTCTGCGCTCCCCCATCACATATTTGCTCCAGTCTTGCACTATTAAGCATCTGTCACTAATCTTGAATGCACTAAAGTAATCTGTAGGATATCTTGGCCATAAGCTAATAATACTCATGGTACCTTTAGTCTCGATCCCATAAGGCACAACATTCATCGGGACTCCCTGTTGAAGAACATCGTATGGTAACATACTTAGCAATGAAGTTTAGCTTCAAAAATAATGTATGGAAAAGATGCACTGAGGAAAAATATTAAAAATCTTACCATCCTTCCTAAATAGATGTGACCGTTGTTCATTACGAACACTATTGGTCACACGTTTTCAGTACTAACATTTCTAAATGCAGGAAGAAAATTTGTCTTGACAGTATCAAGATCCGCAATCCATGAAACATAATGACTGAGCTCCTCGCAGTTGTGTTCAGCCCCGGCACAGTATACGGTCCTGTCTACCAAGCGCTGGACATGTTTGCTTGCACCGAAATAAGCTGACAATACAAATTAGTTGTCAACTATTTTTGAATAAACAATATCAAAGACATAAATATGGTTGAGAAACTTACATAATGGTATAACTGGAGGTGTCTGCACATCGATCAGATGTCGGTATTACCTTCAATATCATCTTCCGGAGGAATATCAAAGGTGATAACAATATCAGGCTCAAATGCATAAGTCTTGCATAGTGCTTGCCATGTTTTGCATCCAAAATAGGTGTAGTCGTCTGAATTGTATAATTTTGCGTGGAAAATATAACCATGCTTGGTCTTCAAGTAAAATTTCTTTACCTCCATAGTACGACTGCAACCTATCTTATCTAATACAAAACTCTTGCATGGCAGGGGATACATTAGTAGAATAGTAAAAAAATTATAAGTTGAAGCAAATGAAGCAGATGTCATGCTTAATTACGAAAAAAGGCTTGTCGTTGTGACTTACTGTATCCACTTCGAAGTTCTCGTCCAGCTTGATGCTGAAGCGCCTTTCATCATCTAGGAAGATTCCGTCGCACATGCCGCGCTTGTCTTTGCAGTATTTGCAAATACCGAAATCCTTTTCGTTGTCAGATTTCCTATGTTCATAGTTGAAACATTAATTGAAAATCGATCGAAGACAACTACCAGGATACTCAAGACACAAATCCGGGGCACTCGATATTTCTTACATATTCTGGCACAAGTCATGCCAAAATTCACGGAAAAATCCGGCATGACCTTTGCTAAAATAGGACATATCGAGCGCCTGAAATTTGCCGGAACGGAAATGAATCAACACTCCGGCAAAACATAGGCCACTCGGAGGTGTAACCGGCAAACATGACCGGCCACTTGGGCAAGCACATATCCAATCTGAGCAACACAAGATATACATTTCAAAATATCTTATAGGACTCAAATTAGCATGTATTCAAGAAACAAAAGTAAATCATCTCATGCGTCCGTACATCGTCGAATATTATCACTAATACATCCCGAATAGTGTCATACATATAACATCACTAATACAACTAAAACCCTAGCACACGACAGGTATCAGCGCGGGCGGTGGACACCCACAGAGAAGGAACCATCACGGGATCATAGCTCCAGTGAGATCCCTGGATAACCTGCCAGGTATTGGAGAACCTTTGCTCCAACGCAAACAAGTAGCGATGGACGTGTGCGTCCTCCTCACTGACACGGTGACGCACCACCTCCGCGGGGTCCTCGAGCCTCTGGACCGTCACTGGCCCACGCGACCGCCACCAAAGAAGGTTCGGGTCAACGACAGGCTGGCTCCTCACCAATCTGCGCCCCACGGTAGGTAGCGCCTCCCAGTACCACCCCGGCGGAGCCCAGTCCCGGACATGGCCCATATGGTCAAGCAGGTGTTGTCCTTCGCCGACTGGACGACGAGGATGCGGGATAGGCATCATCCACGTCGATGCGGGAAAAATTGCTTTAACTAAAAAAATAGCAACAAGTTCTTACTAACTAGTTCTATTAATTCAATTAGTTCTTACTAAAAATAAACTTACTATAAATAAAAATAAACTAGTACCTAGCTAATTAGTACCTAGTTCTTACTAACTAATTAGTACCTAGGAACTACTGCCCTAATTAAATAGGGTTAATACTAATTGTAATTAACTAACTAGCACTAAAAATAGCCTAGGGTTCATACTAACTAGCACTAAATAGCTAGGGTTCATACTAAGCAAACAAGAGGGATCGGAAGGGGAGAGTGCTTACAGAGGGCGGGGAGAGATATGGGGTCGGGGGAGATGGCGGCACCGAGGCGTGGCGAGGCGGGGTCAGGGGAGACGCCGGCGAGGCGGGGTCAGGGAGACGGCGGCGAGGCGGGTCGAGGGAGACGGCGGCGAGGCGGGGTCGGGGGAGACGGCAGCGAGGCGGGGTCGGGGGAGATGGACACGAGGCGGGGTCGGGGGAGACGGCGGCGAGGCGGAGGCGACGAGGGGGAGAAGAGAGAGTGGGGAATTGGGGGAGAAGCAGAGGAGAGGGAATCAGGCCGTGTGGGGGTTAGGTGAAAATAGCTTTAACAGTAGCGTGGGGAGGAAAAACCCGCTACTGCTAAAATCCGTAGTAGTAGCGCCATTTCTAGAAGGGCGCTACTACTATACCTAGCACGTTGGGAACGGTGTGGCAATTATAGTAATAGCGCATTCTGTTCATGCCGCGCTACTGCTAAGGGGGTAACAGTAGCGCAGTTTTAGCCGACGCGCTATTGCTAAGTAGTAGTAGGACCTCATTTTAACACGCGCTACTGGTAAGATTCTGTGTATAAGGTTTTCCCTAGTAGTGTTAGTACATGTGTGAATACATAGACAAAACATATTGTCCCTTGTATGCCTCTACTTGACTAGCTTGTTTATCAAAAATGGTTATGTTTTCTAACCATAGACATGTGTTGTCATTTGATGAACGGGATCACATCATTAGGAGAATGATGTGATGGACATGACTCATCCGTTAGCTTAGCATTATGATCGTGTCAGTTTCATTGCTACTGCTTTCTTCATGACTTATACAAGTTCCTTAGACTATGATATTATGCAACTCCCGAATACCGAAGGAACACTTTGTGTGCTACCAATCGTCACAATGTAAAAGGGTGATTATAAAGGTGCTCTATAGGTGTCTCCGAAGGTGTTTGTTTGGTTTGCATAGATCGAGATTAGGATTTGTCACTCCGTGTTTCGAAGAGGTATCTCTGGGCCCTCTCGGTAATACTCATCACTATAAGCCTTGCAACCATTGTGACTAATGAGTTAGTTGCGGGATGAAGTATTACAGAACGAGTAAAGAGACTTGCCGGTAATGAGATTGAACTAGGTATGATGATACCGACGATTGAAACTCGGGCAAGTAACATACCGATGACAAAGGGAACAACGTATGTTCTTATGCAGTTTGACCGATAAAGATCTTCATAGAATATGTAGGAGCCAATATGAGCATCCAGGTTCTTCTATTGGTTATTGACCGGAGATGTCTCTCGGTCATGTCTACATAGTTCTCGAACCGTAGGGTCCGCACGCTTAACGTTTGATGCCAATTTTTATTATGAGTTATGTGATTTGATGACCGAAGTTTGTTTGGAGTCCCGGATGAGATCACGGACATGACGAGGAGTCTCTGAATGGTCGAGAGGTAAAGATTCACATATTGGAAGGTTGCATTCGGACATCGGAATGGTTCCGAGTGATTCGAGCATTTTTCCGGAGTACTGGGAGGTTACCGGAACCCCCCGGGTAAAGATTGTTGGGGAACGTTGCATAAAATAAAAATTTCCTACGTTCACCAAGATCAATCTATGAGTTCATCTAGCAACGAGAGAGAGGAGTGCATCTACATACCCTTGTAGATCGCGAGCGGAAGCGTTCAAGAGAACGGGGTTGAGGGAGTCGTACTCGTCGTGATCCAAATCACCTTGTAGATCGCGAACGGACGGCACCTCCGCATTCAACACACGTACGGTCAGCGTGATGTCTCCTCCTTCTTGACCCAGCAAGGGGAAATGAGAGGTTGATGAAGATCCAGCAGCACGACGGCGTGGTGGTGGATGCAGCAGGGATCCGGCAGGGCTTCGCCAAGCGACTACGGGAGGGAGAGGTGTAGCAAGGGGGGAAGGGAGGCGCCGGGTGTCAGGGTGCGGCTGCCCTCCCACCCCCCCTCATTATATAGGGACCCCAGGGGGGCGCCGGCCCTAGGAGATGGGATCTCCTAGGGGGGCGGTGGCCAAGGGGGGAAACTTGCCCCCCAAGGCAAGTGGAGACGCCCCCTCCCCTAGGGTTCCCAACCCTAGGCGCAGAGGGGGGGCCCAGGGGGGGCACACCAGCCCAGGGGCTGGTTCCCCTCCCACTTCAGCCCATGGGGCCCTTCGGGATAGGTGGCCCCACCCGGTGGAACCCCGGGACCCTTTCGGTGGTCCCGGTACAATACCAGTGAACCCCGAAACTTTCCCGATGGCCGAAACTCGATTTCCCATATATAATTCTTTACCTCTGGACCATTCCGGAACACCTCGTGACGTCCGGGATCTCATCCGGGACACCGAACAACTTTCGGTTTGCTGCATACTAATATCTTTACAACCCTAGCGTCACCGAACCTTAAGTGTGTAGACCCTACGGGTTCGGGAGACACGCAGACATGACCGAGACGGCTCTCCGGTCAATAACCAACAGCGGGATCTGGATACCCATGTTGGCTCCCACATGCTCCTCGATGATCTCATCGGATGAACCACGATGTCGAGGATTCAAGCAACCCCGTATACAATTCCCTTTGTCAATCGGTATTTTACTTGCCCGAGATTCGATCGTCGGTATCCCAATACCTTGTTCAATCTCGTTATCGGCAAGTCACTTTACTCGTACTGTAATGCATGATCCCATGACCAGACACTTGGTCACTTTGAGCTCATTATGATGATGCATTACCGAGTGGGCCCAGTGATACCTTTTCTTCATACGGAGTGACAAATCCCATTCTCGATCCGTGTCAACCCAACAGACACTTTCGGAGATACCTGTAGCATACCTTTATAGGCACCCAGTTACGTTGTAACGTTTGGTACACCCAAAGCACTCCTATAGTATCCGGGAGTTACACAATCTCATGGTCTAAGGAAAAGATACTTGACATGGGAAAAGCTCTAGCAAAATGAACTACACGATCTTGTGCTATGCTTAGGATTGGGTCTTGTCCATCACATCATTCTCCTAATGATGTGATCCCATTATCAATCACATCCAATGTCCATAGTCAGGAAACCATGACTATCTGTTTATCAACGAGCTAGTCAACTAGAGGCTCACTAGGGACACGTTGTGGTCTATGTATTCACATGTGTATTATGATTTCCGGATAATACAATTATAGCATGAATAAAAGACAATTATCACGAACAAGGAAATATAATAATAATCCTTTTATTATTGCCTCTAGGGCATATTTCCAACAGTCTCCCACTTGCACTAGAGTCAATAATCTAGTTACATTGTGATGAATCGAAGACCCATAGAGTTCTGGTGTTGATCATGTTTTGCTCGCGGAAGAGGTTTAGTCAACGGATCTGCGACATTCAGATCTGTATGTACTTTACAAATATCTATGTCTCCATCTTGAACATTTTCACGGATGGAGTTGAAACGACGCTTGATGTGCCTGGTCTTCTTGTGAAACCTGGGCTCCTTGGCAAGGGCAATAGCTCTAGTGTTGTCACAGAAGAGAGTGATCAGCCCCGACGCATTGGGTATGACTCCTAGGTCGGTGATGAACTCCTTCATCCATATTGCTTCATGCGCTGCCTCTGAGGCTGCCATGTATTCCGCTTCAGATGTAGATCCCGCCACGACGCTCTGCTTGCAACTGCACCAGCTTACTGCTCCACGATTCAATATATACACGTATACGGTTTGTGACTTAGAGTCATCCAGATCTGTGTCGAAGCTAGCGTCGACGTAACCCTTTACGACGAGCTCTTCGTCACCTCCATAAACGAGAAACATGTCCTTAGTCCTTTTCAGGTACTTATGGATATTCTTGACCGCTGTCCAGTGTTCCTTGCTGGGATTACTTTGGTACCTTCCTACCAAACTGACGGCAAGGTTTACATCAGGTCTGGTACACATCATGGCATACATGATAGATCCTATGGCTGAGGCATAGGGGATGACACTCATCTCTTCTTTATCTTCTGCCGTGGTCGGGCATTGAGCCGAGCTCAATCTCACACCTTGCAATACAGGAAAGAACCCTTTCTTGGACTGATCCATATTGAACTTCTTCAATATCTTATCAAGGTATGTGCTTTGTGAAAGACCTATGAGGCGTCTCGATCTATCCCTATAGATCTTGATGCCTAATATGTAAGAAGCTTCTCCAAGGTCCTTCATTGAAAAACACTTATTCAAGTAGGCCTTAATGCTGTCCAAGAGTTCTATATAATTTCCATCAAAAGTATGTCATCTACATATAATATGAGAAATGCTACAGAGCTCCCACTCACTTTCTTGTAAACGCAGGCTTCTCCATAAGTCTGCATAAACCCAAACGCTTTGATCATCTCATCAAAGTGAATGTTCCAACTCCGAGATGCTTGCACCAGCCCATAAATGGATCGCTGGAGCTTGCATACCTTGTTAGCATTCTTAGGATCGACACAACCTTCCGGCTGCATCATATACAGTTCTTCCTTAAGATAGCCGTTAAGGAATGCTGTTTTGACGTCCATCTGCCATATCTCATAATCATAGTATGCGGCAATTGCTAACATGATTCGGACGGACTTCAGCTTCGCTACAGGAGAGAAAGTCTCGTCGTAGTCAACCCCTTGAACTTGCCGATAACCACAAGTCGAGCTTTATAGATGGTAACATTACCATCCGCGTCCGTCTTCTTCTTAAAGATCCATTTGTTTTCTATCGCTCGCAGATCATCGGGCAAGTCTGTCAAAGTCCATACTTTGTTTTCATACATGGATTCTATCTCGGATTGCATGGCTTCAAGCCATTTGTTGGAATCTGGGCCCGCCATCGCTTCTTCATAGTTCGAAGGTTCACCATTGTCTAACAACATGATTTCCAAGACAGGGTTGCCATACCACTCTGGTGTGGAACGTGTCCTTGTGGACCTACGAAGTTCAGTAGCAACTTGATCCGAAGTACCTTGATCATCATCATTAATTTCCTCTCCAGTCGGAGTAGGCACCACAGGAACATTTTCTTGAGCTGCACTACTTTCCGGTTCAAGAGGTAGTACTTCATCGAGTTCTACTTTCCTCCCACTTACTCCTTTCGAGAGAAACTCTTTTTCCAGAAAGGATCCGTTCTTGGCAACAAAGATCTTGCCTTCGGATCTAAGGTAGAAGGTATACCCAATGGTTTCCTTGGGGTGTCCTATGAAGACGCATTTTTCCGACTTGGGATCGAGCTTTTTAGGTTGAAGTTTCTTGACATAAGCATCGCATCCCCAAACTTTTAGAAACGACAGCTTAGGTTTCTTCCCAAACCATAATTCATACGGTGTCATCTCACCGGATTTATACGGTGCCCTATTTAAAGTGAATGTAGTTGTCTCTAGAGCGTATCCCCAAAATGATAGCGGTAAATCGGTAAGAGACATCATAGAAAGCACCATATCTAATAGAGTGCGATTACGATGTTCGGACACACCGTTACGCTGAGGTGTTCCAGGCGGCGTGAGTTGTGAAACGATTCCACATTTCCTTAAGTGCGTACCAAATTCGTGACTTAAATATTCTCCTCCATGATCTGATCGTAAGAACTTTATATTTCGGTCACGTTGATTCTCTACCTCATTCTGAAATTCCTTGAACTTTTCAAAGGTCTCAGACTTGTGTTTCATCAAGTAGACATACCCATATCTACTTAAGTCATCAATGAGAGTGAGAACATAATGATATCCTCCGCGAGCCTCAACACTCATTGGACCACACACATTAGTATGTATGATTTCCAATAAGTTGGTTGCTCGCTCCACTGTTCCGGAGAACGGAGTCTTGGTCATTTTGCCCATGAGGCATGGTTTTCATGTGTCAAATGATTCATAATTGAGAGACTCTAAAAGTCCATCAGCATGGATCTTCTTCATGCGCTTGACATCAATGTGACCAAGGCGGCAGTGCCACAAGTATGTGGGACTATCGTTATCAACTTTACATCTTTTGGTATTCACATTATGAATATGTGTAACATTACGTTCGAGATTCATTAAGAATAAACCATTGACCATCGGGGCATGACCATAAAACATATCTCTCATATAAATAGAACAACCATTATTCTCGGATTTAAATGAGTAGCCATCTTGTATTAAACGAGATCCAGATACAATGTTCATGCTCAAACTTGGCACTAAATAACAATTATTGAGGTTTAAAACTAATCCTCTAGGTAAATGTAGAGGTAGCGTGCCGACGGCGATCACATCGACCTTGGAACCATTCCCGACACGCATCGTCACCTCGTCCTTCGCTAGTCTCCGCTTATTCCACAGCTCCTGCCGTGAGTTACAAATATGAGCAACGACACCGGTATCAAATACCCAGGAGTTACTACAAGTGCTGGTAAGGTACACATCAATTACATGTATATCACATATACCTTTAGTGTTGCCGGCCTTCTTGTCCGCTAAGTATTTGGGGCAGTTCCGCTTCCAGTGACCCTTCCCTTTGCAATAAAAGCACTCAGTCTCAGGCTTGGGTCCATTCTTTGACTTCTTCCCAGCAACTGGCTTATCGGGCGTGGCAACATCCTTGCCGTCCTTCTTGAAGTTCTTCTTACCCTTGCCCTTCTTGAACTTAGTGGTTTTATTGACCATCAACACTTGATGTTCTTTCTTGATTTCTACCTTTGCTGACTTCAGCATTGAAAATACTTCAGGAATAGTTTTCACCATCCCCTGCATGTTGTAGTTCATCACAAAGCTCTTGTAGCTCGGTGGGAGCGACTGAAGGATTCTGTCAATGACCGCCTCATCCGGGAGGTTAATGTCCAGCTGGGACAGGCGGTTGTGCAACCTATACATTTTGAGTATGTGCTCACTGACAGAACTATTTCCTCCATGTTACAACTATAGAACTTGTCGGAGACTTCATATCTCTCGACCCGGACGTGAGCTTGAAAAACCATTTTCAGCTCCTCGAACATCTCATATGCTCCGTGTTGCTCAAAACGCTTTTGGAGCCCCGGTTCTAAGCTGTAAAGCATGCCGCACTAAACGAGGGAGTAATCATCAGCACATGACTGCCAAGCGTTCATAACGTCTTGGTTCTCTGGGATGGGTGCTTCACCTAGCGTTCCTTCTAGGACATATGCTTTCTTGGCAGCTATGAGGATGATCCTCAGGTTCCGGACCCAGTCCGTATAGTTGCTGCCATCATCTTTCAGCTTGGTTTTCTCTAGGAACGCGTTGAAGTTCATGTTGACATGAGCGTTGGCCATTTGATCTACAAGACATTTTTGCAAAGATTTTAGACTAAGTTCATGATAATTAAGTCATCTAATCAAATTATTTAATGAACTCCCACTCAGATTAGACATCCCTCTAGTCATCTAAGTGTTACATGATCCGAGTCAACTAGGCCGTGTCCGATCATCACGTGAGACGGACTAGTTATCATCGGTGAACATCTCCATGTTGATCGTATCTTCCATACGACTCATGTTCGACCTTTCGGTCTCTGTGTTCCGAGGCTATGTCTGTAGATGCTAGGCTCGTCAAGTTAACCTAAGTGTTTTGCATGTGTTAAACTGTCTTACACCCGTTGTATGTGAACGTAGGAATCTATCACACCCGATCATCATGTGGTGCTTCGAAACGACGAACTTTAGCAACGGCGCACAGTTAGGGGGAACACTTTCTTGAAATTATTCTAAGGGATCATCTTATTTACTACCGTCGTTCTAAGTAAACAAGATGCATAAACATAATAAACATCACATGCAATTAAATAGTAGTAACATGATATGGCCAATATCATATAGCTCCTTTGATCTCCATCTTCGGGGCTCCATGATCATCTTCGTCACCGGCATGACACCATGATCTCCATCACCGTGTCTCCATGAAGTTGCTCGCCAACTATTACTTCTACTACTATGGCTAACGGTTTAGCAATAAAGTAAAGTAATTACATGGCGTTAAATCATTGACACGCAGGTCATACAATAATTAAGAGAACTCCTATGGCTCCTGCCGGTTGTCATACTCATCGACATGCAAGTCGTGATTCCTATTACAAGAACATGATCTCATACATCACAATATATCATTCATCATTCATCACAACTTTTGGCCATATCGCATCACAAAGCAATTGCTGCAAAAACAAGTTAGACGTCCTCTAATTGTTGTTGCATCTTTTACGTGGCTGCAATAGGGTTCTAGCAAGAACGTTTTCTTACCTACGAATAACCACAATGTGATTTGTCAACTTCTATTTACCCTTCATAAGGACCCTTTCATCGAATCTGCGCCAACTAAAGTGGGAGAGACAGACACCCGCTAGCCACCTTATGCAACTAGTGCATGTCAGTCGGTGGAACCTGTCTCACGTAAGCGTACGTGTAAGGTCAGTCCGGGCCGCTTCATCCCACAATAATGCTGAAGCAAAATAAGACTAGTAGTGGCAAGAAAGTTGACAACATCTACGCCCACAACAGATTTGTGTTCTACTCGTGCAATAGAGAACTACGCATAGACCTGGCTCATGATGCCACGGTTGGGGAACGTTGCATAAAATAAAAAATTTCCTACGTTCACCAAGATCAATCTATGAGTTCATCTAGCAACGAGAGAGAGGAGTGCATCTACATACCCTTGTAGATCGCGAGCGGAAGCGTTCAAGAGAACGGGGTTGAGGGAGTCGTACTCGGCGTGATCCAAATCACCGGAGATCCTAGCGCTGAACGGGCGGCACCTCCGCGTTCAACACACGTACGGTCAGCGTGACGTCTCCTCCCTCTTGATCCAACAAGGGGAAAGGAGAGGTTGATGAAGATCCAGCAGCACGACGGCGTGGTGGTGGATGCAGCAGGGATCCGGCAGGGCTTCGCCAAGCGACTACGGGAGGGAGAGGTGTAGCAAGGGGGGAAGGGAGGCGCCAGGTGTCAGGATGCGTCTGCCCTCCCCCCTCTTTTAGGGGGGGCGCCGGCCCTAGAAGATGGGATCTCCTAGGGGGGCGGCGGCCAAGGGGGGAAACTTGCCCCCCAAGGCAAGTGGAGACGCCCCCTCCCCTAGGGTTCCCAACCCTAGGCGCAGAGGGGGCCCCAGGGGGGGCGCACCAGCCCAGGGGCTGGTTCCCCTCCCACTTTAGCCCATGGGGCCCTCCGGGATAGGTGGCCCCACCCGGTGGAACCCCGGGACCCTTCCGGTGGACCCGGTACAATACCGGTGAACCCCGAAACTTTCCCGATGGCCGAAACTCGACTTCCCATATATAATTCTTTACCTCCGTACCATTCCGGAACTCCTCGTGACGTCCGGGATCTCATCCGGGACTCCGAACAACTTTTGGTTTGCTGCATACTAATATCTTTACAACCCTAGCGTCACCGAACCTTAAGTGTGTAGACCCTACGGGTTCGGGAGACACGCAGACATGACCGAGAGGGCTCTCCGCAATAACCAACAGCGGGATCTGGATACCCATGTTGGCTCCCACATGCTCCTCGATGATCTCATCGGATGAACCAAGATGTCGAGGATTCAAGCAACCCCGTATACAATTCCCTTTGTCAATCGGTATTTTACTTGCCCGAGATTCGATCGTCGGTATCCCAATACCTTGTTCAATCTTGTTACCGGCAAGTCACTTTACTCGTACCGTAATGCATGATCCGGTGACCAGACACTTGGTCACTTTGAGCTCATTATGATGATGCATTACCGAGTGGGCCCAGTGATACCTCTTCGTCATACGGAGTGACAAATCCCAGTCTCGATCCGTGTCAACCCAACAGACACTTTCGGAGATACCCGTAGCATACCTTTATAGTCACCTAGTTACGTTGTGACATTTGGTACACCCAAAGCACTCCTACGGTATCCGGGAGTTACACGATCTCATGGTCTAAGGAAAAGATACTTGACATTGGAAAAGCTCTAGCAAAACAAACTACACGATCTTGTGCTATGCTTACGATTGGGTCTTGTCCATCACATTATTCTCCTAATGATGTGATCCCATTATCAATGACATCCAATGTCCATAGTCAGGAAACCATGACTATCTGTTGATCAACGAGCTAGTTAACTAGAGGCTCACTAGGGACACGTTGTGGTCTACGTATTCACACGTGTATTACGGTTTCCGGATAATACAGTTATAGCATGAATAAAATACAATTATCATGAACAAGGAAATATAATAATAATCCTTTTATTATTGCCTCTAGGGCATATTTCCAACAAAGATATGGGCCTTATGGGCCATAGGAGGGAGGCTAACGAGCCCACAAGGGGCTGGTGCGCCCCTCACAAGGGAGGAGGCCGAATTGGACTTGGGAAGGGGGCGCCACCCCCTTTCCTTCTCCTACTCCCTCTCCTTCCCCTTTTCCCCCTCCGGTAGAAGGAATGAAAAAGGGTGGGGCCGAATCCTACTAGGACTGGAGTCCTAGTAGGAATCCCCTCTCCCTGGCGCGCCCCTTGTTGGTCGGCCTCGTCCTCCCCTCCTTTATATACGGGGGCAGGGGCACCGCAAAGACACAACATACAACACAAGTTGATCTTTTAGCTGTGTGCCATGCCCCCTTCCACAGTTACACACCTCGGTCATATCGTCGTAGTGCTTAGGCAAAGCCCTGCGCCGGTAACTTCATCACCACCGTTGCAACGCCGTCGTGCCGACAAAACTCTCCCTCAGCCTCAACTGGATCAAGAGTACAAGGGACGTCATCGAGCTAAACGTGTGCTGAACACGAAGGTGCCGTACGTTCGGTACTTGGATCGGTTGGATCGCGAAGACATTCGACTACATCAACCGCGTTAAGTAAACGCTTCTGCTTTCGGTCTACGAGGGTACGTGGATAGACTCTCCCCTCTCATTGATATGCATCACCTAGATAGATCTTGCATGATCGTAGGATTTTTTTTGAAATTACCACGTTCCAAAATAGTGGCATCCGAGCCAGGTCTATGCATAGATGTTATATGCACGAGTAGAATACAAAGAGTTGTGGGCGATAATAGTCATACTGCTTACCAGCATGTCATACTTTGATTCAGCGATATTTTTGGATGAAGCGGCTCAGACCGATGTTACGCGTACGCTTACGCGAGACTGGTTCTACTGACATGCTTTGCACATAGGTGGCTGGTGAGTGTCTGTTTCTCCAACTTTAGTTGAATCGAGTGTGGCTACGCCCGGTCCTTGTTTAAGGTTAAAACAACACACTTGACAAAAAATCATTGTGGTTTTGATGCGTAGGTAAGAACGGTTCTTTCTAGAATCCTGTAGCAGCCACGTAAAATTTTTAACAACAAAGTAGAGTACGTCTAAATTGTTTTTGCAGGGCTTACTGTGATGTGATATGGTCAAGGCATGATGTGGTATAATTTGTTGTATGAGGTGATCATGTTTTGTAACAAAGTTATCGGCAACTGGCAGGAGCCATATGGTTATTGCTTTATTGTATGCAATGCAATCGCCATGTAATTGTTTTACTTTATCACTAAGCGGTAGCGATAGTCATAGTAACAATAGTTGGCAAGACGACAACGATGCTACGATTGAGATCAAGGTGTCACGCCGGTGACGTTGGAGATCATGATGATGCTTCGGTGATGGAGATCATGAGCACAAGATGATGATGGCCATATCATGTCACATATTTAGATTGCATGTGATGTTTATCCTTTATGCATCTTATTTTGCTTAGTTCAACGGTAGCATTATAAGGTGATCCCTTACTAAATTTCAAGGTATAAGTGTTCTGCCTGAGTATGCACCGTTGCTACAGTTCTTCGTGCTCAGATACCATGTGATGATCGGGTGTGATAAGCTCTACATTCACATACAATGGGTGCAAGCCAGTTCTGCACACGCAAAAATACTTGGGTTAAACTTGACGAGCCTAACATATGCAGATATGGCCTTGGAACACTGAGACCGAAAGGTCGAACGTGAATCATATAGTAGATATGATCAACATAGTGATGTTCACCATTGAAAACTACTCCATCTCACGTGATGATTGGACATGGTTTAGTTGATTTGGATCACATGATCACTTAGATGATTAGAGGGATGTCCATCTAAGTGGGAGTTCTTAAGTAATATGATTAATTGAACTTTAATTTATCATGAACTTAGTCCTGATAGTATTTTTCAAATAATGTTGTAGATCAATAGCTCGTGTTGTTGCTTCCCTATGTTTTTATATGTGTTCCTAGAGAAAACTAAGTTGAAAGATGATAGTAGCAATGATGCGGACTGGGTCCGTGATCTGAGGATTATCCTCATTGCTGCACAGAAGAATTATGTCCTTGATGCACCGCCAAGTGACAGACATATTGCAGGAGCAGATGCATATGTTATGAATGTTTGGCTAGCTCAATATGATGACTACTTGATAGTTTAGTGCACCATGCTTAACGGCTTAGAATCGGGACTTCAAAGACGTTTTGAACGTCATGGACCATATGAGATGTTCCAGGAGTTGAAGTTAATATTTCAAGTAAATACCCGAGTTGAGAGATATGAAGTCTCCAACAAGTTCTATAGCTAAAAGATGGAGGAAGATAGCTCAAGCAGTGAGCATGTGCTCAGATTGTCTGGGTACTACAATCGCTTGAATCAAGTGGGAGATAATCTTCCAGATAAGATAGTGATTGACAGAGTTCTCTAGTCACCATCACCAAGTTACTAGAACTTCGTGATGAACTATAATATGCAATGGATGGCGAAAACGAATCCCGAGCTCTTCATGATGCTGAAATCGACGAAGGTAGAAATCAAGAAAGAGCATCATGTTGATGATTGACAAGACCACTAGTTTCAAGAAAAGGGAAAAGGGAAAGAAAGGGAACTTCATGTATAATGGCAAGCAAGTTGTCACTCCCGTGAAAAAGCCCAAAGCTGGACCAAAGCCTAAAACTAAGTGCTTCTACTACAAAGGAAATGGTCACTGGAAGCGGAAATGCCCTGAATATTTGGTGGATAAGAAGGATGGCAAAGTGAACAAGGGTATATTTGATATACAGGTTATTGATGTATACCTTACTAGTGTTTCTAGTATCCCCTGGGTATTTGATACTTGTTAAGTTGCTAAGATTAGTAACTCGAAATAGGAGTTACAGAATAAATAGAGACTAGTTGAGGGTGAAGTGACGATGTGTGTTGGAAGTGGTTCCAAGATTGATATGATCATCATCGCACACTCCCTATACTTTCAATATTAGTGTAGAACCTAAATAAATGTTATTTGGTGTTTGCGTTAGGCATAAATATGATTAGATCATGTTTATTGCGATACGATTATTCATCTAAGATGGAGAATAAATTGTTATTCTGTTTACATGAATAAAACCTTCTATGGTCATACACCCAATGTTGATGGTTTATTGAATCTTGATCGTAGTAATACACATATTCATAATATTGATGACAAAAGATGCAAAGTTGATAATGATAGTGCAACATACTTGTGGCACTGCCGTTTGGGTCATATCGGTGTAAAGCGCATGAAGAAACTCCATAAAGATGGTTTTTGGAATCACTTGATTATGAATCATTTGATGCTTGTGAACCGTGCCTTATGGGCAAGATGACTAAAACTTCGTTCTCCGGGACAATGGAACGAGCTAGTGACTTATTGGAAATAATACATACCGATGTATGCGGTCCAATGGGTGTTGATGCTCATGGCGGGTATCGTTATTTTCTGACCTTCATAGATGATTTGAGCAGATATGGGTATATCTACTTAATGAAACACAAGTCTGAAACATTTGAGAAGTTCAAGGAATTTTGGAGTGTAGTGGAGAATCATCGTAACAAGAAAATAAAGTTTCTACGATCTGATCATAGAGGAGAATATTTGAGGTACGAGTTTGGCCTTCATTTAAAACAATGTGGAATAGTTTCACAGCTCACGCCACATGGAACAACACAACGTAATGGTGTGTCCGAACATCGTAACCACTCTTTATTGGATATGGTGCGATATATGATGTCTCTTACCAGGTTACCACTATCATTTTGGGTTTATGCATTAGAGACAGCTACATTCACGTTAAACAGGGCACCATCAAAATCCATTGAGACGACGCCTTATGGAACTATGGTTTGTCAGGAAACCAAAGTTGTCGTTTCTGAGAGTTTGGGGCTGTGATGATTATGTGAAAAAGCTTCAACCTGATACGCTCGAACCCAAATCGGCGAAGTGCGTCTTCATAGGATACCCAAAGGAAACTGTTGGGTACAACTTCTATCACAGATCCAAAGGCAAGATATTCGTTGCTGAGAATGGATCCTTTCTAGAGAAGGAGTTTCTCTCGAAAGAAGTGAGTGGGAGGAAAGTAGAACTTGATGAGGTAATTGTACCTTCTCCCGAATTGGAAAGTAGTTCATCACATAAATCAGTTCCAGTGATTCCTACAACAATTAGTGAGGAAGCTAATGCTGATGATCATGAAATTTCAGATCAAGTTACTACAGAACCTCGTAGGTCTTCTAGAGTACTGTCCGCACCAGAGTGGTACGATAATCCTATTTTGGAAGTCATGTTACTAGACCATGATGAACCTATGAACTATGAGGAAGCGATGATGAGCCTAGATTCCGCGAAATGGCTTGAGGCCATGAAATCTAAGATGGGATCCATGTATGAGAACAAAGTGTGGACTTTGGTGGAATTGCCCGATGATCGGCTATCCATAGAATATAAATGGATCTTCAAGAGGAAGACGGACGCTGATAGTAGGGTTACTATCTACAAAGCTCGACTTGTCGCAAAAGGTTTTCACAAGTTCAAGGTGTTGACTACAATGAGATTTTCTCAACTGCAGCAATGCTTAAATCCGTTCGAATCATGTTAGCAGTTGCCATATTTTACGAAATCTGGCAAATGGATGTCAAAACTACATTCCTAAAATGGATATTTCTTACAGAAGAGTTGTATATGACACAACCAGAAGGTTTTGTCAATCCTAAAGGTACTAACAAGGTGTGCAAACTCCAGTGATCCATCTATGGACTGGTGCAAGCATCTTGGAGTTGGAATATACGCTTTGATGAGTTTATCAAAGCATATAATTTTATACAGACTTGCGGTGAAGCCTGTATTTACAAGATAGTGAGTGGGAGCACTACAACCTTTTTGATTAGTATATGTGAATGGCATATTGTTGATCAGAAATGATGTAGAATTTTCTGGAAAACATAAAGGAGAGTTTGAAAGGATTTTTTTAAGGAAAGACCTCGGTGAAGTTGCTTATATATTGGGCATCAAGATCTATAGAGATAGATCAAGACGCTTGATAAGATTTTTCAATGAATACATACCTTGACAAGTTTTTTGAAAGAGTTCAAAATGGATCAGTCAAAGAAGAAGTTCTTGCCTGTATTACAAGGTGTAAAGTTGAGCAAGACTCAAATCCCGACCACAACAGAAGATAGAAAGAGAATGAAAGTCATTCCCTATGACACAGTTATAGGTTCTATAAAGTATGTTGTGCTGTGTACCAGATCTATTGTGCACCTTGACATGAATTTGGCAAGGGGGTACAATAGTGATCTAAGAGTAGATCACTGGACATCGGTCAAAATTATCCTTAGTGAGGACTAAGGAAATATTTCTTGATTATGGTGGTGATAAAGAGTTCGTCGTAAAGAGTTACATCGATGCAAGCTTTTACACCGATCCAGATGACTCTAAGTCTCAATCTGGATACATATTGAAAGTGGGAGCAATTAGCTATAGTAGCTACATGCAGAGCATTATAGACATAGAATATTTGCAAAATACATACGACTCTGAATGTGACAGACCCGTTGACTAAACTTCTCTCACAAGCAAAATATGATCACACCTTAGTACTCTTTGGATGTTAATCACATAGCGATGTGAACTAGACTAGCAAAATTGCCCATGCGTTGCAACAGGTGTAAAACAATTCAATATGTTATTACCGTCCTAAAAATAATTTAATCTAGTTTATACCACTCAAACATCTTAGGTTTCATGCTGATTTCGATGCTTTGAGAAGTGTAAATTATAATATTCTTCCTCAAATTATATTTGGGTCTTCATTCACAAAGAAATATTATATTTGCATCTTAATGTATAAGCCGAGCAATGATAAAATATCTGTTATTAACTCCTACTCCCTCCGTTTCAAAATAGATGACTCAACTTTGAACTAATTTTAATATAAAGTTAGTACAAAGTTAATCATCTATTTTGGAACGGAGGGAGTAATATTGTTTAGTATGCATCATGATATCTGACACTAACTAAGATAAGATAATGAAGGTAAGCATGCCTGGAAATCGGTTTTTAGCGCTTCTCCATCTCTGTAGATTCCAGGTAAAGTAAACCATAAAGTTGGCATATATAGTATAAGAAAAGAAAAATCATCTTACGGGCAAAGCTAGTGCTTCAAGCTAGGAGTGTTGAACGCACTACTCAATCCATACGAACAGGATGCCATCCGCCTCGCCTAGGATTTGGAAGATGGGCAGGTCCATAAAGTCACATCAGTTGTCGTCCTTGAGTAGATAGCATTGGCACGACCTTCCAACTGAGTGATGCCTCCTCCTGACCTCCATGCGGAACACTTGTAGATTAATACAAAACAGTTCAACTCAAGCCACAACCGCAGGGAGGCCCTTGAGTCACATCACGCGTCGTCCTCGAGTAGATGTGCAGGCGACGCAGTCCGACGGAGATATGGACAACATCAGGGTTTGATCTTCCAGTGGTGGTTGTGCGTCCTGTGTGTGCGCCTCATGCCGAGGAACAGCGGCCGCAATCACTGCACGTCGCATCTGGCGTTGGCCCTGAAACAGAGTTGTCGCCTTCCATGCAATTGCCGGCGGCGAGCCTCTGGTTGACCGTAGACAGTCTCAAGGATGCATCCCCTGCATGTGCAGTAGCAGTCGAGAGATTCGGCAGCGGCGGCGGTGGCTCTGTGTCGTCTCGTCGAACTCCAGCGGGCGAGCTTCGGGTTAGGTATATTGAGGATGTGTCCCACGCTAGCACCATGAAGCTTAATTTCTTCGATTCGATTAGTTTCTATTCTCGTGGTGCACGATGTGAGAAGGAAATCGTGGGGATAGGTTTCCGACTTATACACGACCGGCAAACAGACGATAGAACATCGTTCGATGGATGAAAAAACTGTTTTGCGAGAGGCGTACCAAGCTATGGGCCGGACCTGACCCATCTGGCTGAACGAGCCTGCTCGCCTCGCTCTAGCCGAGCCTAGTACGCTCGGGTGCGCTCAAAACTGGGAGAAATGAAACGTTTTTTTATTTGTAATGTTTTTACTTACGGGTGGCATTGGTGGGTAATTATTATCAACTTTGAGGATAATTTAAACGACGGTGAGCAGGTGGGCAGAAGCAATAGCCGCTTTATTATTAGGGAAAGATTATTGACTCTAGTAAACCCTTTGCATGTTGGTCACACGATGATGTGAACTATGGGTGTTAATCACATACATATGTGAACTATTGGTCTTAAATCACATGGCGATGTGAACTAGATTATTGGCTCTAGTGCAAGTGGGAGACTGAAGGAAATATGACCTAGAGGCAATAATAAAATTATTATTTATTTCCTTATTTCATGATAAATGTTTATTATTCATGGTAGAATTGTATTAACCGGAAACTTAGTACATATATGAATACATAGACAAAACATATTGTCCCTTGTATGCCTCTACTTGACTAGCTCGTTTATGAAAAATGGTTATGTTTCCTAACCATTGACATGTGTTATCATTTGATGAACGGGATCACATCATTAGGAGACTGATGTGATGGACATGACCCATCAGTTAGCTTAGCATTATGATCATGTCAGTGTCATTGCTACTGCTTTCTTCATGACTTATACAAGTTCCTCAGACTATGAGATTATGCAACTCCCGAATACCGGAGGAACACTTTGTGTGCTACCAAACGTCAAAACGTAAAAGGGTGATTATAAAGGTGCTCTACAGGTGTCTCCGAAGGTGTTTGTTAGGTTGGCATAGATTGAGATTAGGATTTGTCACTCCGTGTTTCGGAGAGGTATCTCTGGGCCCTCTCGGTAATACTCATCACTATAAGCCTTGCAGGCATTGTGATTAATGAGTTAGTTGCGGGATGAAGTAATACAGATCGAGTAAAGAGACTTGCCAGTAACGAGATTGAACTAGGTATGATGATAGCGATGATCGATTCTCGGGCAAGTAACATACCAATGACAAAGGGAACAACATATGTTGTTATGCGGTTTGACCGATAAAGATCTTCGTAGAATCTGTAGGAGCGAATATGAGCATCCAAGTATGCTATTGGTTATTGACCGGAGATGTGTCTCGGTCATGTCTACCTAGTTCTCGAACCCGTAGGGTCCGCACGCTTATTGTTCGATGACGATTTGTATTATGAGTTATGTGATTTGATGTCTGAAGTTCGTTCGGAGTCCCGGATGAGATCACAGACATGACGAGGAGTCTCGAAATGGTCGAGAGGTAAAGATTCATATATAGGTAGGTTTCATTCGGACATCGGAATGGTTCCGAGTGATTCGAGCATTTCTCCGGAGTACCGGGAGGTTACCGGACCCCCCGGGGAAAGATATGGGCCTTATGGGCCATAGGAGGGAGGCTAGCCCACAAGGGGCTGGTGCGCCCCCACAAGGGAGGAGGCCGCTTGGGAAGGGGGCGCCACCCCCTTTCCTTCTCCTACTCCTTCTCCTTCCCCTTTCCCCCCTCCGGTAGAAGGAAAAAAAGGGTGGTGCCGAATCCTACTAGGACTGGAGTCCTAGTAGGACTCCCCTCTCCCTGGTGCCCTTGTTGGCCGGCCTCCTCCTCCCCTCCTTTATATATGGGGGCAGGGGGAACCCCAAAGACACAACAGACAACACAAGTTGATCTTTTAGCCGTGTGCGGTACCCCCCCTCCACAGTTACACACCTCGGTCATATCGTCGTAGTTCTTAGGCGAAGCCCTGCGCCGGCAACTTCATCATCACCGTCTCCACGCCGTCGTGCCGACGAAACTCTCCCTCGGTCTCAACTGGATCAAGAGTACGAGGGACGTCATCGAGCTGAACGTGTGTTGAACGCGGAGGTGTCGTACATTCAGTACTTGGATCGGTTGGATCGCGAAGACGTTCGACTACATCAACCGCGTTAACTAAACGCTTTCGCTTTCGGTCTAGGAGGGTACATGGACACACTCTCCCCTCTCGTTGCTATGCATCACCTAGATAGATCCTTCGTGATCGTAGGATTTTTTTTGAAATTACCGCGTTCCCCAACATAAATCCCACCATGTATTTTGCCCTGAGATTTATTAAGATGGAGGCGACGAGCCACAATAGCTCCCAAGCTATAAGTGTTGTCGCCCTCTAATGCAGGACGTAAAACGGCAAGGCCTGGTTTACTAAGTGCACCCACCTTCTCCCTAGCTAGCAAGCATTTTGCAATGAAAAGTGCAAAGTAACGAACAACAGGAAAATGTAAGCCAGCAGTAGTGATGGCTGACACTCCTCTCTCATCCCCCACCGTCAAAGTGCGATAATAGGCCTCAAACTCAGCCGGCCTAGGCTCAGCTAAGCTCCCATCAGAGGGGATCATGCATATGTTACAAAATATAGTAAGTGGTATCTGATGGTTTTCAACATATAAATCAAAGCTCACTTCAGGAGGATTATTCCTAGGCAGAAAAGTAAAACTTTGAACAAAGATGTTCGTGAGGATTTGGTGGTGATCACACTCATCTGCAATGAAGTCGGTGAGGCCAGCGTTAGCAATATATTGCATGAACTCCTCAAAAATTCCAGCCTCTGGTAGGAACAGGATGTGCGGCCATTAACACGGCCGTACTTCCACAAACCTCCTAGGGTGGAGATCACTGTCAGAAGACTCCCCAATAACACCCTTGCAGTTCTTCCTTGAGCCAAACTTCCTGAAGATATTCATGTTCGCGTACAATTTCTGAAAATAATTTTTTTTGATGTGACAAAATTTTGTCAACAAAACTTCACAAGATTGATAGCAACTACTCCTAGGGATACATAGAGGCCATAGAAAGCATTTGAACTACTTAGAACACTAAGAATTCATCATGCAAGTTCAACTACAGCAGCACCAAGAGTAGCTAATTATTCAAAGTATAAACCACAAAAAAAAACTAATTGGACAAATGGTGGAGTCACATACCAAGCAACAATCCCCCAAAACAGTTTCGAAAATGGAGCTTCGAGCTAAGAGATCGAAATCCACTGGTTTGAGCTCAAGAACACGGGAGAGAGAGCAATGGGGATTTTTTCGGGAGGTAAGTGATGATGTGGGCTAAAGAGGTAAGTGAGGGGGCCCATGTGGGGACCACAACCCACCAGGGCGCACATGGGGGTCCTGGCGCGCCCAGGTGGGTTGTGCCCACCTGGTGCACCTCCCTTTGGTATTATTTGCACCAAAAATTCTTAAATATTCAGAAAAAATCATATCAGATTTTCAGAGCATTCTGAGAACTTTTATTTTTGGGTCATTTTTTATTGCACGGGAAATTCAGAAAACAGAAAAAACCTGGAATTTTATTTTATTTAACTAATAATAACAAGAAACAAAAGGTAGGGACAAAAGGTAGTGCTTACTAAATTGATCAACTTCATACCGTTAAAAAATGATTCATTAATAAGGTTGATCAGGTCTTATTAACAACCACTTTTGCTTAGCATGAAATCGAAGAACTTTCGTCAATCACTAAGTTACCTCAATGGAGATATGCATTTCCCCAACAATAAGCATTTCATATTTATTTTTGACAGTAGGTAGAGGTATTTGGAAACTTCCAATAGTGATTGTCGGAGATTTTTCAATAACATTAATACCATTCACTTGGAATTGTTTCTTCGGAAAGTGCACTGTATGCTCATTACCATTAATATGAAAAGTGACCTTGCTTTTATTGCAATCAATAACAACCCCTACATTATTCAAGAAGGGTCTACCAAGGATAATCGACATGTTGTCTGATGTCTACTACGCAACCTTCTCCTTGTAGACGTTGTTGGGCCTCCAAGTGCAAAGGTTTGTAGGACAGTAGCAAATTTCCCTCAAGTGGATGACCTAAGTTTTATCAATCCGTGGGAGGCGTACGATGAAGATGGTCTCTCTCAAGCAACCCTGCAAGCAAATAACAAAGAGTCTCTTGTGTCCCCCAACACACCCAATACAATGGTAGATTGTATAGGTCCACTAGTTCAGCAAAGAGATGGTGAAACAAGTACAATATGGATGGTAGATATGAGTATTTGTAATCTGAAAATATAAAAACAGCAAGGTAACAAGTGATAAAAGTGAGCGTAAACGGTATTGCAATGCTAGGAAACAAGGCCTAAGGTTCATACTTTCACTAGTGCAAATTCTCTTAACAATAATAACATAACTGGATCATATAACTATCCCTCAACATGCAACAAAGAGTCACTCCAAAGTCACTAATAGCAGAGAACAAAGGTAGATATTATTGTAGGGTACGAAACCACCTCAAAGTTATCCTTTCTGATTGATCTATTCAAGAGTCCGTAGTAAAATAACAAGAAGTTATTCTTTCCGTTCGATCTATCATAGAGTTCATACTAGAATAACACCTTAAGACACAAATCAACCAAAACCCTAATGTCACCTAGATACTCCAATGTCACCTCAAGTATCTGTGGGCATGATTATACAATATGCATCACACAATCTCAGATTCATCTATTCAACCAACACAAAGTACTTCAAAGAGTGCCCCAAAGTTTCTACCGAAGAGTCAAGACGAAAACGTGTGCCAACCCCTATGCATAGATTCCGAAGGACACGGAACCCGCAACTTGATCACCAAAAGATACATCAAGTGAATCAATAGAATACCCCATTGTCACCACAGGTATCCCATGCAAGACATACATCAAGTGTTCTCAAATCCTTAAAGGCTCAATCCGATAAGATAACTTCAAAGGGGAAACTCGATCCATTACAAGAGAGTAGAGGGGGAGAAACATCATAAGATCCAACTATAATAACATACATCAAGATCGTGCCAAATCAAGAACATGAGAGAGAGAGAGAGATCAAACACATAGCTACTGGTACTTACCCTCAGCCCCGAGGGTGAACTACTCCCTCCTTGTCATGGAGATTGCCAGGATGATGAAGATGGCCACCGGTGAGGGATCCCCCCTCCGACAGGGTGCCGGAACAGGGTCCCGATTAGTTTTTGGTGGCTACAGAGGCTTGCGGCGGCGGAACTCCCGATCTAGGTTATTTTCTGGAGGTTTCAGTATTTATAGGAATTTTTGGCGTAGGTCTCACGCCAGGGGGGTCTCTGGGGTGTCCACGAGGTAGGGGGCGCGCCCTAGGAGGGGGCGCCCTCCACCCTCGTGGGCAGCCCGGGACTCCTCTGGCCCAACTCTTGCACTCTAGGGGCTTCTTTTGGTCCAAACAAATTCATCAAAAATTGGCACGTCAATTGGACTCTGTTTGGTATTCCTTTTCTGTAAAACTCAAAAACAAGGAAAAACAGAAACTGGCACTTGGCTCTAGGTTAATAGGCTAGTCCCAAAAATCATATAAAATAGCATATAAATGCATATAAAACATCCTATGTGGATAATATAATAGCATGGAACAATCAAAAATTATAGATACGTTGGAGACGTATCATTGTCATCCTCGGGCATCTCAAGTATAACAAAGTCAGTCAAAGTAGTAACATTAGCAACAACAACAGGCACATCCTCACAGATACCGATAGGTATGGCAGTTGATTTGTTAGCCATTTGCAAAGATATTCAATAGGTGTGAGTTTATTCAAGTCAAGTCTTTTATATAAAGAGAAAGGCATAACACTAACACCAGCTCCTAAATCACACAAAGCAGTTTTCACATAATTCTTTTTTATAGAGCAAGGTATAGTTGGTATACCCAGATCTCCAAGTTTTTTAGGTACTCCATCATTGAAAGTATAATTAGCAAGCATAGTGGAGATTTCAGCTTCCGGTATTTTTCTCTTATTTGTACTGATGTATTTCATATACTTTGAATAAGGAGGCATTTTTAAGATGTCAGTCAAGCGAGTACGCAAAAATACTGGCCTCAGCATTTCAGCAAAGCGTTCAAATTCTTCATCATCTTTCTTTTTAGTTGACTTGGGTGGAAAAGGCATAGGTTTTTGAACCCACGGGTCTCTTTCTTTACGGTGTTTTCTAGCAACAAAGTTATCATATCTTTTATTCTTAGGTTGTGGGTTATCAAGATTAACAGGTGGTTCTATCTCAACATCATTATCTGGTTCCTTATCATTATTTGGTTGAGTGTCTTCATGAACCTCAGCATTATCTTTTTCATTATCACTAGGTGGATGTTCATTACAAGATTGAGTTTTAGCATCAGAGATAGAAGTCTCATTTTCATTATCAGGAGGTTTGTCTATTTCAGGTTCACTAGAAGCATGCAAAGTCCTATCATTTTTCTTTTTATTTTTATTTTTAGGAGGACTAGGTGCATTAGCATTAGCTCTTTGTGAATCTTGTTCAATTCTTTTTGGGTGTCCCTCAGGATAAAGTGGTTCCTGGGTCATTTTACCTCCTCTAATTGCAACTCTAACAGCAAAGTCATGTATATTATGATTCATTTCATCAAGTAATTCTCTTTGTGATTTAACAACTTGTTTTAACTGGGTTTGAACCATAGAAGCATGTTTTCCAACACCTCTAACATCATTTGAAATTCTAAATAACAAGTCACTCAAGCGAGCAATCGTATCAAAATTATATTTCAATTGTTTCATAACATTTGCATTGAAGTGATCTTGCTTTCTAATGTAATTATCAAACTCATAAAGGCATTTACTAGGATGTTTATTATGAGGATCATCACTATCATTGAACATCATTAAAGATTTTACCTCTACCACCTTGGGTGGTGGTGGTGCTTCAAGTCCATGTATTTGTTCAATAGCTGGTAATTTTTTAACATCCTCGGCCTTAATACCTTTTTCCTTCATAGATTTCTTTGCCTCTTGCATATCTTCGGGACTGAGATATAAGATACCCCCCTTCTTGGAGTGGGTTTAGGCGGTGGTTCAGGAATAGTCCAATCATCATAATTTTCCAATATGTTATTCAATAATTCTTCAGCTTGAGCAATAGTTTGTTCCCTGAAAACACAACCAACACAAATATCTAGGAAGTCCCTAGAAGCATCGGTTAGTCCATTATAGAAGATATCAAGTATTTTATTTTTCTTAAGAGGATGATCAGGCAAAGCATTAAGTAACTGGCAAAGCCTGCCCCAAGCTTGTGTGAGACTCTCTTCTTTAGTTTGAACAAATTTAAATATTTCCTGTAAGGCACCTTGTTTCTTATGAGCAGGAAAATATTTTTCAGAGAAGTAGTAAATCATATCCTGGGGACTACGCACACAACCAGGAGTAAGAGTATTGTATCAAGATTTAGCATCACCCTTTAATGGGAAAGGAAATAATTTGAGAATAAAGTAGTATCGAGTTTTCTCATCGTGAGTAAAAATGGTGGCTATATCATTCAACTTAGTAAGATGTGCTACAACAGTTTCAGTTTCATAACCATGGAAAGGATCAGATTCAACCAAAGTAATTAACTCTGGGTCGACAGAGAATTCATAATCCTTACCAGCAATAGAAATAGGTGAAGTAGCAAACTTAGGATCACATTTCATTCTAGCATTCAAAGATTTTTCTTTATACTTGTGTAATAATTTCTCTAGATCATCGCTATCCTTACAAGCAAGAATATCTCTAGTTGCCTCACTCATAACATAGCCTTCTGGTACCTAAGGCACTTCATATCTAGGAGGGCTAGCTCTAGCAAGTGTTTCAGGAGTTTTAGTTTCAAACTCATCATCAGACTCAACAACATCATGTTGTATTACTCAAGCAATTTGTTCATCAAGAAATTCAGCAAGTGGCACATCATCATTATCAAGCATGGTACTAGCATCATCATAAGAATCATTCATAGTAGAAGTAGTATCATCAATAACTTGCAACATATAAGAATTAATAGCATGTGGTAGTGTTGCAAGTTTATTCATAACAGAAGGTGAATCTAAAGCAGAACTGGATGACAGTTCCTTACCTCCCCTCGCCCTTGAGGGAAATATCTTAGTCTTTGAATCCTTCAGATTCTTCCTAGTGATAAACTGATAACAATCCCGAGTGACTCAACAAATATAGCTATGCTCCCCGGCAACGGTGCCAGAAAAAGGTCTTGATAACCCACAAGTATAGGGGATCACAACAGTTTTTGAGGGTCACTACAAGAAATATGTCAACTTGTGAACATCTCTCAGTGACCCCGGCTGAATTGGTCGTAAATCCACGACCATTTCGCTTGGAATGGCTCAAACCCTGTAATCGCCTTACACCAAATGGTCATAAAGCAAACAAGAGTGGTTCACGACCTTATTTCTACCTGATTACGACCAATATAAATGGTCATGAGGTTGTGAACGTGGATGCATTGGTACTTAAGGTGTCGCTCAAGGTGGGCTTGGGCCTCGGTGGAACGAGGCCACCTCCTTTTGAAAAAATCTATGTGCCATGTAGGCCTTGGCCCATCTAGGAAGAAATGTGGGATGCCCTCATATTACTAAAAAACATATATTCGGCCCAACGAAAATGAGAAAATAAAAATATCAACAATGTTAATCATGTATTTAATTTTTTTAAATGTTAATCATGTATTTAATTTTTTCTAACCAATATCAACAATGTTAATCATGTATACAAAAATGTACAATGTGCAAAAATATATAGACATCAAAACATATGTATGAAAAGATTATTTTGTTGCGAATATATGAAAATATGTTAATCATGTATTTGAAAAAAAATAAATATATATAAACAATATGTACAATGTGTCTTAAAAATGTAAACATGTGTTCAAAATATTAGACATCAAAATATTTATTAAAAATGTTAATGATGTAACTAAAACTATTTAATATCTATAAAAAATGTTTCTAGTGTACACAAATTTGTTCATAAAATGTGGTATAATATTCTTGAAAAATGGAGAAGGTTTTTACAACAAATATTTGTTAGGTTCTTCACAAAAAATCTCATTTTGGGATTCGAAAAATGGAAAATGAATATGCCGGAATTTTTCTTTTTCACAAGAAGTGGATCAAAAACTTTTTACAACCAACAATTTGGTCAATTGTACATTAAATTTGGCCTAGTATTTCAAAATTTTGATTGGTCCAATTTTGCAACAATTATTTGGTACGTCCTTCGCAAAAAAACCTCATTTGGGGCACTCGGAAAAAGGAAAATGAATTTTTCGTCCAAAGAAAATGAAAACTTCCTTAGTCAACATTGTTTGCCATTCCAATATGTACCCTTGTGCACAATATGAGATCATCTTAACAAACTATGCTATGAATGTCTCTATAAGATTGATCATTTGGCTTCAAAGCCATTGATCTCCACACATGATAGCTCGTTTCTGAGAACACTTTTTAAAAATAATTATTGTATTATAAGTTTATTATTTTTCCTTGTAACTTGGCCACATATAATTACACAATGCGAAGGTTTTCCAATTTTTTGATTTTTTTATGATTTTTTATTGCCCGTTTCAAAATGCGGTGAAAACGGCGGGCATGACCATTCCTAGCTAGTGGTTGAATCTTGGAAAACTTTTGGTGTTTCTCTGATTAAATAGATACTTTTGTACCTAAAGATGATTTTTTGGAAAAATAAAGAGGAAACTATGAGGTAGCTGCAGTTCAAATTTGACCCGCTTCCAATTGAACCGGCAGAAATTTGTCTTTTTCCCGAGAGGTGGATCAAAGCTTTTGACACCCAACTATTCGGTCAATTGTGCATTAAATATGTCATAATATTTCAAAATTTTGATTTGGTCCAATTTTGCAACAATTGTTCATAGGTCCTTCACAAAAAAAAACCTCATTTTGGGCACTCGGAAAAAGGAAAATGATTTTTTTGTCCAAAGAAAATGAAAACTTCCTTAGGCAACATTGTTTTCCATTCCAATATGCACCCTCGTGCACAATATGAGATCGTTTGAACAAACTATGCTATGAATGTGGCCATAAGATTGATCATTTGGCTTGAAAGTCATTGATCTCCACACATGATAGCTCGTTTCTGAGAATACTTTTTAAAAATAATTATTGTATTACAAGTTTATTATTTTTCCTGATAACTTGGCCACATATAATGACACGATGCGAAGGTTTTCCAATTTTTTGATTTTATTTGAATGTTTTATGCCCGTTTCAAACTGCGGTCAAAACGGCGGGCATGACCGTTACTAGATAGTGGTTGAATCTTGGAAAACTTTTGGTGTTTCTATGATTAAATAGATAATTTCGTACCTAAAAATGATTTTTGGGAAAAACAAAGAGGAAACTATGAGGTAGCTGCGGTTCAAATTTGACCCGCTTCCAACTAAATCGGCAGAAATTTGTCTTTTTCACGGGAGGTGGATCAAAGCTTTTGACACCCAACTATTTGGTCAATTATGCGTTAAATATGTCCTAATATTTCAGAAAATTGATTTGGTCCAATTTTGCAACAATTATTTGGTAGGTTCTTCACAAAAAAACCTCATTTTGGGCACTCGGAAAATGGAAAATGATTTTTTTGTCCAAAGAAAATGAAAACTTCCTTAGGCAACATTGTTTGCCATTCCAATATGCACCCTTGTGCACAATATTATACCATTTGAACAAACTATGCTATGAATGTGGCTATAAGATCGATCATTTGGCTTGAAAGCCATTGATCTCCACACATGAGAATACTTTTTAAAAATAATTATTGTATTACAATTTTATTATTTCTCCTGGTAACTTGGCCACATATAATGACACAATGCGAAGGTTTTCCAATTTTTTGTTTTTTTTTTGAATTTTTTATGTCCATTTCAAAATGCAGTCAAAACGGCGGGCATGACCGTTCCTAGCTAGTAGTTGAATCTTGGAAAACTTTTGGTGTTTCTCTGATTAAATAGATACTTTTGCACCTAAAAATGATTTTTGGGAAAAATAAAGAGGAAACTATGAGCCAGTTGCAGTTCAAATTTGACCCGCTTCCAACTGAATCGACAGAAATTTGTCTTTTCATGAGAGGTGGATCAAAGCTTTTGACACCCAACTATTTGGTCAGTTGTGCATTAAATATGTCCTAATATTTTATAAAATGGATTTGGTCCAATTTTGCAACAATTATTTCGTAGGTCCTTCACACAAAAAAACCTCATTTTGGGCACTCGGAAAATGGAAAATGATTTTTTTGTCCAAAGAAAGTGAAAACTTCCTTTGGCAACATTGTTTTCCATTCCAATATGCACCCTTGTTCGCAATATGAGATGATTTGAACAAACTATGCTATGAATGTGGCCATAAGATTGATCATTTGGCCTGAAAGCCATTGATCTCCACACATGATAGCTCGTTTCTGAGAACACTTTTTAAAAATAATTATTGTATTACAAGTTTATTATTTTTCCTGGTAACTTGGCGGCATATAATGACACAATGCGAAGGTTTTCAAATTTTTTAATTTTTTTAATTTTTTATGCCCGTTTCAAAATGCGGTCAAAACGGCGGGCATGACCGTTCCTAGCTAGTGGTTGAATCTTGGAAAAAATTTGGTGTTTCTCTGATTAAATAGATACTTTTGTACCTAAAATTATTTTTGGGAAAAATAAAGAGGAAACTATGAGCCAGCTGCAGTTCAAATTTGACCCGCTTCGAGTTGAATCGGCAGAAATTTGTCTTTTTCATGAGAGGTGGATCAAAGGTTTTTACACCCCAAGCGTTTGGTCAATTGTGTATTAAATATGGCCTAGTATTTTAGAAAATTGATTTGGTACAATTTTGCAACAAATACATGTTAGGTCTTTCACAAAAAAACTCATTTTGGGCACTTGAAAAATGGTAAATTGATTTTTCGTCCAAAGGAAATGAAAACTTCCTTAGGCAACATTGTTTGACATTCCAGGATGCACCCTAGACACTAGGTCACATATAATAACACAATGGAAAGTCTTTCCATGTTTTTGATTTCTTTAATTCTTTATGCCAATTTCAGAACGCGGTTAAAACCATGGGCATAACCGCTCGTAGCTGCGGGTGGAATCTTACAAAACTCGTAGTGTTCTGTGATGAAATATATACATGTGTAGCTAAAAATATTTTTTTGGAAAAAACAAAGAGCAAACTATGAAGTTGTTGTAGTTCAAATTAACCCGGTTCCTCCTGATTTGGTACAAGTTGGTTTAAATGGCCCAAAAATGCTAGAACGATCGGAAATGCATACAGGTTGGTTATCATCCATAAAATGTAGTATAACTTGAGTGAAAATTTTAGTGGTTTCATTTTGCAAAATATTATTGGTAGTTGCTTCATAAACCCCTTTGTTTTTAGCCCTTAGATACTATCTTTTAAATTACACCCATAGTCTCCAACCAATCAGGACGTCTCCCCCGGATAACCCTACCGTAGGCGGTCTGAACCGTCAAATCATCCCGGATCCAACAGCAGACTTGACCCCCTCACCGTCTTACCCAACTAGCCCTAACACAACCCGCACCACTCGTCCTCTCATCCCCCTCTCTCCTACGCACCTATAGCCGCCGCCCTCTCCCTTCCTCAGATCTCGATCCGCCGCCGCCTCCAAACCCACCCACCCCATCGACGACCCTCACCGTACACGTGGTGCTGTGGCGCCGAGGCCGGGCCGACCTAAGCGCCCTACTCCTAGCGACCGTTGTCGCCTCGTGGATCCTATTCCACGGCGCCTCCGGATACACGGCCATGTCGCTCGCCGCCGATGTGCTCTTCCTCCTCCTGGTCGTGCTGTACGCATGGTCCAGGGCCGCGCGCCTCCTCGGCCACCCCGTGCCGCCCATCCCTGACCTGCAGCCGACGGCCGACGAGCTCGCCGCGCTCATCCGCTCTGGCCTCGTCGGCATTGCCTCCGCCTTCCGCCGTGTCGTGCAGGCCCAGCCTGGCTCTGGGCGCGTCTTTGCCTGACTCGCCGCCGCTGCCCTGGTCGGCAGGCTCGCGCGCGACCTCCCCACATGGTGCTATGTAGGCACGGTGCTGCCTCCCTCCATTCTCTTTGCTCCGCTTTCTTGTCTAAATAATATTGCGTCTGTCTTCATAATTCGACGCCATGGTTGAGTTGGATCACTTCACCTCCTCTGATGGACTGATTGTTTTTGTGGTGGCAATCTAATCCCGCAGTTGTGGTGGGCGGGCTGACGATCCCAGCGATGTACCAGAGGTTGAGCATGGAGAGATACATGAGGCTGGCGTCCCTCAACCTCTACAGATACTAGCCTCCCAAGTATGTGGTAACAGTGCTGGTTTGGTCTTCCTGGACAGTATTGCGGCAGTCATTGCCTCACATATTATTTTCACGAGTTCTGTTTTTGCATGTACCATTGGTGTTTTGCATTCCAATGTCACTGAAACATATAGTTTTTCTGTTCATGGCTTATGTTCAGTAAATTTCATGAATGTATGAGTCTTTGTCCATGAAAATCCAGAGGTGTAGCATCTATCTACCAGGGCTAGTAATTATTGTTGGTTACAGGTTACCAAAGTGTTGCAGCTCATTATATATGTAGTTCTGGTAGCAGTCATAATAATATATCAAGGACAGATAAGAGATCCTATCATTTCAGAAGGTTTTGCTTGCTTGGTTGATTAGTGTTTCAGAATAGGTATATCTAATCCACGAGAACATCAAAAATGTCGTAAATGTTGGCTTGGATATTCCAGACATTTATTTCAGTTGGAATTAGAAACATCTAGCACGGTCTATTCCTGGTGCAGCTGCAGGACTGCACCTTCGTGCGTGACACCTTCAGAAACATCAGCTAGAACTACTACCCGGCGCTTGAGTGGTACAGCAAGTGGGTGTACATCGGGCTGGTGCTGGTGTCCACGACGGTGATGCTGTCCCTCATATTCTGGGTGATGCTGTCCCTCATCTTCTGGGTGATGTACGCTAGGGAGCGGCGCCACCAGGCATACAACAAGGCACACCGGGGCAACAAGCTAGCGCCTATGGGCAGGAACGCTTGATCCACGACGACAGTTTCGCGCATTCGGTCGGCATGGACAAAGTCAGTGAGGGTAGAGAGTAGACGACCGCTATGTGGTTGACTTGATTATTGCATGTTGATTGATTTTCTTTCGTTTTTGCGAATCTGATGCTTACTAGTATTTTTTTGTGTTCCTACTCAGTTGATGTACGGTTTGTGATGGAGTAGGAAGGATTGCGTACTTGTTAACTGCTTGCCTCATTCAGTTTAGTATCATCTTGCATTGTGTCTCTTATTTTGCATTGAGATTGAAATCACACGTGGTAGCTTTTTGCACCATACTCAAGTACACAAATGGTCTTGGTGCGAGGTCTTCAACAATGCTCCCATATTTGTTTGGTGATTATTTTGAATACATGTTCTTTTTCTACAGAAATATGTTGTGGTTCCTTGCTGAATAAATAAGTAACCCGTATAGATAATCATTTTAAAGTACAACTCTTGGAATTATTGTTTTCCTTGTTGTAAAATTACCTATTTGTTGTATACTTGTTGCTATCAGTTAATCATACTTTATTCCTTTTATTGAGCTGCTCCGCCACCTCCCCCGGCGTCTTCACGGGGGCACACGACGGTAGGCAGGTCATGGGTGTGATGGACCTGCTACTGCCGACTGTCTTCCTCGACCACTTCCCTGAGCTGCTCCTGCCGCTGACCCTCCTCAACTTCGCTCGTTGCCTACTGTTGCTGCGGGTGAGACAATTTCCTCGATCCGTCGCTTCTTCCTCCTGCCAACTACATATGTGATGATTCTGTAACTGCTCTAGTTTGGGTGTAGCTGTAGCTACTGTATTTTGGGTGTGATTTGATAAAAGCTATGTGGTTTGGGGTTAAGGAGATTGTGTAGCATTTGAAGTTGTAAAAGCTATGTAGTTTTACTAGTCATCAGTATTATGCTTATCAGCTTTAGAATTCCGAGACATCATGTATTTTTTCCTTTACTTATTTATAATTGTATAGCATTTGAAGCTGTAAAAGCTATGTGGTTTTACTAGTCATCAGTATTATGCTTATATTCAGCTTTAAAATTCTGAGACATCATGTATTGTTTTCCTTTGCTTATTTATAATATATATGATTTTCTTTCTTCTTTTCATGTGTTCTGCTTGCTGCTTGATCCATTCGCTCGTACCCTTGCTGGTTTGGCTTGAGTTATGATCGCACTATTTTCTTCCTAGGTTGAGACCAACGAGGCATGGCGGATCAGGGTCCTCCCCCCCTGTGGACCACACCATCCTTCCCAAGGGGAAATACCAGGCCAAGTAAGTGCTCTTTCCATCTCCACGCCCATTTCTAGAAGTTTCTGTATGCTCGTGCGGGGTTTGTGTAAAGCCCTTCTGTTTGAGTGAGATCTGAATTGCTATTGTGATGATGCAGAGTTGGTGTCTATTTCTCCATGGAGATTTGAGTTTCCTCTTTTTGTTTATTCTGTGTGTGGTGTTAGTACGATGGTCTATTTGCAAGATGGCTGTATGGATAACTCAACTTTGTTTATTCTGTGAGGGCTTGCTTGGTACCAAATGTTATGTGCTTCATTGTGCAGTGCTGATTTTGCAGCACTGATAGAACTTACAACAGTATTGCATTGTAGTGTTTTCTGCATGTTGTCGTATCACTAGTTCCATGCTACCTTCACATTTAAGTCTATTAGTTGTTTTTGTTTTTATCCTTGATTAGTATCAAATGTTGTATTGTAGACTTAAAATTGTTGTGGTTCCTCTTTTACGGAAGCTCATGTGTGAAGTCGTGAAGTGTGAAGCAAGTGTGAAGCTGTGAAGTGTGAAGCCAAGTCTGAAGCTGTGAAGTCCAACTCATTGTAGCATATCTGTGTTGTAAAGATTGTAATAGATTTATTTAGTGGTATATTTGATGAATTTTATGTGTTATTTGTTCTATTTGAAATATTGATTATGTATGTGATTTGAAAACTTGTGAAATGGAAACCTGTCCAGTGGGGCCACTTATGAAAATAATCTGTCCAATTTGTACATTTCTGACATGTGGGACCAATTTTAGAGATGAACATGACAAGTTGGACGACTAGTGGGACCAGCTTGAATATATAATGGTTGGAAATAGAAAATTAGTAGACTAAAAGGCCATGGCCTAGAAAATAAAGAGGCCGAATTTTTGGGCCTGGCCCATGTGGCTAACCAGAATTAATAGGAAAAGTAATATTAAATGGGCTGAATTAGTGGGCTTGGCCCATGTAGAACACCGTATTGGACTGCGCTGAATCTTATCCATGTCAGCTTGCCACGCTGGATCCTACGTGGCCTGGGGAGGCTACCAGTGACCAAAAATTTGGTCGTAGAACCAACGACCTTTTACATATCACAAAGAAGGTCGTTAATTTCAGTTTACGACCGCCAGCTTTTAACCATCCGTTTTTGGTCAAAAAAGGTCCCAAATGAAAAACAATGACCATTCAGTGACCAATAGTGATGGTCGCAAGTTGATGTATTTCTTGTAGTGGGTAAGTATTTAACCCAAATTTATAGATTCGACACAAGGGGAGCCAAAGAATATTTCAAGGTATTAGCAGCTGAGTTGTCAAATCAAACACACCTGGAGATTAATTATCTGCAGCAAAGTGATTAGTAGCAAAGTAGTTTGATAGTTTTGATAATAGTGATAGCAGTAATAGTAACAATAATAGTGACAGCAGTAATATTGTAGCAAGTGTGACAGTAGCAGCAACAATAGTAACTTAACAAGAACAATATATGATAAATTCATAGGCATTGAATCGGTGACTTGTTGGATGGTATTCATCATGAGACAGTTATAACCTAGGGCGATACGGCACTAGCTCCAGTTTATCGATATAATATATGCATGTATTCTGTAAATAGTCATACGTGCTTTATTAAAAGAACTTGCATGACATCTTTTGTCCTACCCTCCCGTGGCAGTGTGGTCCATATTGGAAACTAGGGGATATTAAGGCCTCCTTTTAATAGAGAACCGAAACAAAGCATTAACACATAGTGAATACATGAACTCCTCAAACTACGGTCATCACCGAGAGTGGGCGTGGTTGTTGTCACTCCGGAGTTGTCTCGTCATAACACGTAGTAGGTGACTATAACTTTCAAGATCGTATCTAACACATGGATATAATGATGAATTCATAAACGGTTCAGATATGAAATCATGGCACCCGGGCCCATAGTGACAAACATTAAGCATAGCAAAGTCATAGCAACATCAATCTAAGAACATAGTGGATACTAGGGATCAGGCTCTAACAAAACTAACTCGATTACATGAAGAATATCCTCCAACTCCTCACCGACCAGCGAGCCTACGAAGGAATTACTCACTCCTGTTGAGCCATCATGGAATTTGTGATGGAGATGGGTTGGTGATGACGAAGAACGAAGATCCCCCTCTCCAGAGCCCCAAACGGACTCCAGATCTGCCCTCCCGAGGTATAACAGGGCTTAGCGGAAGCTCCGTCTCGTGGATCACGATAATCCTTTCTCCTTGATTTAGGGTGCCCTCCTGCTCCTGTATATAAAGGAGCAATGGGGAGGGGCGGCCGGCCCTCCTAGGGCGTGCCCCACAAGTGGAGTCCTACTAGGACTACTAGTCCTAGTAGGATTCCACCAAGAGGGAGAGAGGGGGAAGGAAGGAGAGGGAGAGGGAGAAGGAAAGGGGGGCATCGCCCCCACTTCCCTAGTCCAATTGGACCCAAGGGGGAGGGCACACGGCCTGCCCTGGTCGCCCGTCTCTCTCTCTCTACTAAGGCCCATGTGGCCCATGACCTCCCCCGGGGGGTTCCGGTAACCCTCAGGCACTCCAGTTTTATTCGAAACATTTCCGGAACACTTCAGGTGTTCAAATATAGCCGTTCAATATATCAATCTCTATGTCTCGACCATTTCGAGACTCCTCGTCATGTCCATGATCTCATCCGGGACTCCGAACAAACTTTGGTCATCAAAAACACATAACTCATAATACATATCGTCATCGAACGTTAAGCGTGCGGACCCTACGGGTTCGAGACCTATGTAGACATGACCGAGACACATCTCCGGTCAATAACCAATAGCAGAACCTGGATGCTCATATTAGCTCCTACATATTATATGAAGATCTTTATCGGTCAAACCGCATAACAACATACATTGTTCCCTTTGTCATCGATATGTTACTTGCCCAAGATTCGATCGTCGGTATCATCATACCTAGTTCAATGTTGTTACTAGCAACTCTCTTTACTCGTTTTGTAATACTTCATCCCGCAACTAACTCATTAGTTACAATGCTTGCAAGGCTTATAGTGAGGAGCGTTACCGAGAGGGCCCAAAGATACCTCTCACTACAGGAATCAGGTAATTTGCCATCTGTGCTTCACAGACGGCAAAGACAGAATACATGATGGCAAAGAGTTTGCCGTCAACAGCAGACGGCAAAGTGTGTCGGCAAAGGGTAAATCGGCAAAGCCATACTTTGCCGTCAGCTTTATGTCAGGCTGACGGCAAAGGCTTTGCCGTCAGTTTTCACACTTCACCGTCACTCGTTACAGCCTGACGGCAAAGAAAAGCACTTGACGGCTTGACATCCTAACGAATGGCGTTAGATACTTTGTTGTCAGCCTGCAGACGGCAAAGAGCTGAGCACTTTGCTGTCAACAGCAGTCAGTCTACAGACGGCAAAGAGCTAAGCACTTTGCCATCAGCAGATAAACGGCAAAGTACTCATTTGCTGACGGCAAAATTCTGTACAGATTTTTTTTAAACTTACCTCGACAATTCAATAGACCATATATATCACAAATATAACAGCAATGTTCCATAGAAACAAAACAAACCATAGAAAATGTCCATATATATATCATAGGGTGTCACAAAGTGTTGCATACGAGATCACAAAGTAGACTAAACCATCACAAAGTATCACATCTAGCTGGGCATCTTCAAGTCATGTACTACTCCAGGAATTAGCCTCACAACCATCAGCTCTACACACACATGCTAAACTCCAACTATGCTACTGGAAAGGAAACAACACACAACTACTCGCTATGTCGAGGAGATTAAAACACCACATCAGGTTGACTGTAGCTCCGTGCAACCAATCATCGTTGCTGCTCCATCCCTTATTCACATGCCCACTGCAATTAACCAAACAAAAAAGAGGTTCAGACATAGATTTATCATATCAAATAGATTAAGACTCAAGAGCATCATTCATCATACTAAAGGGATTTTTGCAGTCAAATAAACTTGTCAAGCATATAACAACATCCTAATAGACAAGAACCTATTGACACCAAATCTAAACTAGCCTAGTACAGGAATAAATATGACATGTACAACAGCTCCTCCTAGTACAGCTACAGCTCCTAGTACACATCATTTAGCAGGAGCAAACATGACATGCAAAACATGGGCAAGTATTTACATGCAGAGCAGCAGGAGAAAATTAAATATTTGTTAGAACCAAATCTGAACTAGCCACATACATGGCCAATGGCAAGGAATTGCCTCACAGCGTATCATGACATCAATGAGAACAAGGCATCTGTTTCGATCGCATAGATCCTTCCTCAATCATTAAGTATATCATAAAAGCAGGAATACCAAACCTGAAAGTCTGTGAGGGATGACAAAATACTAATTGGCATTGTACATTTATTTTCACTAAAGTGATGGCACAACCCAGAGCCTACCCGTGTCTCAGTTCTGATAAAGTGTGTAATCAGAAAACTATTTCAGTTCTGTAGAGCAACCCAAACCATGTACCCCCATCTACTCGTTGTAGAAAGATTACCCGCTCATGAGAACCTGGACAGCAATAAAGAAACCAGTTGGAGATTATTGAGTTCATCTTATACTTCATGGATCCATGGGAGCACAGACGACAAACATATAATGTGTAACCTTGTAGAGAGGTGTTGTGATAGGTGTTACATATAATTAGTTGTGTGGATTTGAACTGCAGACATACCTGGATACAACCAAAGTAATAACTATGCATTGATAAAGAGAAGAGTACCGTTGTTTAATGCCCCTGCCAAAACATGAACATCCTCTTGCCAGAAATAAATAGTAGAAGGGAGCAGTCATAAATTATTACTCCCTCCGTTCCTTGATATAAGGTGTATATATTTATGAGAAAGACCCCGAAATATAAGGTGTATTGCATCGCACCACTCATTTGGATAATTTTTTAGGGATTTGATTACATTTTCTTATATGAGGCAAGCTCCTCTATTTTCTCATGTCAATTAGTCAGGTGTAATCTCGCCCAAAACTTTTGAAATTTTCCATGCGCGTGCGTTCTTTAATTTCCGTGCCAAAAACTATACACCCTATATACAGCAATGGAGGGAGTATTATTTAATAGAAGGAGCAGTCGTAATTGTTGTGCCCAAACATGTATTTTGTACCATTATTGAGAATACATATTTTAAGAACATCAATCTCATAATATAACATAGGAAATAATTTGAATGCAGAGTACTCCAACATAGAACATACAACCCTAGGATTAACTGCATAGAATGAAGGGAAGGGAAGGGTCGGACCTGTCCTTGACGAGCTGCTCCATGGCGTGCCTCTCCTAACGAGCACAAGCAGGTCCTGTCCCGGCGCGGATCTGGCCACCGCCAACATGGCCGGACGGCTAGGGTTGGAGGAAGGGAGGCCATGGTGGTGCTTCTGCTGCTGGCCGCACCTACAGAGATGACGAGAGACAGGGGGTCAAAGAAAGAGTCGGAGAAGAGAAGGGGAAGTAACACCGTTCCGCCGTCGTCGAGGTAGCCACCGTCGTCGTCGTCGCCGTCTGTCACAATGGCCCGGCGGCTAGGGTTTCCAGCGCGAAGAGTGAGGGAGGGCGGGCGGATCTGAGCACGAAGAGTGAGGGAGGGTGGGCGGATCTGAGCGCGTGAGGGAGGGAGTGAGCTAGGGTTTCGGGCTAGCGGCGGCGGGTGTGGGGGAGGCCACTAGAGGAATCGGGGCAGAGAGGAGAGAATGAGAGAGAGGGCCAGCTCGGGCAGAGGCTTTGCCTCCTCAGCGGATAGGCTGGTGGGCCAGTGCGCCGAGACCCATTGGCCCATATGGCCTTTGCCGTCAGTCCCCAGTAACGCACAGACGGCAAAGATGGGCTCCTGTTTTCCCACCATCACCTGCATTCATTTTGCTGTCTTCAAATCTTTGCTGTCAGCTAACATCTGTCTTTGCCGTCAGCTGGAAACAAACACAGACGACAAAGTATGCATTTGCCGTCAGCAAAACAAAAATAGAAGGCAAAGTATATCTTTGTCGTCGTTTGTTCTTTGCCGTCATCCACTGACGGCAAAGTATGTCTTTGCCGTCTGCCCCGATGAAAAGCTGACGGCAAAGTGCAGTACTGACAGCAAATTAGCTGATTCCTGTAGTGTCTCCGTAACACGGAGTGACAAATCCTAATCTTGGTCTATGTTGTGACGTTTGATAGCACACAAGGTGTTCCTCCGGTATTCGGGAGTTGCATAATCTCATAGTCTGAGGAACATGTATAAGCACTAGTAGAAAAAGGGCCATTAGTCCCGATTCGTGAGGGCCATTTGTCCCGGTTCCCGAACCGGGACTAAAGGGTTGGTACTAAAGCCCTATACCTTTAGTCCCGGTTCGCCCAGGAACCAGGACAGATGGGGCTCCACGTGGCCGCTGCCGCTTGCCCAGGTAGGGGGAACTTTTGTCCCGGTTGTTGCCACCAACTGGGACCAAAAGGCTTTGACGCGTTAGCAGTTCAGGGGCTGGGGGTTTTGTTTTTTTCTAAAGGGGGGGTGGGGGTTTTGGGGGTTTTGTAGGGTTAATTTAGGGGTTTCATACATTGTGCTAGCTAGCTATAATAGAGAGAAGTGTCCTCTCTTATCTCCGTGCTTGGTCGACACTACGTACTATACGTATAGAGAGGACTCAAGACACTAGCTAGCTAGTAAGCAAATGAAGGAAACCATTAAGTACAGAAGATCGTCATGAACATATATATAGAGAAGTGATCGACCTCTCCTTCTCCAAGAGATTGGTCGAACAACAAGTTTTCGTATATCTTACCGACGCTACTGGCTACATATATATATATATATATATATATATATATATATATATATATATATATACACACACACAATGTGTAAGATCTCTTACAATAACCTAACATATGAACTCAACTTCCACATGCATGGTATTCTCCGGCTTTATTGATGACGTGGTCAAGAAAGAATCCAGCCAATTCCTCTTGAATTGCTCGCATGCGATCTTGTGGTAGGAGTTCATCCCGCATCTGCCACATCTAATTTGAATAAGGGGGTCAATACATATATATGAATGAAACTCAACAGAAATGATGTTAATAAAATAAAATTGTGAATATTTTTGCTTACACACTTCATATTGTATTTTAGAGTAGCCCCACCTATTCTTGGTCGTTGCGTTGTAGATGAACTCACAGACGTAGTATCCATAGTAATTATTCCTGGCTTCCTGCCACAAGAACTTTACGAGAAATAGAGGTCAATCAAACTAATAATGAAGCATTATAAATGGCATAGATGAAAGTAGCTAGAATCAACGGGAGATGCAGGGAACTAGCTATCTAGTAGTACTTACTTTCGGGTATTTCCATCGCAGATCCCGCAGCAGTCCCGGAACTTGTGCGGTGAATACTTTCCAAACCCTGCAAGACAAAGAAAACAATTACTTGATATCATGAAATGAACAAAGTTGCCGATATGGTGCAATAATGATTGATTCAACTTACTTGTCGAGCATTTTTAGTCATGGTCGCATACTCCTCCAGATTTTTTTGTCTCGTGTCCAAGAAGTTTACTCGTCCCTACTCAAGCTTAATCTCTAGCAGAATATAGTGGAAGCTGCGCACACATGCATAACTCATCAATTACATTAATTACTATAAGCTCGAGTAATAATTAAGGGAAACCGAATATGCACAAGATAGTAACACTCACTTGAAGTTGTAAGAAAAGAGTATTGTATCTTTGTTTTGATTTATTACCAATGATCATAGCAAGTTGTCCTCGGTTTCTTTGGCATGAAATGTAACCGTATATTCATCTATGAGATTTGTGTTAATGAACCCAATATCATACATTTCACTTTTCTGCATTCGACATTCTTCAATCTGCATAATATAGTGAGGATAATTATATATACATGCAATGAAAGAGCTGAGCTATATATAGAGACTTAATGACAGAAGTAGTACTTACAGACAGTAGGAACTGACTGTTAATTTATCAAGGGCCTTTTGATTGAAAAACTGGAAGAACTCCTCAAATGGAACAGGCAACTGCTCAATTCCAATGAGGTCGTGCTGATACTCTTTAACTTTCAGCGTCAAAGTATCGATTTTCTTCCTAGACTTTCTGCAGGTTTCCATGTACCAATCATGAAATCTTCGCATCATCATTGTTAGAGTAGTTCCATCTTTGACGAGAGGCTTCCCGTACTCATATTTGAATTTGTCCACCTCCATTATATCAAAATGTGCATCATCTCGTGCATGTAATCTGCAGGATTGGTACCGCGCATGATCCCCGGATGATTAGCAACGATATCGCTAGACACCTTGAGCGGGGGGCATAATTGGTTCTCTTGTTCGCCGAGCTGGGGAATTTTTTTCCCACTTCTTCATTCTTGTAACCTTTTGTCACTGCAAGTACTTCCGGACCTCTTCGCTTCCTTATATGTCCTTTCAGTAATGCGCTCATAGTTGGTTTGCGGCGGAGACGGTGGTGGTCACTGTAGGGCATCCAAAGTGCGCTTCGCTTTCACCAGATCTATCTTCTCCTCCGGTGGTGGATGTTTCTTAGCTCTTTGCCTTTCGAAGTAGTCCTTCACTTGGGCTTGACAGATCTCCACGTTTTCCTTTTCGGTCATCTCGTATGGTAACTTCTCTGGAGTCTTGAGAGGTGGACCGAATCTGTATTGCCTCCCACCTCTGGCTATACTGCTAGACGTCGGAGTAGGCCGAGCGGTTGCGGCTGTTGTCTTTTGTTGCTTACGAGGCGGAGGAGAAGGACTACGACACGCCAGAGCAGCCAGAGCGGCGGCGGGTCTCTTCCGCCCTTGCTGACGAGGCAGAGAAGGAGGAGGCTGGCTGGTCAGGCGCGTCGGCGCAGGCGGAGAAGGAGGCGGAGTGCTGCCACGCGCCGGAGAAGGAGGCAGATTGCCCTGATCACTCGCCGGAGAAGCAGGCGGAGCAGGAGGCGGAGTGCCCTGACTCGCCGAAGGAGGAGGAGGCGGCGGAGGCGTCCAGTTCGGAAGGTTGATGAGCTCCTTCCGCCATAGGCACGGAGTCTTTAGAGCAGAACCCAGCCGAGTGTCCCCTTCACCAGTAGGGTGGTCAAGCACGAGCTCCTCAAATCCCTACATTATTTCGTCCACTATCACCCTAGCATATCCTTCTAGAATTGGACGGCAGTGAAAAGTTGCGCCGGGTTCAGGAGGTTGAACAGAGCCGACAGCCGTCTTGACTTTTTAGTTATACCATTGTGTCATAAGGTGGCAATGTTGAGACTCTGTGATAGCATCCACGGGGTAGCTAGCAGGAGCCGTGAAGACAGGCTCCAGCTGAAGCAGCTCGGTGGAAGCCACGCTACTTCTCCACTGAGATGGCAGGGTAGCTTCGGGGTAGCTTCGGCAGGTCGCTTGCTTCGAACTGCTTCTCATTCCTCTAGCTTCCGTACCCTTGCGTGCATCTCCGGCAGTTCGCTCTGCTCCACTTTCCTCCTCTCTTGGCATTTGTAACCGCCTGCGTCCAGAAATCCAACCTTCCATGGAACGGAGCCTGGCATGCCTCGTGTCCGTCCAGGGTGCTCAGGATTCCCGAGGGCCATTGTGAGCTCGTCCTTCTCTCTGTCTGGAACAAACGTCCCTTCCTGATTTGCGGCAATATAGTCCTGAAGCTTCGTGACGGGTATTCGCAGTTTCTCGCTCGTCCAAACACACTTCCCTGTTACAGGGTCCAAGGTTCCGCCAACCCCGAAGAACCAAGTCCCTGAATGGTATGGCTAGTTCAATGTCTCTAGTTCGACCCCTTTATCAAGCAGGTCATTCTCAGCCTTAGCCCACAACGATCGGGCATTGAGGTAGCCACCTGACCCCGTGCGATGGTGATGCTCCTTCTTCGTAGCATTTATCTTGTTTGTTGCTGACATCTTCTTACTCCTGTCCGATGTCTTGTTGGCCACAAATGCGTCCCATTGATCTCTGAGCTTCTCATACCGGCCGATGAATTCTGGTTTCTTTTCTTTGTCGACAAACTTTGCTTTCACCTCATTCTTCCACCTCCTGAATAGATCTTCCATCTTCTTGAGAGCACAGGACTTGATCAATGGATCTATAACTGGATTTTCCGGACCCTCCTCTTCCGGTAGGGTGAAATTTACCTTCAGCGCTTTCCAAAGATCCTCTTTCTGTCTATCTTTGACAAAAGAAACTTTAAGCTCTTCCTTCTTAGTCTCATTCCATAGCTTGATGCTGATCGGGATCATGTCCCTAACAAGAACCCCGCACTGAGCAGAAAATGCTTCCTTGGTCCGGAGGGGTTCAATTGGTTGGCCATCACGCGAGATTGCTGTGATCATGAACCTTTCATCCGAGCACAACATTTTCTTCGGGACCTGTCTCTTTACCGAAGATGTGCTCGATTCGGAGGGCTAGAAAAAAGAAGAAGACGAGAGTTAATATGTGTAGATACCAAAACAATTAATGCATAAATTAGCTAGTCAGCACAGGCTTAATTAATATATATCCCTGGCCGGACTCTGTTCGGTCACTGGAACCGTCATCGCGGTCTCCTTCTTGCACCGGCATTCGGTCACCGGAGCCATCATAATCATGTCCTTCCTCCTCCGTTGTTCGATAACCGTAGCCTGCTTCACCATCTCCTTCCAGACCATCGGTTTCATTGAGATACGACATGACATCACCTCCGTTTGCGATCATGTCCCCCAACACCTGTTCTGCTTCCTCGTCTCGGCCATGCTCCATAGTTTCTGTAAATATTACAACATGGAAATTATTATACAAACATGACAGATGGATATATTAGTGGCAAACATAGACCTAGCTATAGCTAATCACAACAAGGAATTATATTAATTAGTGGCCTCGATGCTTCTCTAGGGTTTGGGGTGGCCTCGACAACGCTTCAATGGTTCGGGGTGGCCTCGACGAAAACGCTCTTTTAACTTGGTAAATTTGGGTGGCCTCGGCAGCGCTTCTAGGGTTTGGGGTGGGCTCGACAACAACACTCTTTTAACTTGGTAAATTTGGGTGGCCTCGGCAACGCTTCTAGGGTTTGGGCCGGACCGCCTCTCTCATGATTGTCTGATGTTTGTCTAGTGTCAAAGGATTCAACAAAACCATGTCTTCATCATTAGGCAAAAGTAACAGGCCCATGATGGTACAAAGCTCTCCAAAGTTATTTTGGAAAGGAATCCCAGATAGGATAATTCGGTTTTTGGTACAAAGTACAGCAAGAGCCTTCCGAATATCGCTATTTGGAAGGCCTTTGCTGAAATTACTACCAAAAGGAGGATTATACTATCCGGGACTCCGTTTCAGAATAACTTTGGAGAACTTCGTACCATCATGCCCCGGTTACTTCCGGCTAATGATGAATCCATGGATTTCTTCAATACTTTGACACTAGGCAACCACTCGACCCCTCGGTGATCCTCGACCCTCGAGCCTAGCTAGTTCACGACCCTCGACCGCTCGGCGATCCACGACCCTCTACCCTAGTTCCCGACCCTCGACCCCCTCATGTCATGTTTGTCTAGTGTCAAAGGATTCAACAAAACGATGTCTTCATCATTAGGCGAAACTAACAGGCGCATGATGGTACGAAGTTCTCCCAAGTTATTCTAGAATGGAATCCCAGATAGGATAATTCGCTTTTTGGTACAAAGTACAAGAAGAGCCATCCGAATATTGCTATTTGGAAGGCCTTTGCTGAAATTTGTACCAAAAGGCGGATTATCCTATCCGGGACTCTGTTCCAGAATAACTTTGGAGAACTTCGTACCATCATACCCCGGTTACTTCCGGCTAATGATGAAGCCATGGATTTCTTCAATACTTTGACACTAGGCAACCTCTCGACCCCTCGGCGATCCTCGACCCCTCAACACCTCAGCCCCTCGACGACCATTGAACCCTCGAACCTAGAACCCTCGAACCCTCGACCCTCGAACCTAGAACCCTCGAACCCTCGACCCTTGACCCTAGAACCCTCGAACCCTCGACCCTCGAACCCTCAAACCCTCGAC
>NC_057813.1:735630357-735631118 GCF_018294505.1 Triticum aestivum
TGACCCTAGAACCCTCGAACCTCAAACCCTTGACCCTCGACCGGCCTCGACGACCCTCGACCCCTCTGTGACCCTCGACCCTCTAGCCTAGTTCCCGACCCTCGACCCCTCGGCGATCCTCGACACCCGCGTTCCCGATAAAAAGAAGAAGAAGAAGAAGAAAAAGAGAGGAGAAGAAGAAAAAAAGAAGAAGAAGAGGAAGAGGAAATAAAAGAAAAAATATACATTTTTTCTTCTTCTCCTCTATTCCTTCTTCTTCTCCTTTTTTTCTTCTACTTCCTCTTCTTGTTTTTTCTCCTCTTCTTCTCCTTCTTCTCCTTCTTCCTTCTTCCTCTTTTATCTTTTTCCTTATTTCCTTCTTCCTCGACGACCCTAACCCTAAAGAGTACAACTTCCTCGACGTCCTCGCCTCTCTCATGAACAAAAAAATCTATGAATAAAAAGAACATCATATTCTATGAACAAAAAAACATCATATTCCATCCACATCCACGCATACATCATATATATGATCATCTATGAAAAAACATCATATTCTACAAAAAAAATCATATATACGAACAAAAACAATTATGATAACAAGCATATATATCATCATATATATGAACAAAAATAAGCATATATATGAAAAAACAAGCATATATATCATAATATATATGAAAAAAACAAGGACAGGGAGGGCGCTAGCCGTACCAAGGTGAGGAGGGGCAGGGGCATGGAGTCGACGGCGAGGACGGTGACGGCGATGACTTCGATGGGGC
>NC_057813.1:735631160-735653435 GCF_018294505.1 Triticum aestivum
AATGCACCCCTTTAGTCCCGGTTGGTGCCACCAACTGGGACCAAAGGTCTCTTTTCAGCAGCGCAAAGGGCGGGAAATAGAGGCCTTTGGTCCCAGTTGATGGCACCAACCAGGACTATAGGGGTGCATTAGTCCCGGTTGGTGGCACCAACCGGGACTAATTCCGCCCTTTATTCCCGGTTGGTGCGACCAACCAGAACCAAAGGCCCTGTGCTGCCCGCGTTGCAGCCAAAATTTAGTCCCACCTCTCTAGTTGAGAGAGCTTGAGAGTGATTTATAAGCGCTGCTGCGCCAACCCTCTCGAGCTCCTCTTAACTGCAGGCTTTCGGGCCTAACCTGTCACTGTGTGCCTATGGGCCTACTCGGCCTCCTGCGGGCCTGAATCCTGGCCCATGATTGGGTTTCTATTCGTATTCAGGCCGTGGTGGCCCAGTAGGTGGCACTTTTTTTGCTTTATTTATTTTATTTTGTTTCTACTTACTGTTGCTATTTTTATTTATTTTATTAAAGTTTATTTATTTTACATTATTAAAGTTTATTTTGTTTCTACTTATTTATTTTATTTTGTTTCTACTTATTTATTTTCTTTTCTTTTTTGCTTTGTTTATTTTTTTTGCTTTATTTATTTTGTTTTGTTTCTACTTACTGTTGCTATTTTTATTTATTTTTTTAAAGTTTATTTATTTTACTTTATTAAAGTTTATTTTACTTCTACTTATTTATTAAAGTTTATTTTGTTTGTACTTATTTTTTTATTTTGTTTGTACTTATTTTCTTTTCTTTTTTGCTTTTATTTTATTTTATGAAAATTCCTTTTGCTTTTAATGTTTTGAACGGAAAATACTTTGATAATTTTAGTTGCATAAATTTTATATAATTTTAGTTTCAATGATACTAGATGTTTATAAAAGCTTTTTGGTCGATCCCTGAAATTGATAAGCTTTTCAAATGAACTCTGAAAAGGTTGAAAGTTGGCATGGTATCATCATTTCATCCACATAGCATGTGCTAAAAAGTTGAGAGGGTTACGACAAAAACTGGATGCACTACGTGTACAAAACAGACAATCTCTTTGGAAGTATCAGGGTTTCGGACGAAAACTCATCTGTTACAAAGGGATTTCATTTGTTCAAATGTAACTGCAGTGATATTCTACATCAAAGGCATCATCATAATAGTTGTTGATAGAAAGTCTTCACTTTTTCTTCGCTTGTGTTCTTTGCTTATTGCGCCGTAACCATGGATAATCTTCATCATTTAACATGGTGGTTGGGTTATCCTTGACTTTGAAGGGAGGAATTTCATGAAACTTTTCATAATCTTCAAACATGTCTATCTTGCCCTCCAATCCCATGATGTCTCTTTTTCCTAAAAGAACTATGTGGCGCTTTGGCTCGTCGTATGATGTATCCGCTTCCTTATCTTTTCTTTTTCTCGGTTTGGTAGACATGTCCTTCACATAGAAAACCTGCGCCACATCATTGGATAGGAAGAATTTCTCGTCTGTGTACCCCAGATTGTTCAGATCCACTGATGTCATTCCGTAGGTCTACCTGTACCCCGCCTCCTGACAGATTAACCCATTTGCACTTAAACAAAGGGACCTTAATATCATATCAATAGTCAAGTTCCCATATGTCCACTATGTAACCATAATATGTGTCCTTTCCCCTCTTGGTTGCTGCATCAAAGCGGACACCACTGTTTTGGTTGGTGCTCTTTTGATCTTGGGCGATCATGTAAAATGTATTCCTATTTATCTCGTACCCTTTGTAAGTCATTACAGTCGAAGATGGTTCCCTTGCCAAAGAGTACAGGTCATCAGAAACAGTGTTGTCACACCTAAGACGTGTTTGGAACCAACTGCCAAAACTCCTGATTTGTTCACATGTAATCCAATCGTCACACTAGTCCGGGTGTTTGGAGCGTAGAATGTTCTTGTGTTCATCGACATACGGGGTCACCAAGGTAGAATTCTATAGAATCGTGTAGTGTGCTTCAGACCAAGAATGCCCATCCCTACATATTATTGAGTCCCCTCCTAGTGTGCCTTTTCCACCCAGTCTCCCCTCATACCGCGGTTGAGGGAGACATGTCTTCTTATGGTCAGGAATGAAGTCAACACACAACCCAATGACTTCCCCTATTTGATGGCCCATGGAGATGCTTCCTTCTGGCCTAGCACGGTTACGCACATATTTCTTTAGGACTCCCATGAACCTCTCAAAGGGGAACATATTGTGAAGAAATATAGGGCCCAAAACGACAATCTCGTCGACTAGATGAACTAGGACGTGCGTCATGATATTGAAGAAGATTGGTGGGAACACCAGCTCGAAACTGACAAGACATTGCGCCACATCACTCCTTAACCTTGGTAGGATTTATGGATCCATCACCTTCTGAGAGATTGCATTGAGAAATGAACATAGCTTCACAATGGCTAATCGAACGCTTTCCAGTAGAAGCCCCCTCAATGCAACCTGAAGCAGCTGCGTCATAATCACGTGGTAGTCATGAGACTTTAGGTTCTGGAACTTTTTCTCTGCCATATTTATTATTCCCTTTATATTCGATGAGTAGCCAAACGGGACCTTCATACTGACCAAGCATTCAAAGAAGATTTCCTTCTCTTCTTTGGTAAGAGCATAGCTGGCAGGACCTTCATACTGCTTTGGAGGCATGCCGTCTTTTTCGTGCAAACGTTGCAGGTCCTCCCGTGCCTCCGGTGTATCTTTTGTCTTCCCATACACGCCCAAGAAGCCTAGCAGGTTCACGCAAAGGTTCTTCATCCCGTGCATCATGTCGATTGAAGAGCGGACCTCTAGGTCTTTCTAGTAGAGTAGGTCCCAAAATATAGATTTCTTCTTCCACATGGTTGCGTGTCCCTCAGCATGTTTCCGAACAGATAATCTGCTGGGACCCTTTTCGAATATTACTTTTAAATCATTGACCATAGCAAGTATGTGATTATCGGTACGCATGGTGGGCTTCTTCTGGTGATTTACCTCGCCTTTGAAGTGTTTGCCTTTCTTTCGACATTGATGGTTGGTCAAAAGGAATCGACGATGCCCCAGGTAAACATTCTTCCTACTTTTGTCCAGGTATATACTTTGAGAGTCATCTAAACAGTGCATGCATGCCTGGTATCCCTTGTTTGTCTGTCCTGAAAGGTTACTGAGAGCAGGCTGATGACCGACAAGTATAGGGGATCTATCGTAGTCCTTTCAATAAGTAAGAGTGTCGAATCCAACGAGGAGCAGAAGGAAATGATAAGCGGTTTTCAGCAAGGTATTCTCTGCAAGTACTGAAATAAGTGGTAACAGATAGTTTTACGATAAGATAAATGGTAATGAGCAACAAGTAATAGAAGTAAATAAAGTGCAGCAAGGTGGCCCAATCCTTTTTGTAGCAAAGGACAAGCCTGGACAAACTCTTATGATAGGAAAAGTGCTCCCGAGGACACATGGGAATATCATCAAGCTAGTTTTCATCACGCTCAAATGATTCGCGTTCGGTACTTTGATAATTTGATATGTGGGTGGACCGATGCTGGGGTACTGCCCTTACTTGGACAAGCATCCCACTTATGATTAACCTCTATTGCAAGCATCCTCAACTACAACAAAAGTATTAAGGTAAACCTAACCATAGCATGAAACATGTGGATCCAAATCAGCCCCTTACGGAGCAACGCATAAACTAGGGTTTAAGCTTCTGTCACTCTAGCAACCCATCATCTACTTATTACTTCCAAATGCCTTCCTCTAGGCCAAATAATGGTGAAGTGTTATGTAGTCGACGTTCACATAACACCACTAGAGGTTAGACAACACACATCTTATCAAAATATCGAACGAATACCAAATTCACATGACTACTAATAGCAAGACTTCTCCCTTGTCCTCAGGAACAAACGTAATTACTCACAAAGCATATTCATGTTCATAATCAGAGGGGTAATAATATGCATATAGGATCTGAACATATGATCTTCCACCAAATAAACCAACTGGCATCAACTACAAAGAGTAATCAACACTAGTAGCAACCTACTAGCACCAATCCCGGACTTGGAGACAAGAATTGGATACAAAAGATGAACTAGGGTTTGGAGATGAGATGGTGCTGATGAAGATGCTGATGGAGATTGCCCTCTCCCGATGAGAGGAGCGTTGGTGATGACAATGGTGATGATTTCCCCCTCCCAGAGGGAAGTGTCCCCGGCAGAAAAGCTCCGCCAGAGCCCTAGATTGGTTCCGCCAAGGTTCCACCTCGTGGCAGCGGAGTCTCGTCCCGAAAGGTTCTCTCTGATTTTTTTCTCATCGAAATACTTCATATAGGAGAAGATGGGCGTCGAAGAGCCACCAGGGGGCCCACGAGGTAGGGGGCGCGCCCAGGGGGGCGCGCCCAGGGGGGCGCCCCCACCCTCGTGAGCAGGGTGTGGGCCCCCTGGCCTTCATCTTTGGCGAAGATTTTTCTTTATTTATTCTAAGGTATTCCGTGGAGTTTCAGGACTTTTGGAGTTGTGCAGAATGGTCCTTCAATATTTGCTCCTTTTCCAGCCCAGAATTCCAGCTGTCGGCATTCTCCTATTCATGTAAACCTGGTAAAATAAGAGAGAATAGCCATAAGTATTGTGACATAATGTGAAATAACAGCCCATAATGCAATAAATATTATCATAAAAGCATGATGCAAAATGGACGTATCAACTCCCCCAAGCTTAGACCTCGCTTGTCCTCGACGAAAAGCCGATAACAATAAATATGTCCTCATGTTTAGAGGTAGAGGCGTCGATAAAAATAAAATACGGACATGAAAGCATCATGATTATTTCATAAGAGCAACATAAATAGATTTTTTCATATGATTACTCATGTTCAAGTAGTGATCTATTCACAAAGCCAAAGCATGAATCAGAAACATTATTGGGCACTAACAATTATACTCTCAGTCATTGAAGCAATTGCAAGTTATCATAACATCAGAAAGAGTCTATGTCAGAGCTTAAAAGCAAGTCCACATGCTCAACTATCATTTAGTCCTTCATAATTGCTAGCACTCACGCGATACTTGTGGTTACGGAGTTTTAATCGGACACAGAGAAAGATAGGGGCTTATAGTTTTGCCCCACAACCTTTTACCTCAAGGGTAATGTCAACAATAATAATTCGTGCTCCCCCACATCCAATTAGATATGTATATCATACTCTTTCCAACATGCTGAGCTTGGCAAAGGATAAAATGAAAAAGGAATGGTGAGGATCACTGTGACTCTTGTAAGGTAGAGGATAATAATAAAAGATAGGCCCTTCACAGAGGGAAGCAGAGGTTGTCATGCGCGTTTAGGGTTGATGCACAAAATCTTAATGCAAAAGAACGTCACTTTATATTGCCCCTTGTATGTGAACCTTTATTATGCAGTCCGTCGCTTTTATTGCGTCCACAACAAGTTCGTACAAAGCTTATTTCTCTACATTAATAAATCATGCATATTTAGAGAGCAATTTTTATTGCTTGCACCGATGACAACTTACTTGAAGGATCTTACTCAATCCATAGGTAGATATGGTGGACTCTAATGGCAAAACTGGTTTAAGGGTGTTTGGAAGCACAAGTAGTATTTCTACTTGGTGCTAAGAATTTGGCTAGCATGAGGGGGAAAGGCAAGCTCAACATGGTAGAGGATCAATGACAACATACTTTATCTCGAATGTAAGAAAACATAACTCATTATGTTGTCTTCCTTGTCCAACCTCAACTCTTTAGCATGTCAACCCCACCCTCGTGAGCAGGATGTGGGCCCCCTGGCCTTCATCTTTGGCAATGATTTTTCTTTATTTATTCTAAGGTATTCTGTGGAGTTTCAGGACTTTTGGAGTTGCGCAGAATGGTCCTTCAATATTTGCTCCTTTTCCAGCCCAGAATTCCAGCTGTCGGCATTCTCCCTCTTCATGTAAACCTTGTAAAATAAGAGAGAATATCCATAAGTATTGTGACATAACGTGAAATAACAGCCCATAATGCAATAAATATTATCATAAAAGCATGATGCAAAATGGACATATCACAGGCCAATCATTGATGGTGACAAACAATAACGCTTGCAGGTCAAATTCCTCCTGTTTGTGCTCATCCCACACACGTACACCATTTCCAATCCACGCCTATAAAAGTTCTTCAACTGATGGCCTTAGGTGCACATCAATGTTGTTGCCGGGTTGCTTAGGGCCTTGGATGAGAACTAGCATCATAATGAACTTCCGCTTCATGCACACCCAAGGAGGAAGGTTATAGATACATAGAGTCATAGGCCAGGTGTTGTGATTGCTGCTCTTCTCCCCGAAAGGATTAATGCCATCTACGCTTAAACCAAACCATATGTTCCTTGCGTCACCTCCAAACTCCTCCCAGTACTTTCTCTCAATTTTTCTTCACTACGACCCATCAGCGGGTGCTCTCAACTTCCCGTCTTTCTCACGGTCATCTCTGTGCCATCACATCAACTTGGCATGCTCTTTGTTTCTGAACAGGTGTTTCAACCATGGTATTGTAGGAGCATACCATATCACCTTGGCAGGAACCCTCTTCCGTGGGTGCTCGCTGTCAACATCACTAGGGTCATCTCGTCTGATCTTATACTGCAATGCACCGCATACCAGGCATCCTTCGAAACCTCGTACGCACCATGGTACATGATGCAGTCATTAGGGCATGCATGTATCTTCTGCACCTCCAATCCTAGAGGGCATACAACCTCCTTTGTTGCATATGTACTGTCGGGTAATTCGTTATCCTTTGGAAGCTTCTTCTTCAATATTTTCAGTAGCTTCTCAAATCCTTTGTCAGGCACACCATTCTCTGCCTTCCACTGCAGCAATTCCAGTACGGTATCGAGCTTTGTGTTGCCATCTTCGCAATTCGGGTACAAACCTTTTTTGTGATCCTCTAGCATGTGATCGAACTTCACCTTCTCCTTTTCACTTTCGCACTGACTCCTTGCATCAACAATGACCTGGCGGAGATCATCATCGGGCACATCGTCTAGTTCCTCTTGATCTCAACAGCTTCCCCCATTGTAGCATCACCGTATTCAGGGGTCACATAGTTTTCATCGTCCTCTTCTTCTTCGTTGTCTTCCATCATAACCCCTATTTCTCCGTGCTTGGTCCAAACATTATAGTGTGGCATGAAACCCTTCTCAAGCAGGTGGATGTGAAGGGTTTTCTTGTTAGAGTAAGACTTTGTATTCTCACAGATAGGGCATGGACAACACATAAAACCATTATGCTTGTTTGCCTCACCCACTTCGAGAAAATCATGCACGCCCTTAATGCACTTGGAGGTGTGTCTGTCACCGTACATCCATTGCCGGTTCATCTGCGTGCATTATATATAATTAAGTGTGTCAAAAACCATTACAGAACATCATGAATAGATAATTAAGTGACCAAATTAATATAAGTTCATCATCATATTAAAACCAAAGTACATACATAGTTCTCGTTGAACAACATATAGCTCTCCAGAGCATCTAATTAATTAAACCATACATTGAAACTATGTAAAACATTTCAATGCGAAAACAAATGCAATCATAATCGCAACCAAGGTAACAATTGATCCAACGACATAATGATACCAAGCCTCGGTATGAATGGCATATTTTCTAACCTTTCTAATATTCAAGCGCATTGCATCCATCTTGATCTTGTGATCATCGACGACATCCGCAACAGGAAACTCCAATATCATCTTCTCCTCCTCAATTTTTTTTATTTATTCCTTCAAGAAATTGTTTTCTTCTTCAACTAAATTTAACCTCTCGACAATAGGGTCGGTTGGAATTTCTGGTTCACATACCTCCTAGATAAATAAAATCTATGTCACGTTGGTCGGCATAATTGTCATAATCAATAAATGAACCAAATAGTTATAAAGATAATATATACCACATCCGAATCATAGACAGGATGAGGGCCGATGGGGGCGGATACCAAAACCATCGCACTAAATAAGAAGAAGAAATAATAAAAGTAAGAAAATTATACAAGTATCAATCTAAACATACAAGTAAGAATTTTTTTCCTTTCAGAAAGAACAAGAGGCTCACAACGGTGGTGCCGGCGACGAGATCGGCGCGGGCGATCAACGACGGTGAAGACGGGGATGGGACGTGACGGACCGCTAAACCTAGACAAATATTGAGGAAAATGGATCTTGGAGGTCGAGCTTGGAGAGGAGAAAGCTTAAGTAGTGTTGCTCGTGCATTCCATCGAACACCTCATGTGCATAGGAGGTGAGCTAGAGCACCACAAAACCCTCCCCTCAATGGCCAGAAAAAACAGAGCACTCCACTGCTATGCTCGGGGCGAGGGGTATATATAGGCATCTCATTGTCCCGGTTCGTGGCTGGAACCGGGACTAAAGGGAAACCTTTGGTCCCAGTTGAAGACACCATCTGGGACCAATGGTGGTGGGCCAGGAGCGAGGCCCATTGGTCCCGGTTCGTCCCACCAACCGGGACCAAAGGGCCCAGACGAACCGGGACCAATGCCCCCACGAGGCCCGGCAGGCCCCCTGGACTCATGAACCGGGACCAATGCCCCCATGGGTCCCGGTTGGTGACTGAACCGGGACTAAAGGGCTTATGTGGCCTGAATGTATGACATGTTTTCTACTAGTGAAGTCATCAAGAGAGTAGTAGCAACGAAACTATAATGATCATAATGCTAAGCTTACGGATGGGTCATGTCCATCACATCATTCTCCTAATGATGTGATCCCGTTCATCAAATGACAACACATATCTATGGTTAGGAAACATAACCATTTTGGTTTAACGAGCTAGTCTAGTAGAGGCATACTAAAGACAATATGTTTTGTCTATGTATTCACACATGTACTAAGTTTCAGGTTAATACAATTCTAGCATGAATAATAAACATTTATCATGAAATGAGGAAATAAATAATAACTTTATTATTGCCTCTAGGGCATATTTCCTTCATTAGTAGCGGCTCCCAAGCGGTAAAGTAAAGATTATTGCTCCATAGGAGTTTTTGTTTGATTATTTATAAGTTCCTTTTGCAATTTGGGACTTTGAATCCCTATTACCACCCCTTTTCTTATGCAATGGTGAATGAATAAACACTCATCCTGAGATTAACTCGCTTAGCATAGAAGATACCAACTACCTCTTGTCGCTCTATGAACAATCCAGGAACACAAAAAGGATATTTATTTGAAGTTTTTAGAGGTGGCACATGCAAATTTACTTCGGACGGAAGGGTAATACCGCATATAGGTAGGTATGGTGGACTCATCTAGAATAACTTGGGTTTCAAGTTTTCGATGTACAAGTAGAATTCCCACTTAGTATAGGCGAAGCCTAGCAAATAGGTTGATAAACGGACAACTAGAGAGCAATAACGGTCATGAACATGCATTATGCATAAGTAACATTGGATACTAGCATGAGTAGGATATGAACACCATGAACATAAATATCATAGAGGCTATGTTGGTTTTGATTCAACTACATGCATGAACATGTGCCAAGTCAAGCCACTCGAACATTCAGAGGAGGATACCATATCATCATACTACATCACAATCATTTTAACGCAATGTTGACATCCAAGATAAATCATTATCCACTCCTAGCTACTTATGCATGGCATGAGAAACTATAACATCTAATTGTCATTGCAAAAATGTTTGATCATAATAGGTTGAATCATGGATACTAGGTTAAACATATTTACAAAAACAGAACAAGTCGAGTTCATACCCATTTCTGTCTGCCACGGCCAGTTCATCGAATATCGTCATTATTTCCTTTCACTTGCACGACCAAACGATTTGAAAATAATAATAGTGCAAGAGTGCCATGGACTAAGCTAGAATCTGCAAGCATTTTATTCAAAAGGAGAAGACAATGTAATATGGTCTCTTGTTAGACCAACAATAATTCAAATGAGAGCCACTCAATATTTTCATCGGGGTCTTCTCCTCGGTAAGACTCAATAAAAATAAAAGAGATTCAGAGAAACACACTGAAATATTTTGGAGTTTTTGGTTTTTCATAAACAACCAAATAAAAAGGGCAAAGCACAAACGACAAAAAGTATGCACACGGGAAAGCTCCCAACAAGCAAAAGAAGAACAAGAAAATCTTTTTGAGTTTTATTTTTAGATACTATAACTACTAGTCTAGAAAGAAAAATCAAAAAGAAGCAAGAGATATGTTTTTGGATTTTCTCAAAGTTTTTCAAACACACAAGAAGAAAGCGAGAAAATAAATTTAACATGGATAATACAATGAAAAAGTGTGAACACCGACAACTGGAATGAAATGTGTGAACATGAATGTAATGTCGGTCGAAATACGTACTCCCCCAAGCTTAGGCTTTTGGCCTAACTTGGTAATCAATCAGTACCCTGTGTAATGGTTGGAGTGGTAGCTCACGGAGGCTCTCGGTGCGGATGCCTCAGCCCGTCGTGCAGCCACAACCGTTGCGTTATGAGCTCAGGCCTCGCTCTCAAGAACATAATATCTTCCTGTGTTGTGAACATTAAAGAGAGCAGGTGCAAGCAAATATGTGTCCACCACGGAGTCCATATTAAACAGCAATTTATAAGTGAAATTATGGGGACCACCTCTACAGATCTTACGACATTTCATAACATCAAAGTCTAGGTATTGCGTGGGTAAAATAGGATCTTAGGGCAAAGTTGAAACACCCAGCTCTCTTGCTAAGTGTGTGGCATAAATTCCACCATAAAAATAACCACTACCGGTGTTGTCTTGCAATATGCGTGCAACAATTTCTCGTAGATTATAACTTTTCTCACCGCTGAGAGTGGTGCGTATGAGGCTCAAGTATGGAGCACAAAGTGTACTACAATCTTGTTTATACAATATATTTTCCATTAAATAATGCGAAGTACTGGATTGCGGGAAAATGAATGCTCTTTATTCTACCTTGCGTCACTCCCTTAGTCTCACCATAACAAAGACTAGTCAAGAATATCTCAAACTCAGACCTTGGCAGTTCATCGAGCAAACCCCAGAATGGGATTTTTGTAGTGGTGACCTAATCTTTCTAAAGATATGGTAAATGGATTTTCATATAGTTTAAATGACACCCTAGACTCACGGGGATGGAACTTAAATCCTATGAAAAATGATTCAGTGAGAGTGAGATGTTGGTTGCACTTATCTAAAATGTAGGGACCGAGATCGACATTGTGAACATATTGCTCAAATTCCTCCTTAATGTCCACACTCACCATATAATCGTTGCATGGCCATAAGCATGTGTTAGTGGCGGCATCTCGAATGGAACTTTCACTCAGTTCACATAAGACCGACGAGCGGAGCTGCTACTAGAGGGTGCCTTCGAGGATCTCCTCCTCGAAGAACTTCTTCCAAAAAGGTTCATCATATTCGCGACAATTTTCTTAAAATTTTGGGTCACAATTTTTTATCAACATAACTTTACAAAAATGATAGCAACTACTCATAGGGATGTATAGAGGCCAAAGCAAGCATTCAAACTACCTAGAACTCTAAGAATTCGACATGGAAGCTCATCTACAGTAGCACCAAGAGTAGGTAATTATTCAAAATATAAACCACTAAAGGAAAAACTAATTGGACACATGGAGGAGTCACATACAAAGCAACAATTCCCCGAAACAGTTTCAGAAACGGAGCTTCGAGCAAAGAGATCGAAATCCGCAGTTTCGGGAGCAAGAACACGAGAGAGCAATGGTCGTTTTTTCTGGAGGTAGGTTATGATATCAGATGAAGAGATAAGTGAGGGGGCCCACATGGGGACCACAACCCACCAGGGCGCGCCTGGGGGTCCTGGCGCGTCCAGGTGGGTTGTGCCCACCTGGTGCTCCTCCCTCTGGTATTATTTGCACCATAAATTCTTAAATATTCAGGAAAAAAATTGTATTAAATTTTCAGAGCATTTTGAGAAGTTTTGTTTTTGAGTCATTTTTTATTGCATGGAAAACTCAGAAAACAGACAAAGCATGACATTTTATTTTATTTAACTAAGAAAAACAAAAAATAAAAGGTAGGGATAGAAGGTAGTACTCACTAAATTCATCAACTTCATACCTTTAAAAAATGATCCATTAATAAGGTTGATCAAGTCTTATTAACAACAACTTTCGATTGGCATGAAACCGAAGAACTTTCATGAATCACTAGGTTACCTCAACAGGGATTCATACGTCTCCAACGTATCTATAATTTTTTATTGTTCCATGCTATTATATTATCTGTTTTGGATGTTTATAGGCATTTATATGCTATTTTATATTATTTTTGGGACTAACCTATTAACCGAGGGCCTAGTGCCAGTTCCTGTTTTTTTCCAATTTTAGAGTTTTGCAGAAAAGGAATACCAAACGGAGTTCAAACGGAATGAAACCTCCACGATGATCTTTCTTGGACCGAAAGCAAACCAGAAGACTTGGAGATGAAGTCGGAGACGCAATGAGGCGGCCACGAGTCAGGAGAGCGCGCCCAGGGGGTAGGGCATGCCCCTACCTCGTGGGCCCCTCGTAGCTCCCCTGACCTAGTTCCTTCACCTATATATGCTCTTATACCCTGAAAACATCCAGGAGAGCCATGAAACCACTTTTCCACCACCGCAATCTTCTGTACCCGTGAGATCCCATCTTGGGACCTTTTCCGGCGTCCTGCCGGAGGGGGATTCTATCATGGAGGGCTTCTACATCAGCACCATTACCTATCCAATGAAGCGTGAGTAGTTTACCACAGACCTTCGGGCCCATAGTTATTAGCTAGATGGCTTCTTCTCTCTCTTTGATTCTCAATACCATGTTCTCCTCGATGTTCTTCGAGATCTATTCGATGTAATATTCTTTTGCGGTGTGTTTGCCGAGATCCGATGAATTGTGGATTTATGATCAGATTATCTATGAATATTATTTGGTTCTTCTCTGAATTCTTATATGCATGATTTGATATCTTTGCAAGTCTCTTCGAATTATCGGTTTAGTTTGGCCTGCTAGATTGGTTTTTCTTGCAATGGGAGAAGTGCTTAGCTTTGGTTTCAATCTTGCGGTGTCCTTTCCCAGTGACAGTAGGGGCAGCAAGGCACATATAACGTATTGTATTGTTGCCATCGAGGATAAAAAGATGGGGTTTTCATCATATTTTTTTTTTGAACTGAGGTTTTCATCATATTGCTTGAGTTAATTCCTCTACACCATGTCATCTTACTTAATGCATTGCTCCGTTCTTATGAACTTAATACTCTAGATGCATGTTGGATAGCGGTCGATGTGTGGAGTAATAGTAGTAGATGCAGGCAGGAGTCGGTCTACTTGACATGGATGTGATGCCTATGTTCCTGATCATTGCCTTAGATATTATCATAACTATGCGCTTTTCTATCAATTGCTCGGTAGTAATTCGTTCACCCACCATAATATTTGCTATCTTGAGAGAAGCCACTAGTGAAACCTATGGCCCCCCGGGTCTCCTTTCCCATTATATTGAATCTATTTTACATCTTACTAGTTTCCGATCTACTATTTTGCAATCTTTTACTTTCCGATCTATAAACCAAAAAATACCAAAATATTTACTTTACCCTTTATCTATCTCTATCAGATCTCACTTTTGAAGTGACCGTGAAGAGATTGACAACCCCTTTATCGTGTTGGGTGCAAGTTGTTGATTGTTTGTGCAGGTACTCGGTGACTTGTGTGTTGTATCCTACTGGATTGATACCTTGGTTCTCAAAACTGAGGGAAATACTTAGGCTACTTTGCTGCATCACCCTTTCCTCTTCAAGGGAAAATCAACGCAAGCTCACGAGGTAGCAAGAAGTATTTTTGGCGCCGTTGCCGAGGAGGTTTACGCCAATTCAAGTCAAGATTTGATCTCCCGTCAACTTGCCAATTTCTGGCGCCGTTGCTGGGGAGATCTACGTCAAGTCAAGCCATACCAAGTACCCATCATAAACTCTTCTCCCTTGCATTACATTATTCGCCATTCGCCTCTCGTTTTCCTCTCACCCACTTATAAAATGATTTTCAAAAATATTTGCCTTTTCTTCGCCCTTCTTCTGTTCAATATTTTGTTCTCTTGTGTTACCATGTGCCTTATTTTTGCTTGCATCTTCGCTTTCTAAAAGTTTATGGATCCTCATCCACTTGCTAATCTTTTTAACAGATCCAATTATGTTGAACCAATTTCTAGTGATTTGTGTGCACTATATTATGTTTATGAAGAAACACTACAGGAAATACGTCAACTTGTGACCTTCTGTCAGTGACCCTGGAAGAATTCACTAGTAGAAAACGGAGCTATATTACCAGTTCGTAGGGGCCTTTAGTGCCGGTTCTGCAACCGACACTAAAGTGTGGTGACTAAAGCCCCCCCCCTTTAGTCCCGGTTCAGCATGACCGGCACTAAAGGGCCACCACATGGCACGAGGCACGCCGTGGTCTGGGGGACCTTTAGTCCCGGTTGGTAACACCAAGCGGGACTAAAGGATTTTTTAATTTTTTTGAAATAAAACAAAAACTGCCCACCTACTGGGCCGACACGGCCTGCATACGACTAGAAACCCAACCTCTAGTTGGGCCAGGATGCAGGCCCGTATGGCCCAGTAGGGCCCATAGGGCAGAATACTTGCAATAGGCCCACAAAGGCCTGCTTAGAGAGGAGCTCGACACGGTAGCCGCGGCGGGGCTTATAAACCGTGCGAGCTCCTCTCAACCAGCCAGGTGGGACTAAACATTGTGCATTGCGGGTGGCAGCGCACCCCTTTAGTACCGGTTGGTGGCACGAACCCGTACTAAAGGGGGGGTCTTTAGTACCGGTTGGAGCCACCAACCGTACTACAGGCCACCACCTCTTTAGTATCGGTTCGTGGCACAAACCGGTACTAAAGGTTCGCCATGAACCGGTACTAATGAGTGCCGCCCGCCTAGCCATTGGAACCGGCACTAATGGTCACATTAATGCCGGTTCAATTACAAACCGGTACTAATGAGCTTCACATTAGGTCCTTTTTCTACTAGTGATTGGTCATAAATTTATGACCATTCTAGACCAATTGGTCAAAAGCTGTTCGGGGGGCTGCAAACCCTAAACCATAACGACCACTTTGGTCAGAAAGGTCGTAATTTCATTAGAGGAAATGGTCGTAAAGCTGGCAGCATTGTCCACTGCCTCACATCTAGCTGATAATGACCAATAAAAAAGGTAACTACACTTGAGTTCGAATGCATTAGGATGATTAGGCGGCCACCTCAGCAACCTTGCTTATGTGTCATTGTCTAGGTGTCATTTTTTGCTTAAATGTTTATTTTCAACAGACAGGCGGGGCCCACTTGACAGCAGATGGGCACACACTGACTGGCGGGGCCAATTTGACACGCGGGGCCGAGCACTTAATTCGCCCAAAAATGATGCGCGAGGCGGGACTCAAACCCACGACCTCGCGCTTCGCTTGCTCGTTCGCTACCACTGGGCTAGAGAGGGACAATTGCACATGTATGGGAATTTATCTATACATTATATAAAACTACGGCTCTCTCATATCATTGACAAGTCTCGTATCATTGACAAGTGGGACCTTCCGACCAGGTGGTAACGAACAGAGCAACACTTACTGTTTTTCTAGGTCTTCCGATCAGGTGGCGGCAGGTGACGGCAGAGGCGACAACGGGGGCGGGGGCCGGCAGCAGAAGCAACCGGCAGGGGCTGGGGCGGCGACCGGCGGTGGTGTTGCCGGCGCCGCTCACCTCGACCACGACAGGAATGGCGACCTCGCCGCTTGCCTCACCCACGACAGGAACGGCGACCTCGCCGCTCACCTCACCCACGCATGGGGGACTCGCCGTCGCCGAGCATGGGAGAGTCACCACCGCCGCAGGTAGACCTCACACGTATGCACGCCTCTCCTTCCCCCCCCTCTCCTCTCCCCCTCCTCTCTATTGATGTTGATGATTTGATGTAGATTTTTTAGGAGAATCTCCACACACATACACTGATTTGATGTAGGTTTGTTGTAAGCTTGGAAAAATCTCTTGGAAAAGTCATTGATGAATTCGGTAGAAATTGTGAAGAGAATTTCTGTTGATGAAATTATTAGGAGAATTGTTGTTGATGAAATTGTTAAGAATTCTTTTGGAATTCTGTCAATTGTTAGTGGTAAATTATGTTGTCAGCAATCAATAGAGCAGAGCTCAAGTTGGTCTTTCCCAGAAACAAGATCCTAGAGTTGATGTAGATTTGATGTTACACCTCTGAAATTTCAGCCTCAAATCTGTTAAAGAACCTGAATGTTGATGTAGATTAGATGTAAACTAAGAAAAATCTGATTGATGTAGATTTGATGCAATCTTGGAAATGGCACTCATGTAAATTTACAGTGCTGTTATTGTTGGTGGTTTAACCAAAATAGTTCTTAGTGGCAGCATATATTGTTATTGTTGGTGGTTTAACGACCTCTGTTTTTTTGTGAACCAGCATGTTTTAGTTAGCTTTTCTTTTCTCCCATGTGAAATCCGTATTTACATTTGAACTAATTTTTATTGCTCCCATGTGAAATCAGTAAACCATGTGAACTGGAGTATAGTAGTGAGAAATTGGAAATAGCTGAATGTTGTGGTTAGGTAGTTAGCATATAAAGTTGGGTGCCTACCTTATTTTCTGGATTTTTAGCTACCATTACTGCCATCCGTTTTCTTTAATTAACGTTGATGCACTTAGATTGATTTGCCAAGTTGCAACAATTTGTTGTCTTTGGCACAGGGACAGAAGCTGGATTAGAAAAGGACTTAGAAAGTTTTCGACAGAACATATGAAAGGAGTTGATGATTTCATGGCATTTGTTCGGGAAAATTTTGCCAACGATGCTCACATTCTTTGCCCAGTTTGCGAATGACTCAACCGTTCAAGAATGGCTCAAGGAAGAGTGGAAGATCATCTACTTCTTAATGGAATGTCGAGGACATATGCTAGATGGATATATCATGGAGAACCTTTAGACTGACAACCTCAACATTTTGAAGCTGATACAGAGGCCCCTCATATGATGGGTGGTGGTGATGCTGGCATTGATTTCTTGGAAAAGGTTTTGTGAGATAATGCTAGTTTGGAGGAAGAGGGTGGGCATGAACATGATAGGATTCCTGACCTATTAAAGGATCTATACGATGCTGAAGATCATGCTGATGGGCAGAAGTCGATGTTTGCTGAGGTGTTAGAGGAGGCGAAGCGCACAACTCATGAAGGGGGTAAATTTTCAAGATTTACCTTCACTGTGAAGTTACTCCACATCAAGTCTTTCTACCAGATTAGCTATGCTGCATTCAATGCAATACTCCGCCTTTTGAGCTTGCAATTCCCTGATAGCTGTGTTCCCAGGTCTTATGATCAAGCATTGAGCATAATCCGCAGGCTGGGGCTAGATTATGTTTCAATACATGTGTGCCCAAATAACTGTGTCTAGTTTCAGAAGGATTTAGCAAAGCATGACAACTGTCCAAAGTGCAATGCCTCTAGGTGGAAAGATGCTGATGGGAAGAATTCAATACCAGAGAAGGTACTGAGGCATTTTCCGTTGATACCAAGGCTGCATCGGATGTTTATCTCGAAGAAATCATCGCTGGAGGTACAATGGCACAAGCTGAAGCGGCAACCTGTGGACAATGAGCTGAGCCATCCAGCGGACGAATAGGCATGGAAAGAGTTTGACAGTAAACATGTAGATTTTGCTGCAGATCCAAGGAACATAAAACTTGGCATTGCCACAGATGGATTTAATCCATTTGGGAACATGAGCACGTCTTATGGCATGTGGCCCATTTTTGTGGTGCCATACAACCTGCCACCATGGGCATGCATGGATCAGTCCAACGTCATGATGTTGTTGCTTATCCCGGGTCCAGAGTCTCCAGGAAAGGATTTTGATGTCTTTATGGAGCCCCTCATAGAAGAACTGCTCCATCTCTGGACTGGTGTACCTACATACGATGCCTTGAGTCTGAAAGAAAAGTTCAATTTACGTGCCGCAATCATATTGTCCATCCATGATTTCCCGGCGCTGCACACTCTGTCTGGGAGGATCACAGCGGGTTATCAGGCCTGTGTCCATTGTGACAAAGACCCTTTCTCAAAGAGAATAAGGATCAAGATCTGCTATATTGGGCACCGCCGCTTTCTTCCCCGAAACCATCGCTGGCGAAGAAGCAAAGATTTTAATGGTGAGAATGAAACCCGTGACAAGTCGGCTGAATTCACTAAAGAAGAGCTAGCACAGCAACTTGAAAAGGTGAAAGATGTGAGACTAGTAAAGCTTGCAAAGAAAAGAAAGCGTGAGGAAGGTCAATGTTGGGACCAGAGGTCTTGTTTGTGTGACCTGCCATACTGGGTTGTTCTGAAATTAAGGCATAATCTCGATGTAATGCACATTGAGAAAAACATATGCGAGAATCTGCTAGGGACGTTTCTGAACATTGAAGGGAAGACAAAGGACACGATTAGTTCTAGGCTTGATTTGGAGGACATTGGCATAAGAGAAGATTTGCATCTACAGCACAATGAAGATGAAGATTCATTTGAAAATGCCATGAGCATGGTATACAATGAGTAAAGAACAAAAGCTTGCATTTTGTGAATTCCTAAGAGCGGTGAAATTTCCAGATGGTTATGCTACTAACCTAGCAAAGTGTGTTACTTCTGATGGATTCAAGCTTTCAGTACTGAAAACCCATGATTGTCACATCCTCCTCCAAAGCATTTTACCGGCAGGCCTCTGAGGAATCATGGACAAGGATATATATGAAGCGGTTACTGAGCTGGGAAATTTCTTTAGAGAACTGTGCCGCAAAACACTCAAGTTAACTATCCTGGAAAGACTTGAAAAAGAAATCCCAGTTATTCTTTGCAAGCTCGAGAAGATTTTCCCTCCAGCTTTCTTCACCATGATGGTCCATTTGGCGGTGCACTTACCAAAAGAGGCAATGCTTAGAGGCCCTGTGCAATACGGTTGGATGTACCCAATCAAAAGAAGGTTGCTTACCTGTAAGCGTTATGTGCGAAACACGGCAAGACCTGAAGGTTCGATTGCTGAAGCATATGTCATTGACGAGTGCTTGACTTTTTTCTCTAGATACTTTGGCGATGTGGAAGCAAGATGGAACCAGCCGAGCAGAAATAGAGAGCGGTCTGATTCGCAAAGTGGAGATGTCTCTGTTTTCAACCATGGTGTGAACTTTCTTGGGGTCTCACAATACTTGGAGGCTTGTGATGAGTATGACAAGATGGTTTGGTATGTGCTCAGCAATTGCGCCGAGGTTCTACCATATATCGAGTACGTTATATCTTGTGAACTCATTATATATAATTTTTTTGCTTGGGTTGGCACCAGCCTAATGTTTTAATTCACATGTTTTGTTGGCATTGCAGGAAATGCAAGGAAGAGTTAAATTAGGAAGAAAGCAATATCGATGTTGATAAAAGGGTTACCAAGGGGTTTGCTAAGTGGTTTAAGAATCATGTGAGATCTTTAGCCACATGTTTTATGTTTTCTGTGTTATTCACCAACTGTTAAATACCATTGTTGCTAAATGGTTTATTTGTGCAGATTGGAAAGTTGCATGAGAAGAAGAAGGTCAGTGATGATATATTTGCTTTGGCATGCTTACCGGATAAGCGAGTGAGAGTGTATTCAGCCTGCATTGCTGACGATGTCCGGTACCACACTATTGACCGCGAGGAAAAAGGGAAGACATGGAATAGTGGAATCATCACTGAGGGGTCACATGATCGTGAGATCATTGACTTCTATGGTCAGTTGAGAAGCATCGTTAGAGTTGCAGTACAACTCTAGTGGAGGCATCCATCGCTCGGTTGTCTTATTTCGTCGCGTCTGGTTTGAGCTTGGTAGCAAGAAGAAGAGAGACTCTTTTGTCAAATATGATTGCCACTTCAAAAGCATCAACATTGCAAGGTGCTGCTATAAGAGTGATCCCTTTATTCTAACAACACAAGCAACAATGGTGTTTTATTTGCCAGACACTCTCTTGCATGGAAAATGGCGAGTTGTGCAAAACTTTGAGCACAGAAACTTGTGGAGTGTGACTGAAACTGAAGTGGAAAAGGGCCCCGGTGGTGGTGGACTAACATACCAGGATGATAACTCTATGGAAGTTCCGTTGCAAGCTGATGATGACTCTATGGAAGTTCCGATGCAAAGAAGAGTGCGAAGGGACCGGGAACGTGTGCTCGTTGATGCTGCAACAGTTGAAGGCATCAAGAAAAGAAGAAAGGTGGTAGCGGATGGACATGAGAGCGAGGATGAGGAAAAACAAGACTGATCATACTATGCTGCAATATTGTAGTGATGATGAGGAAAACAGGAGTGGGCATAGAGTTCCTTGTTTTTGTATCGACGACAATGAGTAACGAAGGTAAATTTTGGCTCCTTGGTGAGCTAATGCTATTACTACATGTTCCTGATGTAGTTTTTGTACTACAATTTCTTCAAGTAGCAAAATGCATGAGACTGATGGTTGTAGTGATGGAGAGGCAGATGATGTTTCAGGGAAAATCATGTAGTTTTGGTGATCATGATGGCTCTAGTGATGGAGAGGCAAAATGCATAGTGGCTCTAGTGATGTAGTTTTGGTGCCATTTTCTTAGTTTTGGTCAGAACTGTTGGTTGTGATGTGATCCTGAAGTTGTAATGCAAAATGATGTTGCAATTATCCTGAAGTTTTTTTGAACTGAATTGAAATGTTGTTTTCAGAGCTATTTTTCATACTATTTTCAGCGATAGTGATGTTGGTGCAAAATAGCGATGTTGTTTTTGGTTGTGATGATGAAGATGTTGTTGTTGGTACAGTGCAAAATGATGTGATGGAGGGCTGTTGTTTTGGTGCAAAATGATGATGTCTAAATATTTTGAACTGAATATTTTGCAAAATGATGATGGAGGACTGTTGTTTTGATACAATGCAGATAGTGATGTTATTTTTTGTAATGCTTGAAGATTGCAAAATATTTTTCATGAAGTTTTTTGAACTGAATTGAGATGTTGTTGCTTTAACTGTATAGAAACTAAATTATGTCTGAATATAAAAAAAATTGCGCGAGCAGGGACTTGAACCCACGACTGAGCGCATGTTTCACCTTGTCCACAACCACTGAGCTAGCAAGAGAATGTTGATAATTTGCCTAGTTATTTCACTATATACTCGAACCCACGAGCTAGCAAAAGAATATTGGCACGCTGCATCAGATCCGTTTGACCCACGTGCGGCTCCATCAGATAGGCGGCCAAAAAATAATGCGCGAGCGGGGGCTCAAACTTATGACCGAGCGCTTATTTCACTTGCATTCTACCACTGGGCTAGGAAGAGGATGTTGGCTGAGTACAGGAACATTTTACTATATCAAATAGAACTGGCTGACAAGTGGGACCCACTCCCCCTCTCTATGTCAAATAGAACCCTAATCCAAACTGCCTGTCAATTGCCCGACACTTCTCCTCCCTTCTCCTCCATCGATGGTGACGGCGACGACATCCCCTTCTCCTCCATCGACGGCGACGGCATCCCCTTCTCCTACATCGATGGTGACGCTCTGCTCCTCTCCCTCCCCACCACCGCCGACACCGGCGCTGGCTCCTTCCTCTCCCGCAGTCGTATGAATCCGCCGCTGACTCCTCCTCTCCATTTGGTTTTCCGCTGCTGTTTAGATTAGGGTTCGACTCCATTGAATTAGGGTTGAACTGGTTGGATTAGGTTTTGATTAGGGTTGTTGGATTAGGTTTTGATTAGGGTTGGATTAGGGTTCTTTCCGCCGCTGTTGTTGTGTTGAACTAAGCTGATTAGGGTAGGATTAGGGTTGGATTAGGCTTCTGCTGAAGTCAAGAGGATATGGTTCTCCACTGATGTTCTCCACTGATGTACTTCTCTCTGATATGGGTTGGATTAGGCTCAGTGTTCAATTATAGATATAGATATATTCATTTATAGATATGGGCAGATATGCCTTTTATAGTAGACATGGGCAAATATGGTCCTTTTATAGTAGCAATATTTTTTTCCATTGAGATTGAGATTGAATATTTGTGTAGTGGGATTGAACATTGAGATTGTTTTATGTTTCTTTCAATAATTTGTGTGGTTCATTTTCTGAAGTAAACTGGAGATGTTAGAAATTTGATGGTTGTTGTTCAGATATCTCCACTTATGAAC
>NC_057813.1:735653716-735657541 GCF_018294505.1 Triticum aestivum
TTGATGGTTTCTAAACATGTGCCTTAATACCTTTTCTGTCATTTGGTGTCCGTGGATTGAAATGTTGTTGTTATATATTGATTGTAGTATATTTGTGCCTTAATACCTTTTCTGTCATTTTTGCATGTTAATTCAGTGTTTGTGTTGATTTTATGCCAAAGTTCAGAAACAATATTTTGATGGATGGGTTTATGTGTTCTGCAAATTGAGGCCATTGCCATTTATAGTACATTTATAGATATGTTCAGATATGTTTATGCCAATGTTCAGATATGGATGGGTTTGGATAGGGATATTTTCTGTCATTTATGCCAATGTTTAGATATGTTAATTAATAGATATGGAACAATGTCCAGTCCTGTTTATAGTTGTGTCATGTTTATAGCTTTTGGTCCATTTATAGTAGATATGGTTCAAGTTGTGTTCTGGTCCATTTATAGTAGATTTTAGTGTTGGTGGTGGTGGTGATCACCTGATGATGTTGCTTTTGCTGTTGTTATTCTTGTTGGCCCTGGCAAACACATGTAGTAAATATTCTACTTTTTTGAAGTGCTTGTTTCCTATTTATGTCCAGTCATGTTTATGGTAACTTGATGCTTAATTACAATGTTGTTTTTCAGAGAAGTGAGATGGCTGGCTTGAAAGGTTTCGAGTTCTTCGAGATCGTAACTGAGAAATCTTGAAGTAGGCAGGTATATTCAAGACAATATCTCCCCTTCACCCATCTCTTTATCATCACTCTGCTTCTACTTCTTGATTAGCACAATTAACCACTGCTTGACCCTCGTTGCAGAGGCTGCCTAACAAGTTTGCGAAGATGCTCGCCGGCCATGAGCCCCACAAAGTGAAGCTATGGGAGGCCGGCAGCGGGTGTCGCAGGCTGTGGGACATGTCGGTGGTGTTCGACGGCGAAGGCCACATGTACCTAGGGCCCGGCTGGGAGCATTTTGCCCGTGCCCATGACCTGAAGCTCGGGCACTTCCTTGTCTTCCGCTATGATGGTGACACCCTGTTCACCGTGAATATGTTCGACAACACCATGTGCCGCATGTACTACAAGCACGACGATGATGCCAGTAAGCTATCTGCCTCTCTTCTTCCTGTCCTTTTGGCTTCCTCTACAAGCACGACGACAACACCATGTTCACACTTTGTTGCATTTGGCCAGGCAATGGGAGCAACAGCAGGGATGACGAGGAGCAGAGTGGGGATGACGAGGAGCAGAGTGGGGATGATGAGGAGCAGAGCGGGGATGACGAGGAGCAGAGCAGGGAAGAGGAGGAGCAGAGCGGGGAGGTCAGCCTATTCTAGCTGACGACGACCTTGCTATGGTGATGGCTGACAACGAACCTGCTATGGTGGTGGCAGACGACGACTTTGCTATGGTGGATGACGACAACCTCGCGATTGTGGTGCCTGATGATGACCTTGCTATGGTCATGCCTGACAATAACCTCGCGATGGTGATGGCGCCGGTGATCCCACAACTTGGTGACAGGACCATGCCAATTGTGGTAGAGGAGTACATCTGCGTCGGGATTCGCCACTCTGAGCGCATCAGGTTGATGAAGGAGAAGGAGGAGAACAAGTGAAGATGTTAAGAAATGAAGTGGCAATGTTAAGCATGTTAGGTTTAAGATTGTTAGTGTAATCTGAACATGTCAATGTTAAGTATGTCAGGTTTAAGCTTGTTAGTGCAAACCTCTTAAGTATGACAGTGTCAGCCAAGCTTAGTTTGAATTGATGAGAATTGAAATTTTGTGCATGCTCAAGTATGACAGTGTCATCTAAACATGTCAGTTTATTAATTATGAATATTTGGTTTGGTAATTGATGGGAATTGGAATTTTTTGTGCATGCCCATGGATGAAAGATAAAATTATGGTTTTTTTGCATGCTCATGTATGAAACAATATAAGTTTCATTTTGTGATTGTTAAAAACATGGTTTTTCGTGAGGCGGCTACAAGGATGGTCACCCCAAACGGCGCCATTCCATGTCACGGAATGGCTTGCCCTAGCAACCGGCAAAGGTAAAAACCGGATTTCATCACAGAACCAACAACAGATTTGCATGACTCAAACCCTAGCCACGGACGGCCGCCGCGACGAAATCGGCCGGTTTTTTGGAAACACCATAAGAAATGAGAGACCCCCGTGTCACATCCTCAAATGTGGCCTACCAACTAGCAAAAATACTAAACTTGGAATACCGATGTTTTCTTGAAAAGGTGTTCTAAAAAACGACCTACCATGAACGAAGATTCATGGCTTTCAACCCAAACTAGCAATGATATGGCCACATTCATTGAATAGTTTATGATAATATGCCCAAATTTGGCTCATGCCTCCGTCTTACGGTGGCATACAATGTTGCCAAAGCTAGGTTCCAACTTGTTTCACAAAAAACCGTTTTTCATTTTTTTAATGCTAAAAACATGCATTTTTCGTGAAGCGGCTACAAGGAGGGGCTCCCCAAATGGCGCCATTCCATGACTATCTCAAAGTAGACCCTATTTTACGGACGGTCGCCAAAAATCATGCACTTCTGACCCTCGTAGCTACTCCTGGCCATTCAGACAACCTTCGGCCGATTCAGCTGGAACCGGCTGGAATTTGACCTGCGGGTCCTCCATAGCTTGCCCGTTATTTTTGCTAAAAATCCTTTTTAGCTTCACAGGTAGGCATTTCATCACAGAATCATCAACAGATTTGCATGACTCAAACCCTAGCCACGGACGGCCGCCGCGACGAAATCGGGTGGTTTTTGAAAACACCGTAAAAATCAAAAAAGAGTCAAAAAAAGAGAGATCACCGTCTCACATCATCAAATGTGGCCTACCAACTAGCAAAAATACTAAACTTGGAATGCCAATGTTTTCTTGGCTTTCAAGCCAAATTAGCAATGATATGGCCACATTCGTTGAATAGTTTGTGATAATATGCCCAAATTTGGCTCATGCCTCCGTCTTACGATGGAAAACAATGTTGCCAAAGCTAGGTTCCAACTAGTTTCACAAAAAAACCGTTTTTCATTGTTTGAACGCAAAACATGCATTTTTTGTGAAGCGGCTACAAGGAGGGTCTCCCCAAACGGCGCCATTCCATGACTATCTCAAAGTAGACCCTATTTTACGGACGTTCGCCAAAAATCATGCATTTCTAACCCTCGTAGCTACTCCCGGCCATTCAGACAACGTTCTACCAATTCAGCCGGAACCGGCTGGAATTTGAACGGCGAGTCCTCCATAGCTTGCCCGTTATTTTCGCTAAAAATCATTTTTAGCTTCACAAGTAAGCATTTCATCACAGAATCAACAACAGATTTGCATGACTCAAACCCTAGCCACGGATGGCCGCGGCGACGAAATCGGGCGGTTTTTTAAAACACCGTAAAAATTCAAAAAAGAATCAAAAACAAATGAGAGACCGCCGCATCACATCATCAAATGTGGCCTACCAACTAGCAAAAATACTAAACTTGGAATACTGATGTTTCCTAGAGCTATTTGGTATGATTTTAACCATGATTTCTACAAAGTTTACAAAAAAACACTAAATTTTTCTGCCTCCAAGCCTCTAAAAACTGGTGAACATTTCCCTCCCACCCCACCAAAATTTCCCTCCTAGCACCAAATTTTCCGTCCCACCCCACCAAAATTTCCCACCACTCCTCTCCCACTACCATGGGGGACCCACCACCCCTATCCCACTAAACACGCGGGATCCCACTCCCCTCCCCTCCCACTCCCAAAAATTTCCCCATTCCATTCCCCTCTCTCTCCCCAACGAACCCTAGCTTCTCCCCCCTTCCCTGCTTCGTGCT
>NC_057813.1:735657962-735669037 GCF_018294505.1 Triticum aestivum
ACTCCCTCCCCTGCTCCGTGCCGCCCCACCACACCGTTGCGCCACCCCGCCGCACCACGACGTGCTGCCCTCCCCGACGACAAATCCCCTCTCCTCGATGGCATCGCCCGCATCGACTACGACGGTGGCTACATCAACGACGGTGGCTACATCATCAACATCATCGATGACGGCGTGATCGACGATGACCACCGCTGCATCATCAACATCATCTGCCCCTAGGTACTTCTCCATCTCCCCTCGATATTCAGTGGATCTATCTTCCCTCGTCTGGTGGATCCATCTCCCCTCCTCTGGTGGTTCGGTGGATCTTCTAGGGTTAGGATCTTCTAGGGTTAGGATCTCGTCGTCCTTGTTCATGGGATTAGGGGTCGTGCTTATTGTTGCATGGGGAATTGGGGATGATCCCCGTCTGGTTCATGGGGTTAGGGTTAGGGTTCATGGGGTCAGGGTTAAGTTTCATGGGATTCGTGGGGATGAACTCCCTCTGGTTCAAGCAGAAGACATCGGGGTTAGGGTTCTTGTTGCACGCCATTTCAGTAGATGTTGTAGGGGTTTGCATGGTGATTGATAAATCACTGCTGTATCAGCAGCCCATCTTGATTGTTCAAGCAGAAGACTTCTTTAATGATGTGCCCATGAAGCTTGTGTTCTTCTTTCTAGTGAACAAGAGAATGCTTAGTACTTATTGTGGCATTGGAATTCCTGGTGTGTTAATTAAGGCAGTATGAGTAGTTCTAATATATACTATATTGGTTTTAGATAATTTTGGGTGATGTAATATACAAGGTTGATTCTAATTGCCGAAATGTTTGAACTTGTGTTCTTCTAGTCTGTAGCCATTTTTGGTGTGTAGAGGCAACATAATCAATAGTTGAGTATAGTTTTTTCATCTTCTTTTGTACTTCTGCAAGTATAGTTGTTTCATGCTTTACAAGTGGCAACATCTAGTTGTTTTGAAGGTCCTCATGATTTATTGTTCTAAATTGCCTGCATAAGCATGATTTCAAGGCCTACTATTATTGTTAACACTGCTTGCTTCTTTATTCATCAACTATTGGGTAATTAGTTGCTCTGATTGCATAAGCTTGCCTCCATTAGGGAAAACAGTTGAGTAATTCATTTGCTTATAGGTGATTGCAGGTACATGGATAAAATTGCAAGTTAAAACATAAAAATAATTGTTGTAAATAGTTGTTTTTGCTTATCCACATTGTTGAAGTATAATTCATGTGCACTGTATTTGTATCCAACTATATATAATTGTAATACATGTGAGTTGTGTTCTTGTCTCTGGTACCACAACCTTAATTCACTTAGCTTGATGTAGTTTGCTTCACATATATTACTGCTAATGCATTTCTTCACATATATAGTTTGCTTCAATTCAGTTGCTTGCTAGCGTACATAGGGTTAGGGTTTGCATCAGCGGTACTACTAGCACTTTGCTTGCTGGTTGTGTACTTTATATGAGGCACTAGGCAGATTTCTTGATGTACATTACTACCTTGTGCTTGATGTAGTGAAGATATTAAGAGATGCTTCATATCTTTCCAGTGTACATGCATGCTTGTCTAGTGCATTTACATGTTTGCTTATAATTAATAACACTAGATCACTGTATTGTTGATCCATCAAGTTTGCTTCACATGTATTACATGTATGTGCATGATGGTCCAAATGCTTTCCTTTATTGATACAAGTGCATCATTTTACTTTATCTCTGTTGTATCTGATTGTTGTTTATTCTATTTTGCAAGCACCACCTCAAGATCATCCATGGCAAGGAGGACAAGGTCAAATATGAGGCCAACAGTTGGTATGCAACTTGCTCCTTGTAGTTATACTATCAGTTTTATAAAATATGTGTCTTAATATGCTAAGTGAAATGTATTGCTGCAATCTGAATAAGGTGGCTTAATTGTGCATGTGTTCTTTTAGTCTTCCTTACATGAATAACTAGGATTAAATGATAATAGAATATCATAAGATATGTTTGGCTGGCTGTCCATGCATTCCAAACATTCACCTAATAGTTACATTTCCCTTATCATGCAAAGAAGCGCCTATGACCGAGTATGAGAAGGTTAGGGCTAGAAATATGATGAGGAACAATCGGATGTTCCAGTCCCTTGGCATCGGTGCAATAGCATCAATGATTAGGAAAAAAATGATGTACAAGAAGGTAGAAGTGATGAGGTTCAAGAAGGTAGTGGAGTTATCAATGATGACCCCGAGTACAATCCTAAGGAGGATGAAGTTATTGATGGGGAGGAAGTGGATGATGTTGTAGTGCAGAAGATTGTTAAGGTGCAAACTCTATCTTGCTTGGAGGGTTGGGGTTCTTGTATGCTCTGGGTTTCCTTGTGCTCACATATTTCTCTTGTGATCTAATGCTTTTTTCCGTGCTATTTATACGAGGCATTGAAGGAATCTAGGCCGAAGAGGCTTGGTGTTAAGAAGACAGTCAACAAGAAGACAGTCAGCAAGAAGAAAAAGAGCTCAGAAACATCTGCTGCAATGCCTCCAGGAAGGGTGATGGCCCCAGCTCCAGGAAAAACAAAGAGGATCCTGGAACCTGATGAACCTGCTCCTGATAGAGTCACAAGGCTGAAAGCAAAGATGGCGACTGCGACGGACCATCAGGAAAGTCTGTTGCGCATGGACTCTGAGACCTCGGTGCAAATGGGTGATGAGTTCCTGCCCATGGATGAAGAAACCACTGTCCGCATGGATGAAAGTGGCACTGTCTGCCTAGATGAAGGAGGAACTATCTGCATAGATTAAGCGGGCACTGTCCACACAGACCTCATCCCTGTTGCACCTTCTATTGACAAGAATGTTGTCATCAATGAAAAGAACAGCGGCTTGTGCTTCAATCAGGCAAGTTGACCTTTGCAATGCTCTCTTTTACTAGTGCATTTTCCAAATGGAATGATCATGTACGCTTACCTGTTTAGCAGAACCGTTCCTGCATTTGTCGATTTCTATTCTAATTTATGAGTTCAATTTCATTTTCAGATGCGACGACTACCAAGACTACACTTAGAAAGGGCAAATGGCTAGAGAGAATCACCAAGTCGCTTGGCAGCAAGGTGCCTATCCAAATTGCCGAAGGGATGAAGCGTCCAGAGAAGCCTCTGCAGGCAGCAAAGCTTGCTTTTGAGTGTGGACTCGTTGCAAGAAGTCATCTGCCGGTTCTTCCTCACTTCAAGCTATACAAAAAAATGCTAGTCTATTGGAGAACTACATTGGAAAGTTGTTGTAAGCTACTTGCTTCGTAGTTAATGTGCTATCTATTTTCTGTTACACCTATGCATGAACCAATATTGTTCCTACCTTGTTTGCTGTCTTGGTAGGCAAATTTGGAGATGAACACGGACTCGGAGACCATCAAGACTGCGTGCAAATATATTCTGCAGAAAAATTCACAGAACAGACACCATCAGATCAAGAAGAAGTATTTTGATACCGTAGCCGCAAACAAAGTCAGCATCAAGTCTCCGGTGCCAGATCTGACGGATGGTGAATGGCAAGCTCTAGTGGAGATGTGGTCTACCCCAACACACAAGGTTTGTCTCTGCTTCGTTTGCTGCTTTATGTTGTGCACATGATATGCTAGTGCTAGATCATGCTAACAGTATGCTTTTTTGTAGGAAACCTGTGTGTCGAACAAGATGAATCGAGAAAAAGTCGTGTACAATCAGAGAACTGGTTCCAGGCACTACACAACACACATTTTTGCCACTGTGAGAACTTTTATTTAGAGACCTTACCGTTTGATCCTCGTTGAATAACATTTTTTATTCTTGCTGAATAACATTTTGATATTTGTTGAAAAATATTTCAGAAAGAAGAGCACGATTGACTTGTTTAAGGCCACCCACAATAGCAAGAAGCACGGGTTTTCGGAGCCAGTCAAGACTGCTATAGTAAGTCACTCTATGCTTTGTCCAGCCAGTTCAAACATTTGTTGTTGTTTGATTCACAGCTAGCTTTGATGCTGCTTGATGCTTTGATGCTATTTGATTTGGAGCCAGTCAAGAACACACACTATGTTCCATGCTTTGATGTTGTTTGATAGTTCAACAAAGATATCAGAACTTGTTGTAGCTATTTGTTGCATTTTTATGATATGATGAAATTTGATCTGGATAATATTGTTTGATGATCGGCTCACTCGAAAAGCCATCTTATATAGAACCACCATTCTAGGCTTAATGAAGCGATCATATTGTTCCAATTGCATGTCTCCAAGTCACATAAGTTACTAGTCAAATAATGTTGTCAAGTTACTAGATTTTGTGTGTTGGTTTGGTTACTTCAAATAATACATTTGTGTGCTGGTTTGGTTTCTCTTGCTTTTTTTGGTTTGCAAAATGTGAAATAGATCTGCCACTAATGCCTATCATTTTCCTCCATGTGCTAGCTTGAGATGGAAAAAATGAAGGACGCGCTGGTACTAGAAGGTGAAGAGCCAAAGTCTGCTGCTGAAATTGTTGAAGAAGTTCTCAAGACTAAAGTCAAGCAAAGCACATTCCTCAGAAATGTTGGGCTCCAATCATCTAGGAACAACTCCGGCAAAGCAACTGCTGCTGTGGCTGCTCATGTTCGTGATCTTGAGCAGAAGCTGGAGAGGTCGGAGCTTCAAGCTGAAGTGATGCAAGAAGAATTGGTGGCAATCAAGATGAAGGCGGAAGAAGCTGAAGCTGCACGCGACAAGGAACTTGAGCTGCTGCGCAAGAAGCCTCAAGAGCAGGATGAGAAGTTAGCTCACTTGATGGCTCTCTTTGGAGCTAAAGCAGTTTGATGGCTTTGCAGTTTGTCTTTGAACATGTCGTAGTAGGTCTTGAACTTATGTCATAGTAGGTCGTGAATTTATGCAGTTTGTTGCATTTTGCACTTGGCAAGTGAACCTGGGAGCACTTATCAACCTAGGAGCACTTGTTGTTGAACAAGTGGTGGTTGTGAAGTTATGCCATTTTGGAAGCTGTGAAGTTATGAACCAGTGAAGTTATGCATTTTCTGAATTATTTGAGTTTTGTTTGGCTCACAGAATATTATTTGGATTAATTGGGCTCTAAACTTAGTTGGACTGTAAAAAGGCCGAGGCCCAAACAAGAATTAGACTAAAAAGGCTTGGGCCTAAAAAAAGAGTTGACTGTAAAAAAATAGTTTGTAAAAGGCTGCATCCCAGAAAATAAAAGGCCAAGGCCCAAACTAGAACTAGACTAAAAAGGCTGTGGCCCAAAACAAGAGTGGACAATAAAAAAAGTTCCCAAAAAAGGCTCCATCCCAGAAAATAAAAGGAAAAGTATTGGGCTAGGCCCACACAGATAAGCAAAATAAAGAGAAAAAACATTGGGCTGAATTATTGGGCTTGGCCCATGTAGACGGCTGAAATGGACCAGGCTGGTTCTATTTTGCAACCTTTTCATTTGGTCATAGTTCTGCCACGTCAGCTTGCCACGGTGGATCTGACGTGGTGTAGGCAGATTGCTAGTGAACAAAATAATTCGTCGTTGAATTTACGACCTTTTTTTGTCATAAACGTCTACGACCATTCCAGAAGAAAGGTCGTTAATTTTAGTTTACGACAGTCAGCTTTTGACAATCAGTTTTTGGTCACAAGAAGGTCACAAATGGAAAACAATGACCATTCAGTGACCAATAGTGATGGTCACAAGTTGACGTATTTCTTGTAGTGAAATTTATGAAGAGATTCATGATAGCTTCTTGAATAAAAAGCATGATTGCAAAGATGTTATTACAAATTATGTTAATGTCAATTGTGTTAATATTATGCAAAACCCTAAGCTTGGGGATGCTAGTTTTGCTATGTCTACTACTTGTTGCAATGATCATGATTGGGGTAATTCTTCTTATGATCTTGAAAATTTATTTAAGCCCCATGATGAATATGAGATTGATAATAGTGTTTGCAATAATATTGAAAGTGGGTTTGGAAGAGTGTCAACTTTAGATCCCACATACTGGGAGAATGTTCAATCTTATGATATTTTTGATAAAAGTGGGTTTGGAGAGGTCATGACTTTAGTTAATGTTAATCCCATTATTTTGGAAGAGTGTCAACTTCGCATGCATGTGGATCGTGTTGATAGCTATATTGTTGATTTGCTTATGATCCTACATGTAATTAATATGAGAGAGGAAAATATGGTTCTAGAAATTTTTATGTTACTAAATTACATCTATTCATGTTGAGATTGCTATCGTCTCTTTCTTCTTCCTTGTATATGCTAGTTTTTGCTTGCCTTGATAATTTGTTTACTTATAAAATTCCTATGCATAGGAAGTATGTTAGACTTAAATGTGTTTGTCACGTGATTTATGATGCTCTCTTTGTGTTCAAATTATTATCTTTCTTGTGAGCATCAATAAAATATTGTGCCTAGCTAAGGGCGTTAAACGATAGCGCTTGCTGGGAGGGAACCCAATTTTATTTTTGTTCTTTGCTTTTTGCTCCTGTTTAGTAATAAATAGTTCATCTAGCCTCTGGTTAGATGTAGTTTTATATTTTAATTAGTGTTTGTGTCAAGTAGAACCTTTAGGATAGCTTACGGTGATAGTTGTGTTGATCCTACTGAAAATCAGAAACTTTTGCGTTTACTAAATTAGTTTTGAAACTTCCCAGAAACGTGCTTTTGATCTGATTCATTTTTCTCTGGATTGGTACACAAATTGCTCAGGTTTTCCTAATTTGGATGAATTTTTGGAGTTACAGAAGTATTCGAGAGTTACAGATTACTATAGATTGTTCTATTTTTGACATATTCTGTTTTTCGCGTGTTGTTTGCTTATTTTGATGAATCTATGGATAGTATCAGGGGGTATGAACCATGGAGAAGTTGGAATACAGCAGATATTACATCAATATTTATTTTCTTATACTAACGGAGCTCATGAGATTTTCTGTCGAGTTTTGTGTTGTGAAGTTTTCAAGTTTTGGGTGAGGATTTGATGGACTATGGAATCAGGAGTGGCAAGAGCCTAAGCATGGGGATGCCCAAGGCACCACAAGGTAATATTCAAGTACAAACAAAAGCCTAAGCTTGGGGATGCCCCGGAAGGCATCCCCTCTTTCGTCTTCGTCTATCGGTAACTTTACTTGAGGCTATATTTTTATTCACCACATGATATGTGTTTTGCTTGGAGCGTCTTGTATGATTTGAGTCTTTGCTTTTTAGTTTACCATAATCATCCTTGCTCTACACAACTTTTGGGAGAGACAGGCATGAATCATGATTTCTTAGAATACTCTATGTGCTTCACTTATATCTTTTAAGCTAGGCAATATCGCTCTAGTGCATCACTTATATCTTTTTAGAGCATGGTGGTGGATTTATTTTATAGAAATTGTTGAACTCTCATGCTTCACTTATATCATTTTGAGAGTCTTTTAGAACAGCATGGTAATTTGCTTAATTAGGTTATAAAACTAGTCCTAATATGATGGGCATCCAAAATCGATACAATAAAAACTTTCATATAAAGTGCATTGAATACTAGGAGAAGTTTGATTCTTTATGATTGTTTTGACATATGAAGATGGTGATATTAGAGTCATGCTAGTGGAGTAATTGTGAATTTGAGAGATACTTTAGTTAAAGTTTGTGATTCTCGTAGCATGCACGTATGGTGAATCGTTATGTGATGAAGTTGGAGAATGATTTATTTATTTATTGTCTTCCTTATGAGTGGAGGTCGGGATCGCGCGATGGTTAACTCCTACCAACCCTTCCCCTAGGAGCATGCAGTAGTACTTTGTTTTGATGACTTGTAGATTTTTGCAATAAGTATGTGAGTTCTTTATCACTAATGTTGAGTCCATGGATTATACGCACTCTAACCCTTCCACCATTGCTGGTCTCTCTTGTGCCGCGCAACTTTCGCCGGTACCATACACCTAGTTTTCTCTTTGGCTAGCGACAACAACCCTAGCTTTAGGTTTAGGTCGTCGGTGGTGAGGGGGGTCGCCAGATCCCGTGCATGTAGATTGTTTTAGCTTTAGGTGTTAGAGCTCTGGTAGCTTAGGTTTTTGGATCATCCAACGTCTTGGCAGCGACGGCTCTTGAGTATATTGTGTATGTGTATATTTGTGTGTAGGGCCCACCTCCTGTTTCCTTTGTATAGTTGAGGTTGTGGCCCACCTCTGTACTTATATATACGTGTATGGTGCACCGATCAATACATCGAGATTGCACAGCCCATAACTTGTCCTTCTACATGGTATCTATAGCAGCACGATCCTAAACCCTAAAGCCGTCGCCGCCGCCGCGCCTCCACGCGCCGCCGCTGCGGCCGCTACTCCCCACCACCGCCACCAGCCGCCGCCGCCGCCACCATCCTCTCGGTCGCTGTCGCCGCTGCTGGTCGCCGCCGCCTCTCTCCACCACCTCGCCCGCTGCTGCCACCTCTTCTTTCCGAGGCCGCCGTCGCCGCTTGCTCCCGCTTCCGCCCACGCTCCCGCACCCTCCCCTCCCACCCGCGACGCAACCCGCACCCTCCCCTCCCAACCGCGCCGCAACCCACACCACCCCGTCTCCCTCCGCCCGCGCCGAGTCCCAAACCCTAACCCTCGCCATGAGCTCCTCCTTGTCCACCGTCTCAAACCCGTTTGCCGGTCCCGATGTCACTCTCGTTCATGACCTCAACATCCATGAGCGTGTTCCGGTCAAGCTTGATCACACCACCGCGTCCTACTCCGCTTGGAAGCGGTATTTTTCTCTTGTGTTCCGTGAGTACCTCCTACACGGCCACGTGGACGGCACTGTGGACTCGGCACTCATGATCAACGACGAGGAGTGGATGATCCTCGACGCCACCATCATCCGATGGTTATACCTCACCATCTCCAGCGACCTCTTCCACACCGTGGTGGACAACGAGGACGACGCCTATGTGGTCTGGACCAAGCTCAACGAACTCTTCACCGACAACCGGCTGCAGTGCAAGGTCCTGCTCTACGGTGAGTTTTACGGGTGCCAGCAACTTGACTCATCCATCGATGATTTTTGCATGCACCTCAAGAAGCTCGCCGATGAGCTCCGTGATCTCGGGGAAAAGATCGGCGACGAGCTCCTCATCAGCACCCTCTCCGGCGGCCTCAACAAGGATTTCGGGAACGCCGCCTCCAATCTCACCCTCATCCCGGAGCCCACCTTCGCTAAGGTGGTCGCGTACCTCAAGTTGGAGGAGCGCCGGATGCGGGTGGCGCGGACTCGCGCGACCCACACCACCCTCGTCGCCGGCACCCGCGGGGGTTCCGCCCCGCCACTGCCACGCCCGACGCTGCCACAGCCGGTGGCGCCCGCCTTCCCGCCGGGCTTCCCGCCCGTCCCGGCTGCCCCCTTCCCTCCACCCCAGCTGACGGCCAATGGGGGGGTCGTCACGGCGGTTGTCGTGGTGGCCGCAAGCAGGGGGCGCAGGCGCTCAAGGAGGAGCACCCCGCCCACCGCAGCAGGCTTCTCAGTCGACCCCGTGGTACGCCGGCCAGAACCCATGGACCGGCGTTGTACACGCCTACTCCATGCCGGTTCCTCGAGCCCCTGCACCGAGCATTCTCGGCACCCGGCCACAGCCACACCAGGCGTACTACGCCGCGCCACAGCCCTACGCGGCGCCCTACGGTCAGCAGCCGCCGCTGATACGTCTCCAACGTATCTATAATTTTTTATTGCTCCATGCCACTTTATCTACTGTTTTGGACTATATTGGGCTTTATTTTCCACTTCTATATTATTTTTGGGACTAACCTATTAACCGGAGGACCAGCCTAGAATTGCTGTTTTTTGCCTGTTTCAGTGTTTCGAAGAAACGGAATATCAAACGGAGTCCAAACGGAATGGAACCTTCGGGAACGTGATTTTCTCACCGAACGTGGTCCAGGAGACTTGGACCCTACTCCAAGAAGTGCCAGAGGCGGTCACGAGGGTGGAGGGCGCCCCCCCTGGGCGCGCCCCCCTACCTCGTGGGCCCCCTGTTGCTCCACCGACGTACTCCTTCCTCCTATATATACCTACGTACCCCCGACAGATCAGAGGGGGAGCCAAAAACCTAATTCCACCGCTGCAACTTTCTGTATCCACGAGATCCCATCTTGGGGCCTGTTTCGGAGCTACGCCGGAGGGGGCATCCACCACGGACGGCTTCTACATCAACACCATAGCCCCTCCGATGAAGTGTGAGTAGTTTACTTCAGACCTTCGGGTCCATAGCTAGTAGCTAGATGGCTTCTTCTCTCTTTTTGGATCTCAATACAATGTTCTCCCCCTCTCTTGTGGAGATCTATTCGATGTAATCTTCTTTTTGCGGTGTGTTTGTTGAGACCGATGAATTGTGGGTTTATGATCCAGTATTATCTATGGAAAATATCTGAATCTTCTCTGAATTCTTTTATGTATAATTGAGTTATCTTTGCATTTCTCTTTGAATTATCCTTTTTGGTTCGGCCAACTAGATTGGTAGTTCTTGCAATGGGAGAAGTGCTTAGGTTTGGGTTCAATCTTGCGATTGTTGGGGAACGTTGCAGAAAATAAAAAAATTCCTACGGTTTCACCAAGATCCATCTATGAGTTCATCTAAGCAACGAGTGAAAGGAGAGATGCATCTACATACCACTTTGTAGATCGCGAGCGGAAGCGTTCAAAAGAACGGGGTTGAGGTAGTCGTTCTCGTCGTGATCCTATCACCGGAGATCCTAGCGCCGAATGGACGGCACCTCCGCGTTCAACACACGTACGGTCAGCGTGACGTCTCCTCTGTCTTGATCCAGCAAGGGGGAAGGAGAGGTTGATGATGATCCAGCAGCATGACGGCGTGGTGGTGGATGCAGCAAAACTCTGGCAGGGCTTTGCCAAGCTACTGTGGGAGGAGGACAAGGTGTAGCAGGAGGAGGGAGGCGCCAATACTTGGGCGCGGATTCCCTCCCCCTTGCCCTCCTTTATATAGGCCCCCAGGGGGGCGCCGGCCCTGGGAGATGCAATCTCCCAAGGGGGCGGCGGCCAGGGGGGGTGGAGTGCCCCCCAAGGCAAGTGGTGCGCCCCCCCCCCCCC
>NC_057813.1:735789290-735794674 GCF_018294505.1 Triticum aestivum
GTGTGATAAGCTCTACGTCCATCTACAACGGGTGCAAGATAGTTTTGCACATGCAGAATACTCAGGTTAAACTTGACGAGCCTAGCATATGCAGATATGGCCTTGGAACACTGAGACCGAAATGTCGAGCGTGAATCATATAGTAGATATGATCAACATAGTGATGTTCACCATTGATAACTACTCCATTTCACGTGATGATCGGTTATGGTTTAGTTGATTTGGATCACGTGATCACTTAGATGATTAGAGGGATGTCTATCTAAGTGGGAGTTCTTAAGTAATATGATTAATTGAACTTAAATTTATCATGAACTTAGTACCTGGTGGTATTTTGCTTGTCTATGTTTGTTGTAGATAGATGGCATGTGCTGTTGTTCCGTTAAATTTTAATGTGTTCCTTGAGAAAGCAAAGTTGAAAGATGATGGTAGCAATTACACGGACTGGGTCTGTAACTTGAGGATTATCCTCATTGCTGCACAGAAGAATTACGTCCTGGAAGCACCGATGGGTGCCAGGCCTGCTGCAGATGCAATTAACGATGTTAAGAACGTCTGGCAGAGCAAAGGTGATGACTACTCGATAGTTCAGTGTGCCATGCTTTACGGCTTAGAACCGGGACTTCAACGATGTTTTGAACGTCATGGAGCATATGAGATGTTCCAGGAGTTGAAGTTAATATTTCAAGCAAATGCCCGAATTGAGAGATATGAAGTCTTCAATAAGTTCTACAGCTGCAAGATGGAGGAGAATGGTTCTGTCAGTGAACATATACTCAAAATGTCTGGGTATTGCAATCACTTGATTCAACTGGGAGTTAATCTTCCGGATGATAGTGTCATTGACAGAATTCTTCAATCACTGCCACCAAGCTACAAGAGCTTCATGATGAACCATAATATGCAAGGGATGAACAAGACAATTCCTGAGCTCTTCGCAATGCTAAAAGCTGCGGAGGTAGAAATCAAGAAGGAGCATCAAGTGTTGATGGTCAATAAGACCACCAGTTTCAAGAAAAAGGGTAAAGGGAACAAGAAGGGGAACTTCAAGAAGAACGACAAATAAGTTGCTGCTCAAGAGAAGAAACCCAAGTCTGGACCTAAGCCTGAGACTGAGTGCTTCTACTGCAAGCAGACTGATCACTGGAAGCGGAACTGCCAAGTATTTGGCAGATAAGAAGGATGGCAAGGTGAACAAAGGTATATGTGATATACATGTTATTGATGTGTACCTTACCAGAGCTCGCAGTAGCACCTGGGTATTTGATACTGGTTCTGTTGCTAATATTTGCAACTCGAAACAGGGACTACGGATTAAGCGGACACTGGCTAAGGACAAGGTGACGATGTGCGTGGGAAATGGTTCCAAAGTCGATATGATCGCTGTCGACACGCTACCTCTACATCTACCTTCGGGATTAGTTTTAGACCTAAATAATTGTTATTTGGTGCCAGCGTTGAGCATGAACATTATATCTAGATCTTGTTTGATGCGAGACGGTTATTCATTTAAATCTGAGAATAATGGTTGTTCTATTTATATGAGTAATATCTTTTATGGTCATCCACCCTTAAAGAGTGGTCTATTTTTGATGAATCTCAATAGTAGTGATACACATATTCATAATGTTGAAGCCAAAAGATGCAGAGTTAATAATGATAGTGTAACTTATTTGTGGCACTGCCATTTGGGTCATATTGGTATAAAGCGCATGAAGAAACTCCATACTGATGGACTTTTGGAACCACTTGATTATGAATCACTTGGTACTTGCGAACCATGCCTCATGGGCAAGATGACTAAAACGTCGTTCTTCGGAACTATGGAGCGAGCAACTGATTTGTTGGAGATCATACATACTGATGTATGTGGTCCAATGAATGTTGAGGCTCGCGGCGGGTATCGTTATTTTCTCACCTTCACAAATGATTTGAGTAGATATGGGTATATCTACTTAATGAAACATAAGTCTGAAACATTTGAAGAGTTCAAAGAATTTCAGAGTGAAGTTGAAAATCATCGTAACAAGAAAATAAAGTTTCTACGATCTCATCGTGGAGGAGAATATTTGAGTTACGAGTTTGGTCTACATTTGAAACAATGCGGAATAGTTTCGCAACTCATGCCACCCGGAACACCATAGCGTAATGGTGCGTCCGAATGTCGTAATCGTACTTTACTAGATATGGTGCGATCTATGAGTCTCTTACTGATTTACCGCTATCATTTTGAGGTTATGCTTTATAGATGGTTGCATTCACGTTAAATAGGGCACCATCAAAATCCGTTGAGACGACGCCTTATGAACTATGGTTTGGCAAGAAACCAACGTTGTCATTTCTTAAAGTTTGGGGCTACGATGCTTATGTGAAAAAGCTTCAACCTAATAAGCTCGAACCCAAATCGGAGAAATGTGTCTTCATAGGATACCCAAAGGAAACTGTTGGGTACACCTTCTATCACAGATCCGAAGGCAAGACATTCATTGCCAAGAATGGATCCTTTCTAGAGAAGGAGTTTCTCTCGAAAGAAGTGAGTGGGAGGAAAGTAGAACTTGATGAGGTAACTGTACCTGCTCCTTTATTGGAAAATAGTTCATCACAGAAACCGATTCCTGTGACGACTACACCAATTAGTGAGGAAGCTAATGATGTTGATCATGAAACTTCAGATCAAATTACTACCGAACCTCGTAGGTCAACTAGAGTAAGATCCGCACCAGAGTGGTACGGTAATCCTATTCTGGAGGTCATGTTACTTGACCATGGCGAACCTACGAACTATGAGGAAGCGATGATGAGCCCAGATTCCGCAAAATGGCTTGAGGCCATGAAATCTGAGATGGGATCCATGTATGAGAACAAAGTGTGGACTTTGGTTGACTTGCCCGATGATCGGCAAGCCATCGAGAATAAATGGATCTACAAGAAGAAGACTGACGCTGAGGGTAATGTTACTGTCTACAAAGCTCGACTTGTTGCAAAAGGTTTTCGACAAGTTCAAGGGGTTGACTACGATGAGACTTTCTCACCCGTAGCGATGCTTTCTGTCCGAATCATATTAGCAATTGCCGCATTTTATGATTATGAAATTTGGCAAATGGATGTCAAAACTGCATTTCTGAATGGATTTCTCGAAGAAGAGTTGTATATGATGCAACCAGAAGGTTGTGTCAATCCAAAGGGTGCTAACAAAGTCTGCAAGCTCTAGCGATCCATTTATGGACTGGTGCAAGCCTCTCGGAGTTGGAATAAATGCTTTAATAGTGTGATCAAAGCATATGGTTTTATACAGACTTTTGGAGAAGCCTGTATTTACAAGAAAGTGAGTGGGAGCTCTGTAGCATTTCTAATATTATATGTGGACGACATATTATTGATTGGAAATTATATAGAATTTCTAGATAGCATAAAAGGATACTTGAATAAAAGTTTTTCAATGAAAGACCTCGGTGAAGCTACTTATATATTGGGCATCAAGATCTATAGAAATAGATCAAGATGCTTAATTGGACTTTCACAAAGTACATACCTTGATAAAGTTTTGAAAAATTTCAAAATGGATCAAGCAAAGAAAGGGTTCTTGCCTGTAATACAAGGTGTGAAATTGATTCAGACTCAATGTCCGACCATTGTAGAAGATAGAGAGAAAATGAAAGAAGTTCCCTATGCTTCAGCCATAGGCTCTATCATGTATGCAATGCTGTGTACCAGACCTGATGTGTGCCTTGCCATTAGTTTAGCAGGGAGGTACCAAAGTAATCCAGGAGTGGATCACTGTACAGCGGTCAAGAACATCCTGAAATACCTGAAAAGGACTAAGGATATGTTTCTCATTTATGGAGGTGACAAAGAGCTAGTCGTAAATGGTTACGTCGATGCAAGCTTTGACACTAATCCGGACGATTCTAAATCACAAACCGGATACGTGTTTAAACTGAACGGTGGAGCTGTCAGTTGGTGCAGTTCTAAAAAAAGCGTCGCGGCAGGATCTACATGTGAAGCGGAGTACATAGCTGCTTCGGAAGCAGCAAATGAAGGAGTCTGGATGAAGGAGTTCATATCCGATCTAGGTGTCATACCTAGTGCATCGGGTCCAATGAAAATCTTTTGTGACAATACTGGTGCAAATGCCTTGGCAAAGGAATCCAGATTTCACAAGAGAACCAAGCACATCAAGAGACGCTTCAATTCCATCTGGGACCAAGTCCAGGTAGGAGACATAGAGATTTGCAAGATACATACGGATCTGAATGTTGCAGACCCGTTGCCTAAGCCTCTTCCACGAGCAAAACATGATCAGCACCAAGGCTCCATGGGTGTTAGAATCATTATTGTGTAATCTAGATTATTGACTCTAGTGCAAGTGGGAGACTGAAGGAAATATGCCCTAGAGGCAATAATAAAGTTATTATTTATTTCCTCATATCATGATAAATGTTTATTATTCATGCTAGAATTGTATTACCCGGAAACATAATACATGTGTGAATACATAGACAAACAGAGTGTCACTAGTATGCCTCTACTTGACTAGCTCCTGAATCAAAGATGGTTAAGTTTCCTAATCATAGACATGAGTTGTCATTTGATTAACGGGATCACATCATTAGGAGAATGATGTGATTGACTTGACCCATTCCGTTAGCTTAGCACTTGATCGTTTAGTATGTTGCTATTGCTTTCTTCATGACTTATACATGTTCCTATGACTATGAGATTATGTAACTCCCGTTTACCGAAGGAACACTTTGTGTGCTACCAAACGTCACAACGTAACTGGGTGATTATAAAGGTGCTCTATAGGTGTCTCCAAAGGTACTTGTTGAGCTGACGTATTTCGAGATTAGGATTTGTCACTCCGATTGTCGGAGAGGTATCTCTGGGCCCACTCGGTAATGCACATCACTATAAGCCTTGCAAGCATTGCAACTAATGAGTTAGTTGCGGGATGATGTATTACGGAACGAGTAAAGAGACTTGCCGGTAACGAGATTGAACTAGGTATTGAGATACCGATGATCGAATCTCGGGCAAGTAACATACCAATTACAAAGGGAACAACGTATGTTGTTATGCAGTTTGACCGATAATGATCTTCATAGAATATGTGGAAGCCAATATGAGCATCCAGGTTCCGCTATTGGTTATTGACCGGAGACGTGTCTCGGTCATGTCTACATAGTTCTCGAACTCGTAGGGTCCGCGCGCTTAAAGTTCGATGACGGTTATATTATGAGTTTATGTGTTTTGATGTACCGAGGGTAGTTTAGAGTCCCGGATGTGATCACGGACATGACGAGGAGTCTCGAGATGGTCGAGACATGAAGATTGATATATTGGACGACTATATTTAGACACCGGAATGGTTCCGGGGGTTATCG
>NC_057813.1:735794988-735803259 GCF_018294505.1 Triticum aestivum
AGAGGCGGCCATGGGGCAGCCGCGCGCCCCTCCCCCACCCCAAGTCCGAATTGGACAAGGAGGGGGGCGGCGCCCCCCCTTTCCTTCCCCCCTCTCTCTCCTTTCCTCTTCTCTCCTACTCCAACAAGGAAGGGGGGAGTCCTACTCCCGGTGGAAGTAGGACTCTTCATGGGGCGCGCCAAGGGTGGCCGTCCCCCTCCCCCTCCTCCACTCCTTTATATACGGGAAGGGAGGCACCCCCTAGAGACATGATACGCCCATTTTGCATCATGCTTTTATATCAATATTTATTGCATTATGGGTTGTTATTACACATTATATCTCAATACTTATGGCTATTCTATCTTATTTTACAAGGTTTACCATGAAGAGGGGGAATGCCGGCAGCTGGAATTCTGGCTGGAAAAGGAGCAAACATTGGAAACCTATTCTGCACTGCTCCAAAAATCCTGAAACTCCACGAAACATGTTTTTGGAATTAATAAGAATTATTGAGCGGAAGAAATACATTAGGGGGCCCACACCCTGGCCAGGAGGGTGGGGGTGCGCCCACCCCTACTGGGCGCGCCCCCCTATCTCCTGGGCCCCCTGGTGGCCCCCCGGTGTCCATCTTCTGCTATATGAGGGCTTTTACCCTGGAAAAAATCGTGGGCAAGCTTACGGGACGAAACTCCGCCGCCACGAGGCGGAACCTTGGCGGAACTAATCTAGAGCTCCGGCAGAGCTGTTCTTCCAGACACACTTCCCTCCGGGAGGGGGAAATCATCACCAACGATCCTCTCATTGGGAGGGGGTCAATCTTCATCAACATCTTCACCAGCACCATCTCCTCTCAAAACTCTAGTTCATCTCTTGTATCGAATCTTGTATCAAAACCACAAATTGGTACCTGTGGGTTGCTAATATTGTTGATTTCTCCTTGTAGTTGATGCTAATTGGTTTACTTGGTGGAAGATCATATGTACAGATCCTTAATGCATATTATTACTCCTCTGATTATGAACATGAATATGCTTTGTGAGTAGTTACATTTGTTCCTGAGGACATGGGTGAAGTCTTGCTATTAGTAGTCATGTGAATTTGGTATTCGTTCAATATTTTGATGAGATGTATGTTGTCTTTTCCTCTAGTGGTGTTATGTTAACGTCGACTACATGACACTTCACCATTATTTGGGCCTAGAGGAAGGCATAGGGAAGTAATAAGTAGATGATGGGTTGCTAGAGTGACAGAAGCTTAAACCCTAGTTTATGCGTTGATTCGTTAGGGGCTGATTTGGATCCATATGTTTTATGGTTAGGTTTACCTTAATACTTCTTTTGTAGTTGCGGACGCTTGCAATAGGGGTTAATCATAAGTGGGATGCTTTTCCAAGTAAGGGCAGTACCCAAGCACCGGTCCACCCACATATCAAATTATCAAAGTATCGAATGTGAATCATATGAACGTGATGAAAATTAGCTTGACGATAATTCCCATGTGTCCTCGGGAGCTCCTTCCTCATTATAAGAAATTGTCCAGGCTTATCCTTTGCTACATAAAGGATTGAGCCACCTTGCTGCACTTTATTTACTTTCATTGCTTGTTACTCGTTACAATTTATCTTATCACAAAACTATCTATTACCTACAATTTCAGTGCTTGCAGAGAAAACCTTACTGAAAACCGCTTATCATTTCCTTCTGCTCCTCGTTGGGTTTGACACTCTTACTTATCGAAAGGACTATGATAGATCCCCTACACTTGTGGGTCATCAAGACTCTTTTCTTGCGCCGTTGCCGGGGAGTGTAGCGCTTTTGGTGAGTGGAACTTGGTAAGGAAACATTTATATAGTGTGCTGAAATTTTCTGTTACTTGTCACTATGGAAACTAATCTTTTGAGGGGCTTGTTCGGGGTATCTTCACCCCGACCAGAAGAGCAAAGAGTTGCTCCTCAACCTACTGAACTTTTTGAAAATATTTACTTTCAGATTCCTTCGGGTATGATAGAGAAACTGCTAGCTAATCCATTTACAGGAGATGGAACATTGCATCCCGATTTACTCCTTATCTTTGTGGATGAAGTTTGTGGATTATTTAAGCTTGCGGGTATTCCCGATGATGTTGTCAAAGGAAGGTCTTCCCTTTATATTTTAACGGAGATGCATTGACATGGTATAGGCTATGTGATGATACGAGATCTTGGAGTTATAAACGATTGAAGTTGGAATTTCACCAGAAGTTTTATCCTATGCATCTTGTTCATCGTGATCATAATTACATATATAATTTCTGGCCTCGCGAAGGAGAAAGCATCGCTCAAGCTTGGGGGAGGCTTAAGTCAATGTTATATTCATGCCCCAATCATGAGCTCTCCCGGGAAATGATTATTCAAAATTTTTATGCTCGGCTTTCTCTCAATGATCGCAACATGCTCGATACTTCCTGTGCTGGTTCTTATATGCTGAAGACTATTGATTTCAAATGGGACTTATTGGAAAGAATTAAACGCAACTATGAAGATTGGGGTTCCGACGATGGTAAGGAGTCAGGTATGACACCTAAGTTCGATTGTGTTAAATCTTTTATGGATACCGATGCTTTTCATGGATTTAGCGCTAAATATGGACTTGACTCTGAGATAGTAGCTTCTTTCTGTGAATCTTTTGCTACTCACGTTGATCTCCCTAAGGAGAAATGGTTTAAATATAATCCTCCCGTTGAAGTGAAAGTAGTTGCACCTATTACAGTTGAAGAAAAGACTATCACCTATAGTGATCCTATTGTTCCTACTACTTATGTTGAGAAACCTCCTTTTCCTATTAGGATAAAGTATCATGCTAAAACTTTGACTGTTGTTCGTAAGAGTAATACTAGGACTTATACACCTCCTGAGCAAATCAAAGTCGAACCTAGTATTGTTATGGTTAAAGATCTCTTGGATGATGATTTAGATGAGCATGTTATTTATTTCTGTGGTGAGACTGCTAATATTGCTAGACCAGATACTAAGATACACAGACCTGTCGTAGGCATGCCTGTTATTTCTGTTAAAATAGGAGATCATTGTTATCATGGCTTATGTGATATGGGTGCTAGTGCTAGTGCAATACCCTATGATTTATATAACGAAATTATGCACGAAATTGCACCCGAATTAGAAGACATTGATGTTACTATTAAGCTTGCTAATAGGGATACCATTAAACTAGTTGGGATAGTTAGAGATGTTGAAGTCTTGTGTGGGAAGGTTAAATACCCTGCTGATTTTCTTGTTCTTGGGTCCCCACAAGATGATTTTTGTCCCATTATTTTCGGTAGACCCTTCTTGAACACGGTTAAGGCTAGAATTGATTGTGAAAAGGATACTGTTACAATTGGCTTAGAGGGTATGTCTCATGAGTTTAGTTTTGCTAAGTTTCGTAGACAACCTCGTGATAGAGAATCACCTAGTAAGGATGAGATTATTGGTCTTGCTTCCATTGCCGTACCTCCTACTGATCCGTTAGAACAATATTTGCTAGACCATGAAAACGAAATGTTTATGAAGGAAAGAAGGGAAATAGATGAACTGTTCCTTAAACAGGAACCTATGCTGAAACATAACCTTCCCGTTGAAATTCTTGGGGATCCCCCTCCACCCAAGGGTGATCCCGTGTTTGAACTCAAACCATTACCTGATAATCTTAAGTATGCTTATCTTGATGAAAAGAAAATAGATCCTGTTATTATTAGTGCTAACCTTTCAGAGCAAGAAGAAGAATGATTATTGAAAACTCTGAATAAGCACCGAGCTGCTATTGCATATACTCTGGATGATCTTAAGGGCATTAGTCCCACGTTATGCCAACACAAAATTACAGTGGAGAAAGATGCCAAACCAGTTAGAGATCCTCAACGACGACTGAATCCCAAGATGAAAGAAGTGGTAAGAAAGGAGATACTAAAGCTCCTTGAGGCAGGTATAATTTATCCCGTTGCTGATAGTGAATGGGTAAGCCCTGTCCATTGCGTACCTAAAAAGGGAGGTATCACCGTTGTTCCTAATGATAAAGATGAATTGATCCCGCAAAGAATTATTACAGGTTATAGGATGGTAATTGATTTCCGTAAATTAAATAAAGCTACTAAGAAATATCATTACCCTTTACCCTTTATTGATAAAATGCTAGAAAGACTATCCAAACACACACATTTCTGCTTTCTAGATGGTTATTCTGGCTTCTCTCAAATACCTGTGTCAGCAGGGGATCAATCTAAAACTACTTTTACTTGCCCTTTCGGTACTTTTGCTTATAGACGTATGCCTTTTGGTTTATGTAATGCACCTGCTACCTTTTAAAGATGCATGATGGCTATATTCTCCGACTTTTGTGAAAAGACTTGTGAGGTATTCATGGATGATTTCTCTGTTTATGGATCCTCTTTTGATGATTGCTTGAGCAACCTTGATCGAGTTTTGCAGAGATGCGAAGACACTAGTCTCGTCTTGAATTGGGAAAAGTGCCACTTTATGGTGAATGAAGGCATTGTTTTGGGGCACAAGATCTCGGAGAGAGGTATTGAAGTTGACGAAGCTAAAGTTGATGCGATTGAAAAGATGCCATATCCCAAGGACATAAAAGGTATAAGAAGTTTCCTTGGTCATGCCGGTTTTTATAGGAGGTTCATTAAGGACTTTTCTAAAATCTCCAGGCCTCTGACTAATTTATTGCAAAAAGATATTCCTTTTGTCTTTGATGATGATTGTGTAGAAGCATTTGAAATACTTAAGAAAGCTTTGATCACTGCACCTATTGTCCAGCCACCTGATTGGAATTTACCTTTTAAAATTATGTGTGATGCTAGCGTTTATGCTGTAGGTGCTGTTCTAGGGCAAAGAGTTGATAAGAAATTGAATGTTATCCAGTATGCTAGTAAGACTCTTGATACGGCCCAGAGAAATTATGCTACTACTGAAAAAGAATTCTTAGCAGTTGTGTTTGCATGTGATAAGTTTAGACCTTATATCGTTGATTCCAAGGTTACTATTCACACTGATCATGCTGCTATTAAATATCTTATGGAAAAGAAAGACGCTAAGCCTAGACTCATTAGATGGGTTATCCTGCTCCAAGAATTTGATTTGCATATTATTGATAGAAAGGGAGCTGAGAACCCCGTTGCAGACAACTTATCTAGGTTAGAGAATGTTCTTGATGACCCACTGCCTATTGATGATAGCTTTCCTGATGAATAATCAGCGGTCATTAATGCTTCTCATACTGCTCCCTGGTATGCTGATTATGCTAATTACATTGTTGCTAAATTTATACGAAAAAGTTCTTTTATGATTTAAGACATTACTTCTAGGATGACCCACACCTTTATAAAGAAGGAGTAGATGGTGTTATTAGACGTTGTGTGCCTGAGCATGAACCGGAACAGATCCTACGCAAGTGTCACTCTGAATCCTATGGAGGACACCACGCTGGAGATAGAACTGCACACAAGGTACTGCAATCTGGTTTTTATTGGCCTACTCTCTTCAAAGATGCTCGTAAGTTTGTCTTATCTTGTGATGAATGTCAAAGAATTGGTATATTAGTAAACGTCAAGAAATGCCTATGAATTATTCTCTTGTTATTGAACCGTTTGATGTTTGGGGCTTTGATTATATGGGACCTTTTCCTGCCTCTAATGGTTACACTCATATTTTAGTTGATGTTGACTACGTTACTAAGTGGGTAGAAGCTATTCCAACTAGTAGTGCTGATCATAACACCTCTATCAAAATGCTTAAAGAAGTTATTTTTCCGAGGTTTGGAGTCCCTAGATATCTTATGACTGATGGCGGTTCACATTTTATTCATGGTTCTTTCCGTAAGTATGATGTCAATCATAGAATCGCACCTCCTTATCATCCGCAGTCTAGTGGTCAAGTAGAGTTGAGAATTAGAGAGCTCAAATTAATTTTGCAAAAGACTGTGAATATATCTAGAAAGAATTGGTCCAAAAAACTTGATGATGCATTATGGGCCTATAGAACTGCATACAAAAATCCAATGGGCATGTCTCCTTATAAGATGGTTTATGGAAAAGCATGTCATTTACCTCTTGAACTTGAACATAAAGCATATTGGGCTATTAAAGAGCTCAACTATGACTTCAAACTTGCCAGTGAGAAGAGGTTGTTTGATATTAGCTCACTTGATGAATGGAGAACCCAAGCCTATGAGAATGCCAAGCTATTCAAAGAAAAAGTCAAACGCTGGCATGACAAAAGGATACAAAAGCGTGAGTTTAACGTAGGAGATTATGTGTTATTATTCAACTCTCGTTTAAGATTTTTTGCAGGAAAACTTCTCTCTAAATGGGAAGGTCCTTATGTTATCGAGGAGGTCTATCGTTCTGGTGCTATAAAAATCAACAACTTCGAAGGCACAAGTCCGAGGGTGGTGAACGGTCAAAGAATTAAACATTATATTTCAGGTAATCCTATCAATGTTGAAACTAATATTATTGAAGCCGTAACCCCGAAGGAATACATAAGGGACACTTTCCAGAACGTTCCAGAATCCGAAAAGGAATAGGTATGTGGTACGGTAAGTAAACCGACTCCAAAACAACTCCAATGGCAATTTTTATCAGTTTTGGAATATTTAAGAATTTTAGGAAGAAAGAAGTAGTCCAAGAGGGGCACGAGGCCCCCACGAGAGTGGAGGGCGCGCCCCCCTGTCTCGTGGACACCTCGTCTGCCTCCTGGACTCCATTTTCTTGCACGTTACGTATTTTGGTCGGTAAAAATTCATTATATATACTCCCGAAGGTTTTGACCACCGTATCACACAAATCTCCTCTGTTTTCGTTTCGAATTGTTTCCGTTGTAGATCTAGAGCACTATGACGTCACCCTCCTCCAACAACGAAGACAAGGATGCTTGGCTATTGAAGACAGAGCGGAAAAGAGAAGAACCAGAGGAGATCAACAAGGATGAAGGGATCAAGAAGGCCATGGAGGTCCAAGCTCCGGCGGTGAAAGAAGAAGACATCCCTCAAACTTTACCTAACCTCTTTAATCCAATAGAGATTGAAGCTTTCAAGATGATTGAGTTAGCTCACATACAGAACAAGTATCTCACGCAGGAGAATATTTTGTTGAAGGATCATATCGCCGGACTCAAGGGCATTATCCGCAAGTTGGAGGAGCTTTTACGCTCAATGTGCGATTATCCACCATCATCATCACCACCTCCATCACCTCCGAGGACATAATCACATGGGCATGGGCACTCCCCTTGGCTACTGCCAAGCTTGGGGGAGGTGCCCCGGTATCGTATCACCATCACACTCCTACCTTTACCGTTTTATTTAGTTTGATCCCTTTAGTAGTATCTTGATCTAGTAGATTGAAGTTTTGATATCAAGTAGTTTGAGTTTAGCTTTGTGATCTCTTTTTGTATTTGAGTCCGTGAGCTATCCATAATAAAGATTAGTGTTGAGTCAAGGGATTTGCTATGTTGCTATGATCCTAAGAAAGTAGAAAGAATAAAAGAGTTCATATTGATCTTGTGGTTAGCGATGACTTCACACATAGAAAGTATGAGGCATAAAAGTTGTTGAGAGTTGATAAACGTAGTTTTGGTCATCGTTGCAATTAATAGGAAGTGATAAGGAAAGAGAGGTTCACATACAAATATATTATCTTGGACATCTTTTATGATTGGGAGCACTCATTAAGTATGACATGCTAAAAGGGTTGACGTTGGACAAGGAAGACAACATAATGGTTTATGTTTTCTCACATCTCAGTTAAAGTATTGTCATTGACCTTCCAAACATGTTGAGCTTGCCTTTCCCCCTCATGCTAGCCAAATTCCTTGCACTAAGTAGAAATACTACTTGTGCTTCCAAATATCCTTAAACCCAGTTTTGCCATGAGAGTCCACCATACCTACCTATGGATTGAGTAAGATCCTTCAAGTAAGTTGTCATGTTGTAGGCGATAAAAATTGCTATCTAAATATGTATGACTTATTAGTGCAGAGAAAATAAGCTTTATATGATCTTGTTGTGGAAGTAATAAAAGCGACAAACTGCATAATAAAGGTCCACATACAAGGGGCAATATAAAGTGACGTTCTTTTGCATTAATATTTTGTGCATCCAACCCTAAACGCACATGACAACCTCTGCTTTCCTCTGCGAAGGGCCTATCTTTTACTTTATGTTTTTACTTTATGTTTTTACTTTATGCTTGAGTCAAGGTGATCTTCACCTTTCCCTTTTTCATTTTATCCTTTGGCAAGCTCCT
>NC_057813.1:735803269-735808083 GCF_018294505.1 Triticum aestivum
ATTGTTGACATCACCTAAAGGTGAATACGTTGGGAGGCAACACAATAAGCCCCTATCTTTCTCAGTGTTCGGTTGAAACTCCATAACCATAAGTATTGCGTGAGTGTTAGCAATCGTAGAAGACTACATGATAGTTGAGTATGTGGATTTGCTGAAAAGGCTCTATTGTTGACTCTTTCTGATGTTATGATAAATTGCAATTGCTTCAATGACTGAGATTATAGTTTTTTAGTTCTCAATGAAGTTTTTGAACCATACTTGACATTGTGAATTGATTGTTACTTGAGTATAAGAAATCATATGATAAAATCTATACATGTTGCTGTTACAAGAATGATCATGATGCCCTCATGTCCGTATTTTATTTTTATCGACACCTCTATCTCTATACATGTGGACATATTTTTCGATATCGGCTTCCGCTTGAGGACAAGCGAGGTCTAAGCTTGGGGGAGTTGATACGTCCATTTGCATCATGCTTTTATATCAATATGTATTGCATTATGGGCTGTTATTACACATTATATCTCAATACTTATGGCTATTCTCTCTTATTTTACAAGGTTATCATGAAGAGGGGGAATGCTGGCAGCTGAAATTCTGGCTGGAAAAGGAGCAAACATTGAAAACCTATTCTGCACTGCTCCAAAAATCCTGAAACTCCACGAAACATGTTTTTGGAATTAATAAGAATTATTAAGCGGAAGAAATACGTCAGGGGCCCCACACCCTGGCCAGGAGGGTGGGGGGGCGCCCACCCCTACTGGGCGCGCCCCCTATCTCCTGGGCCCCCTGGTGCCCCCCTTGTCCATCTTTTGCTATATGAGGGCTTTTACCCTGGAAAAAATCATGGGCAAGCTTACGGGACGAAACTCCGCCGCCACAAGGCGGAACCTTGGCGGAACTAATCTAGAGCTCCGGCAGAGCTGTTCTACCGGACACACTTCCCTCCGGAAGGGGGAAATCATCACCACGATCCTCTCATCGGGAGGGGGTCAATCTTCATCAACATCTTCACCAGCACCATCTCCTCTCAAAACTCTAGTTCATCTCTTGTATCCAATCTTGTATCAAAACCACAAATTGGTACCTGTGGGTTGCTAATAGTGTTGATTACTCCTTGTAGTTGATGCTAATTGGTTTACTTGGTGGAAGATCATATGTTCAGATCCTTAATGCATATTATTACTCCTCTGACTATGAACATGAATATGCTTTGTGAGTAGTTACGTTTGTTCCTGAGGACATGGGTGAAGTCTTGCTATTAGTAGTCATGTGAATTTGGCATTCGTTCGATATTTTGATGAGATGTATGTTGTCTTTTCCTCCAGTGGTGTTATGTGAACGTCGACTACATTACACTTCACCATTATTTGGGCCTAGAGGAAGGCATAGGGAAGTAATAAGTAGATGATGGGTCGCTAGAGTGACAGAAGCTTAAACCCTAGTTTATGCGTTGCTTCGTTAGGGGCTGATTTGGATCCATATGTTTAATGTTGTGGTTAGGTTTACCTGGATACTTCTTTTATAGTTGCGGACGCTTGCAATAGGGGTTAATAATAAGTGGGATGCTTGTCCAAGTAAGGGCAGTATCCAAGCACCGGTCCACCCACATATCAAATTATCAAAGTACCAAACGCGAATCATATAAACGTGATGAAAACTAGCTTGACGATAATTCCCATGTGTCCTCGGGAGCTCCTTCCTCATTATAAGAAATTGTCCAGGCTTATCCTTTGCTACATAAAGGATTGAGCCACCTTGCTGCACTTTATTTACTTTCATTGCTTGTTACTCGTTACAATTTATCTTATCACAAAACTATCTATTACCTACAATTTCAGTGTTTGCAGAGAAAACCTTACTGAAAACCGCTTATCATTTCCTTCTGCTCCTTGTTGGGTTCGACACTCTTACTTATGGAAAGGACCACGATAGATCCCCTACACTTGTGGGTCATCAAGACACAACAATTGATCCTTGAGATCTCTTAGCCGTGTGCGGTGCCCCCTCCACCATAATCCACCTCGATAATATCGTAGCAATGCTAAGGCGAAGCCCGACGTCGGTAGAACATCATCATCGTCGCCGCGCCGTCATGCTGACGGAACTCTCCCTCAAAGCTCGGCTGGATCGGAGTTCAAGGGACGTCATCGAGCTGAACGTGTGCTGAACTTGGAGGTGTCGTGCGTTCGGTACTTGATTGATCGGATCGTGAAGACGTACGACTACATCAACCACGTTGTTCTACTAGGGTACGTGGACACACTCTGTCTCTCGTTGCTATGCATCACCATGATCTTACGTGTGCGTAGGATTTTTTTTGAAATTACTACGTTACCCAACATTCTCTACTACTGAATTCATGATCTTGTGCATTCACCATAATCATACCATTAAAAAACACTTACTCATGCACATTCCAATATGTTTCAAATTTAAAATGTCATCTCACTATAAATCTTGCAAAAGACGTACTATGATCGCTCGAAACTCTTTACTGACCGCAACATGACCTTCCATTATATTTTCGTTCTCTTTTTCAATCATGAACCATTGAACGGTTGCAGGACCATCATCTTTTGGCGATCTCTACGGTGATAACTAATCTGCTTTTATGACTTTGTAGCAACGCAAGCGCATTGTGCTAGTTACTCCGCTCAATTCCATGTTATATTTGACTGCACCTTTCCGTAGACCGCTCAATCACATTAGTTTACTTACCATGCATGACCCATGCCACCAAATTTATGATCAAAATTATATCTTGGTGCTTCCTGTCAGCCCCATGTCATATCAGGTGAAATTACGTCATGTTCTACCTTAAAATAGACATAACATTTATACATTACAAATTTTCAGCTCCGTGGCAGCGCATGAGAACATACCTAGTACTTAAAAAAAGTAGCGTTCCATTTTATGATAGGCAGAACTCTTCATCAACCGGCTCACACCCTTCCATCACGTCCCACCATCGATTTTTTATCCAATCGATTTTTCCCACCACGCCATATTTGATCGCACCTTCCAAAAATGCCATTCAATCACATTAATCCTCTATTCTTAATTACTTGTAATCCACTATCTATTTTTCCTCTTCATGCAATTGTGCCATGTCTAGTCAACGACGTGGTCACAAGTTACAATTTGTATACTAATCTATCCATGCAACCATGCCACCTCAGCAAACATGCATGTTTTTCCTCTTCATGCAACTATGCCACATCATTAAGTCATGCATGTGGTCACAAGTTACAATTTGTTATTCATGAAACCATGCCACCTCAGCAACCATGCATGTTGATTTGTTTCACTTATTTTTGGGCGGGCATTAAGACATTAACGTGCGGGAGAAGGGCGGCCAACCAGCATGGCCACGTGGCACATGCTGGTTGGACGTGGCGAGAAACTTTTTAAATTTTTTGGAGATTATTTCTGAAAGATGAAAGTGAGATTTTTTTCTTTAGAGTAAATTTTTTTGGAGATTATTTTTGAAAGCTGGAAGTGAGAATTTTTATTTCTTTTCCTTTTGAGATTTTTTAGCTTATCCTTTTTCTTTTTGATATGGATGTGATGTCCACGGGTTGCGAGATTCTTTATTTAATTTTGAGATGAAGATGAGTTTTTTTTCTTTTTTTTCTTTAAGAGAGAGAAATACGCGCACAACGTTCTATCAAGAGACCCGCAATAGCGGGCCCAAACCACTAGTAGATAGTCATGTTACACATTTTTATAGCATGACCTACATATATTTGTATGTTGTATTTTTGGAGAAAATATATGTAGGTCATGTTACATATTTTCGATAAAAATAGCATCCCGTTTGACTTCAATCCAATAGATTTATCTTTTTTATAAAACATTTTGTCACGTGCTTCATATACTTTATTTTTTCAAAATATATCATGAGAGCATTCTTATTTTTTTGCAATAGTGCTAGTTTTCTAACATTTATTTATGCAAATGTTTTACCAAGGTTCCCACAGCAACGCGCGGGGCGTCATCTAGTTTACATACCTTTTGCAGCACTGCATCAACTCCATCTTAATTAACTTATTATCTTTTGCAATAACTTGAAATTACGCCGCTTAATTTCATGCCATATTTGATCCCATCTTCCCCGTATGCCGTTTAGTCAAAATAAAAATCTAATCCTTGATGCTTTCCGCCCGCGCTATGCCATATAAGGTGCAACTACGTCTCCTTGTACCTTAACTTAACACAGACCTAGCATTTACACGCATTAAAAAAAACCGGCTCCCGTGGCAACTCACGGGCTCCCTCCGTTCCGATGAACAAGGCGTATTTTGTTTCGTCAAGATAAGACTTTGGCCAACAACTACACTTTTAGTATTTTCACTTTGTGTGATACGGAATCGCGACCGTAGTAGCAAAGTGTTTTTTTTTAAATATGAATCCAGTGGCACAAACTTCTTCACAAAACAAAATACACCTTACTTTTCGGAACGAAGATACGTAGTCCATAATAAATAAAAGAGAAAAAAAAGAAAGAAGACGAGAAACTATCGTCTTGGGCCTCACCGAGTCGTGGGCCGGACGGCCGGACGCACCCACCAGGCCACCACCACACCGGTCGCTATCGCCGGGCGCGGCGGCGACCTCCCTCACTTACTACTCCTCTCCTTCACCCTTTTCTATCCCTCTGACACACGAATCCACTCGCGCGCACGCGAAATCCCCAAAACGCCGCCCCGCGCGGCCCCCCCGCAGCGCGGCCCCCAGGGGCGTTCCCGTCATTCCACCCCGCCCCGAGTTTTAGCTCCCCCGGCCCCCGACGCCAACCCCAGTCCCCC
>NC_057813.1:735808574-735838225 GCF_018294505.1 Triticum aestivum
ACCGCCGCCGCCGCCGCCGCCGGGCCAGGGCAGGACGACCGCCCGCGCGCCCTCCCCTCCCCCCTCCCGCGGGGCCCGCCGCCGCCGACGGCGACGCCCGCTCCGCGGCGCAGCCCGCCGCGGCCGCCCCCGCCCCCGAACCCTACCGGAGCTGCCGCGACCCGCGCGAAGGTACGACCCGCTCCGGTTCCCTGCTCGGGCCACTGATTGGTAGGTAGCACGACCAGCTGTTCCATGTACGGAAACGGAGCACTGTTGGAATCCGCTTTTTCCTTCCCGCAGCCGCGCGCATTTCGCGAGGTTCGCCTGCTGGGCCGGGCGCCCTCCCGTTCGCGCGGAATGCGGCTCGCCGGATCTCGAGATTTGGCGGGTTGAATCGGTGGATTTTTCTTCCCTGGAGGTACCGTAGCGAAGTAGTAATGCGGCGCGTGCCTTCCGTTTCGGGCAAAGATGCCGTGGTTAGCTTCGAGATCAGCGGGCGAGCGCCTTTTTTTCTGCCCCGGTACTGATGGCCTGGTAGCGTGCTTGCTTTAGTTTCAAAGATAAAATAGTATTAGCCTGCTTATTTCGGGTAACCCCACGGTGCTCTTTACGGTACATTCGGTGCCCTCCCATACAGGCTGTTTAAGCTGCACGGCATGGTCAGTTAGTTGTAGGAGGTGGAAAATGCCAATGTGAATATGGCCAGTAGTTTCAGCCGTGTCATCGAGCCGTGAATGTATACTGAATGTTTGTTTGACAATGACGATGTGACTCTGGTACGCCTACTAGTTTATTTTTTCAGTTGCTGTAACGTTAGTTTGACAGAAGTACATGCTTTTATCGAATCGAACAGTTGTGCGTTCAAGTGCGCTCAGCTTTTCCATTTGCGATTTGCTGTGGCAGCATGTTTCAAAATATAATAGTATAGCCTGCTTATTTCGGGTAACCCCACGATTCTCTTTCCGGTACATATTGTGTCCTCACAGGCTGTTTAGGCTGGATGCAACCGCAAATTAGTTTAGCTGTTTAAGCTGGATGCCACAGGCTGTGAACATGGTCAGTAGCTTTAGCCGTGCATCGAGCTGTGCATATATACTGAATGCAGAAATGTGATCTCACGGTTCAAATGTTAGGCAATGAACAACGAGAATGTAGCTCTAGGACGTACATTAGTTTATCCAGTTGCTGTAACATTAGTTTGACAGAAGTACCATCAGCTTTTATCCAATCAAACAGTTGTGTTGAAGTACCATCAGCTTTTCCGTTCGCTGTGGCAGCATGTTGCTGTGACACCGGTGTGCCCCAACCAACTTCTCTGCTTTCTGCCTTCCATTTCTACAAGCGGGTGTGGTCTGGCTTGTCACTGATGGATCCTACTTACTAGAAATTGAGCATATCACGGGCAGGGTTAAAATGGTCAAATTTCAGTTGTAGGGAGTCTGAAAGAAAGCTCCTTTACATGCTTGGATGTCTTGGAGACCTGCTTTCACCATTTCCTCTTGCTTTGCCTTGCATGCATTATTTAAAATAGATAAGATCTTCTGTCTCGCTACTAATTCTTTTAGCATATGTAGTGCACAGTCCGTATGCCATTTTTCTACATATTCCCCAAGACATGAGACTCTCCTCTGCAAGGGATTGAAAAGATGGCATCAAAAGGTCCCCGGTCGAAGCTAGACCATGAGACAAGACCTAGACGCAAGAAGGTTAGCTTGCAGCTTTGACATCTCATTTACCAGCTGTATTTTATCATTGCTCTCTATCTTCCTCATCTCTTTACTTCGCATTTCGTATTTACATGATGGCAAATTTATCTGTATGTTAGGTATGCCATCCATTGCCAGTTATCACTTTGGTTTTAGTACATTGACTGAAACCTTTTCCCTATCTGTTCAGGCTCTTGAAGCTCCAAGGGAGCCTCGGAAGCCAAAAGTTCACTGGGACCATGTTCTGGGGGAAATGGTTTGGCTGTCAAAGGTTAGTTTCTGCTAATACAATTGAACACTTGCTATCCTCCTTTTAAATGGCGTAATATTGCAGGATTCTGTCATGGAGCTGTAGTTATTCTATTATCTTTTCTTCCTTAACTTAAATATCCCGCAGGAGTTTGAATCTGAGAGGAAGTGGAAGTTGTCCATGGCTAAAAAGATTGCTCAAAGGGCCAATATGGGTGTAGTTGACCAAGCAACAAAGGATGAGAAAAAACAGAAGGTTTGCATTATCTATATGATATAACCAATCTATATTTTTTATACTTTATTTGAGCGTTACCAAATCAAGGGATGCCTTTATTTCTACTATCCAGATATCGATTCCATGGAGTTGTATCTTAGTTTGATGATCCTTTTTTTGCAGGAGGGGGAACATCGCCTGAGAAAAGTTGCCCTAAATATTTCTAAGGATGTGAAGAAGTTCTGGACCAAAATAGAGAAGTTGGCAAGTTTTCCTTTTGTGTGCCTTACTGTACCACTTACTTTACTATGTCATGTTCCCAAGAAACTGAACCAATATCACTTAATGATGTGAATGTAGGTTCTCTATAAGAATCAGCTAGAGGTTGAGGAAAGGAAGAAAAAGGCCCTCGATAAGCAGCTTGATTTCCTTTTAGGTCAGACTGAAAGGTACCACCATCTATTGTTGGTTGATTTTCCGTGTCTATTTCAAACCTTGGATTTTTTATTTTAGGTCAATTGGCCCTGGCTGCATGCTAAGCTTCTGTCATTTGCTTTGAATTTTCAGATATTCTACAATGTTGGCTGAAAATCTCGTGGATGTTCCCCATTTGCAAACACAAGAAAATGGACTGTTACAGACAAATGTACTATCCAAGGAGGAAGTAGCAGGACCTTCCCAGACTAATCAACTGTCCCAGGAGGAAGTAGCAGGACCTTCCCAGACTAATCAACCATCCCAGGAGGAAGTGGCAGGACCGTCACAGACTAATCAACCATTGCAGGAGGATGTAGCAGAACCTTCGCAGACTAATCAACCATTGCAGGAGGATGTAGCAGAACCTTCGCACACTAATCAACCATTGCAGGAGGATGTAGCAGAACCTTCGCATGCTAATCAACCAGCGCAGGAGGAAGTAGCTGAGGAGAACATAAATGCACCAACTCCTGATGATCTAGGTGTTTAGCTTGACAAATTACTGCATGCTTCAGAAAACTTATCCAGTTAACTGTCCTTTTCTTTAGGCTTTAACACTTTTTAGTTGCAGATACAATGGAAACTGATGATGACTACGATAGCAGCTCCTTGAACGAAGAACAGGTAAGCTAATATTTTTTGTTTGCCCATGTTTTTATTTTGTCCATATGAATCCTAAGGATCTTAGTACAAAACATTATTGTTGTGAATAAGTTGAACAATTTGTTTTTATTGGCAGTTTGCCATTTTCTTGTTCTGTTTTTCATGCCAGTATGTTATGATACCACATTTCTGCTCGGCACTCCTAGATTTCTGTTGATTAGCTGCTGTTCAAAATAACAAAATATAATACAACATGACATATACCTAAGTATTGTTATGATACTGCATTTCTGCCCCTGCTGGAAATCTTCATTGTTTTCGCAACATATGAATCACTCTGATATGTGTTGGTACTGCAGGAAGATGACGAGCGCACAATTGATGAGGATGAAGCCCAAATCACGGAGGCTGAGCGCAATGAAGAATTAGCTGCATTGCAGGCAGAAGCTGACATACCAATTGATGATCTTCTTAAGTCGTATCTCAAAAGCCAAGGTGATCCCCGAAAGCAGTTCTCTTCTACCTGCCTTAACATATGTAGAGACAGCACTGTGCTCTATTTGTTGCTAAATTGATAAATTGATCAGCTCAAGCATTCTTAGTTAGCAGGGAAAGCAGTCCAGCTAACAAAGACACTTGCAGCAACTCAGATTTGAAGAATTCAACTAAAGGTTAGATTTTCAAATACCTGTATGGCATTAGGAAACTGAAATACTGCATACTCATTTATGTCTTTCCAAATTAATCTGGCCTTTTTGCTGTTTATTATCAGATTCTTCAAACCAAGTTAATGGCTGTAATCATGATTCTGGTTATACTTCAAGTGATGAAGGCAATTTTTCTGAGGAAGTTGATGATAGCCACCATTATGCTGAGTTTGTGAAGAGGAATCATGTACAGTTGTTTTCCTTGTGCCTTTTTTTGCATATGGCCATGTGTGTGAGAGAGCCAAGGCTATCAAGTTATAGAATGTTCTCTAACCTTCTACTAAATTTTTTTTTTTGCAGGGGAAAAGTAACGGCGGTATCTCTGGTGAGCAGGTATACATTTCAATAACCTGTTTTACTGTTGTAGAATTTCTCTCCTCGTTACAAAATCATCTAACTTTGAAAAAAAACTTCATTTCCTCCCTCGCTTGTTGCTTGACTAGTGTTCACCCTGAACTGTAATACAGTTTAGAATATATCATTTTGTTTTGTGAAAAATCTACTTTTCGCCAGTTGCGTGAGTCTGATTTTCACCCCAAACCCTGACATGTCTGGACTCTTGAAGCCAAGCAAATCTTGTCAGTAGACTGGTTTAGTGAGTGGTTTTTGGTGATGTGGCATACTAGTAACTTAGCACGAACTTGATGCCAAAATTCATCGGACTAAAAGTGGTGGTGGATTTATCGGGGGGAGTGATCATGAGATCCAGATTCACCAGCAATTTTGAAGAGGAGCTCACTAGGTCAGTTGAACAATGCGGTGGACTTGATCAGTTTCTTCTTTCCCAGTCTGCTGCACCGCCCCCTTTCTTTCACCAATTTGGGCTTCACTCTAGTTTTCCATCGTACACTTCCCATCCACTGAATTGAAGCTACCTTTTAACCTGCTCGTCCTCTGCCATTCCTCCCCATCCTTGTGGAGTCAGCCCTTGTCTGTGTTGTGCGACAGTGCTTGAACAGATTGACGTGGTTAGCGAAGCATGTGAGGTGGACATGTTGGATCTGCATGTTGAACACATTCACCTCAGGTATCAGTTTCTTTGTGCAGAGCACTCCTAAAGATTAGCTGAAGCAGGCCCTTGCTTTACCCCCAGGATTGCATGGGAGGGAGGCAAATACAAAGATGGTGTTTCAAAAACAAATGTGCCACTTGCACTTCGGGTCTATTGCCTACCGGAGGTTGAGGTGGCAGCCATGTCATCCAAAACTGTTTTTCCAACTAGATTAAGATAACATTTTCTTTGAGGGTTGAGGTTCATCTTAACGGTATGTTAATTTATGGTAAAAAGTTAAGTCTCACTTAAGAGTTTAGGGAGGGATAGTTAAAATCTGAGGAAGGGTTACAACAACAGAATGCCGAAATGCCAATGGGAAATATGCATTAGAGAGTTTTGGAGTGTGAAGTAGGAAGGGACAAATTAACAAGATGTTGAAAATCTTAATGGCAATAATCCCTTTTCACTTCCTTTGTCCAACTAACATGCACAGTCAAGATTTTCTATTAATGATGGACCATGCTGATGCCTATTGAATGGGATAATCTTTCTGCTCAACCTTCTCCACAGCTTAAAAACCAGAGGCATGCGACATAGGAACCGTGAACTGGAGTAGTAATTGGCAAGCGTTCACAGGTTGAATAGCTTGCTGAAAATTGTTAACGTGGATTGAAATACCAAGCAATCCTAGTGATTATCCTGTTTGTGTTTTGGCATGATCTGCTTTGGTGTAATAAATGCGAAAGTATACCTAAGTCAACGATCTGTTTTTCTTCTTAAGTACTGTGTGGGGAATCTATGGTTTTGCATACTAACTCGTATTGTTTATTATTTTCAGGAGGATAACGATTATGTTTGTACTGATGAAGGAAAGGTAGTGCACCCATCTTCATCTGATTTCTTCACCACTTGCTTGTTTGCTGATACTTAACGTTATACTAATTGGATGGAAGTTGCTCTGGAAGATTTGAAACACATCCTTTCATGATTCATGGAGTAGCCATGTGCATTGAATTCTCGTACCTTTCGTATATGTGTTTATCTTTGTCTATTTGGGAGCCTTATTAGATCCATCTATTTGATAGGATGATGAAGCAACTTTATCTGAAGAGGAAGATTTGGCAAAGAAAGATGGCCCTGATCCTTTGGATGAGGTGATTTTATACATTAGTCAGTAATGTGGTTGAACTGTTCACATTGTCATTTTGAGCTGCTGTAGTTGTGAATTTACGGATTTGGTTACTACATGAATGAACTAGTCAGTAAAACCTGCTCGTGCAATTGATTCACTATCAATGTCATACAATGCAACTACCAAAGATTAGCACTTTTTCAGTATTTTAATTGGTTATAAGCTTCTGATGGCCATTCTCTTAGTAGCACATCTGTAGAGCAAATTGTGAAATTCTGATTCTGTCAATCTGCTATCTGACTTTTAAGCAAAATTTAATTTAAGATGGATATTTGGGCAAAGAGCTTCCAAAGTTTTAGAGGTTTTTGTTATGTCTGTTAAACAAAGTGTCTTGGGCGCATGCACACAAAATGCCCCTATGTTCTAGATATCAGAAAACAACTGAGCTTTATTGTTTGCTTGTGAAGCCAGAGTGGAAAACAATGAGAAAACTGAGTGAGGTCAGAACCACTGCAGTGAAAGATGGGTCTAAAATGATTAATGTTCATTGACTGAACTTTATTTTAATTAAAGACCTAGCATACATTTGTAGAAAACCCAGATGGGGGCATTGGGCTGTTTTAAGTTGCTTGTGTGTTTAAGACCCTTTTATTTGAGGTTCCAATTTTATGATCATTGCACGCATATACTAGCTTCGCCCTTGCATATTTCCTACTAACTCTTTATCATTGATCTTGTTTCGTAAATACAGATTAAGCTTCTGCAAAAAGAGAGTGAGATCCCACTAGAAGAACTTCTTGCGAGGTACCCAAAGGTATGCAGATTTTCCATTTGCTTTCTTCAATTGCATTTTACTGTGGTCCATCTGTAATGCCCTTTTTATATTTATATAGGATGGCTATGCAGATGACGTAACAACAGAACTGGAGGATTCACCCACACATTCTAGCGAAGAGGTTAATAGTGACATGTCTCTGGATGATCTACCTGCGGACTTGGAACTGAACAATGATACGTCTGAAAATCATGAAATAGCAGAAGTGCTGGGAACTGAGCATGTGAGCGGCAATGCCCTACAGCTAGAAATAGTTTCAGAGCCTAGCGTGCAAGAAACCTCTGTTAAAGGAGACGAGCTGACTGATGCTAAGGTGATGGCCGATGAGGAAGCTAGTGTACAAGAATGTTCTGTTGAAGAAGTTGAGATGACCGATGCTAAGGTGATGGCCGATCAGGAAACTATTGTACAAGAATGTCCTGTTAAAGAAGATGAGCTGACTGATGCTAAGGTGATGGCCGATGAGGAAACTAGTGTACAAGAACGTTCTGTTAAAGAAGATGAGCTGACTGATGCTAAGGCGATTGCCGATGAGGAAACTGGTGACAGTGTAATGGCTGATGCTGCTGCTGCTGCAAGAGCAGCACAACCAACTGGGAACACCTTCTCAACAACGAGTGTCCGCACGAAATTCCCATTCCTTCTCAAGCATTCTCTTCGGGAATATCAGCATATTGGGTTGGACTGGTTGGTTGCTATGTATGAAAAGAGGCTGAATGGAATTTTAGCAGATGAAATGGGTTTAGGGAAGACGATCATGACTATCTCCTTGCTAGCACACCTTGCATGTGAGAAGGGGATATGGGGTCCACATCTTATTGTCGTGCCAACCAGTGTTATGTTAAATTGGGAGACAGAATTTCTGAAATGGTGTCCTGCCTTTAAAATACTTACTTATTTTGGAAGTGCAAAGGAGAGAAAGCAGAAACGTCAAGGTTGGATGAAGCCAAATTTTTTCCATGTATGCATCACGACATACAGGCTAGTTATTCAGGACTCCAAAGCGTTCAAGCGAAAGAAGTGGAAGTATCTTATTCTTGATGAGGCTCATCTGATAAAGAACTGGAAATCACAAAGATGGCAGACTCTGCTGAATTTTAATTCGAAACGACGTATTCTGTTGACTGGAACTCCTTTGCAAAATGACCTTATGGAACTTTGGTCTCTCATGCACTTTTTGATGCCACATGTATTCCAGTCTCACCAAGAGTTCAAGGATTGGTTCTGCAATCCAATATCAGGAATGGTGGAGGGCCAAGACAAGGTAAACAAGGAAGTTATCGATAGGTTGCACAATGTCCTCCGCCCATTTATATTACGGCGATTGAAACGAGATGTTGAGAAACAGTTACCACAGAAGCATGAGCATGTCATATATTGCCGACTTTCCAGAAGGCAAAGAAACTTGTATGAAGATTTTATTGCCAGCTCAGATACACAAGCAACACTGTCAAGTGGCAACTATTTTGGTATGATTAGCATCATTATGCAACTCAGAAAGGTCTGTAACCATCCGGATCTTTTTGAAGGCCGCCCAATTATCAGCTCATTTGACATGGCAGGGATTGACATGCAGATCAGCTCTTCTGTTTGCATGGTCCTGGATAAGGGCCCATTTTCTCAGGCTGGTCTGTCTGATATGAACCTTGTGTTTACTCAAAATGAATTTAATATGACTTCTTGGGAGGCGGATGAGGTTGCTGCTGTCTTTCTTCCAGGCATCACCTCTAGGGGCTCTGGTGCAGAGATTTCTTGCTCTAGCAAGGCTGGTCAGAGAAGTAATGGAACAAATATTTTTGAAGAAATTCAGAAAGCCTTGCAGGAGGAGAGAATTAAAGAGGCCAAAGAAAGAGCAGCTTCAATTGCTTGGTGGAATAGGTTGAGATGCGAGAAGAGGCCTGTTTATGGTAGAAACATTAGAGAGCTTCTGACCATAAGACATCCTATGTGTGATGTTCTTGAGAAGAAGAACAACCCTTCATGCTACATGGATTTTTCATCGAGTCTAGCAGATCTTGTTCTTTCATCTGTGGAACGCTTCAATAAAATGCTTGGCTTTATTGAATCATTTACTTTTGCAATTCCTGCTGCACGGGCTGCTACTCCTATTTGCTGGTGCAAAAAAAGGAATTCACCTGTTCTTCTTGGACCAGCTTACAGAGAACAATGTATGAATGAGTTCTCGCCCATTCTCTCCCCTATAAGGCCTGCAATTGTTCGCCGTCAAGTGTACTTCCCGGACAGGCGCTTGATCCAGTTTGACTGTGGGAAGTTGCAGGAGCTTGCTGTCTTGCTGAGACGTTTGAAGTCAGAAGGACACAGAGCCTTGATATTTACTCAGATGACCAAGATGCTTGATACTTTGGAGGAATTCATTAATTTGTATGGCTATACATATTTGAGGTTAGATGGTTCTACCCAGCCAGAAGAGAGGCAGACACTAATGCAGAGGTTCAATACAAACCCGAAGTTTTTTCTTTTCATTTTATCCACTCGCAGTGGCGGTGTGGGAGTCAACCTAGTAGGGGCAGACACTGTTATATTCTATGACAGTGACTGGAACCCTGCAATGGATCAACAAGCCCAAGACAGATGCCACAGGATAGGACAAACACGTGAAGTTAACATCTATAGGCTAATTAGTGAGAGCACTATAGAGGAGAATATTCTCAAGAAAGCAAATCAGAAGCGAACACTTGATGATTTAGTGATACAACGCGGTTGTTACAATACAGAGTTCTTCAAGAAGCTAGACCCTATGGAATTTTTTTCTGGGCACACAGCTCTTAATGTCGAAGAACAGCCGAGGGATCGCTCTATGACTGCTGTATCCTCAAATGAAACTGGTCTGGCTCTGTCAAATGCAGATGTTGAAGCAGCTATTAGACAGGCAGAAGACGAAGCTGACTATATGGCTCTCAAAAGGTTGGAGCAGGAAGAGGCTGCAGACAATCAAGAATTCAGTGAGGAGGTTGCTGGAAGGCTAGAGGATGATGAGCTTGTAAATGAGGAGGATACAAAACCTGATGATCACACCAGTGAAGAGCATAAACATCAAAGTTCTGATGCGGATAAGGATAAAAATGTTGGTTTACCTGTGAACCAAATAAATGAAGAAAAGGCTCTTACATTGGCTGCAGGTGACGGAGATATGGATATGCTTGCTGATGTTAAGCAAATGGCTGCTGCAGCAGCTGCAGCAGGACAAGCGAGTTCATCTTTTGAAAATCACCTTCGGCCAATAGATAGATATGCAATGCGGTTTTTGGAGCTCTGGGATCCAATAATTGACAAAGCTGCTGTAAATTATCAGGTGAATGTTGCAGAGGAAGAATGGGAACTTGAACGCATTGAAAAACTCAAAGAAGATTTAGAAGCAGAAATTGATGAAGACCAGGAACCACTATCTTATGAGTGTAAGTGATTTCATGTTGATACTGACTGCACTCATGTTTGTCTTCTAAAAGTTCGTTGAGTCACTTTATTTTTTGCAATCGGTTCGAGCTAGTGCTCTCCTCAATGCATGACTCGCTCCTTTTTCTTATGTTCCAGTGTATTGACATTGTTTTAATTGCAGCATGGGATGTTGATTTCGCTACTACAGCGTATCGCCAACAGGTTGAGGCTCTAGCTAAAAAGCAGGTTAGTTTATATCTCAAGTTCTTGTGTGTGTGCCTCTTGTACATAGTACTATGAGTATTAATGTCGTCCGTGCTGTAATACGTGCAGTTGTTGGAAGAACAGGAAAGACAAGCTCTTGAAGCAGCCAAAGAGCTAGAGGAAATGAATGAAATGGCAAGGTAATGAGCAATTATGCTCTCAGCGCATTCACACTTTTATCATTGATGTATAGAATTACCTGTTCTATAGTTCTGTTAGACACTCCTCTACTACACTACTGTCCCTACTCTTCTTGCAGTAATATCATGCTATACATGCAATTCTTATATGCTTTTCTGCTGTTGACCAAATAAATGACTGTTTCCTTTTGTCATCCTTTTATAGCAGTCACCGCAAAAAGTCAAAGAAGAAGAAAAGGAAGGCAGGCAAGTTTAAGTCTTTAAAAAAAGGACGTGTGTCATCTGAGTCAGAGGCCATGCATGATGAAACGTCTGTAGATACTATGAGTATTGATGACAATGCACCCTCGCCAGAGCTTATGAGTGATGAATCACCACATCATGGTTCACATAAGCGTAAAAAGATGACACCTAGAAATGAGGAAGTGAGCAGCAGTAGCAGAGCCCTGAAGAAGTTCAAGAAAGCCCCTAAATCGAACTTTACTCCTGAGTCCTCATCACATAAGCACTCGCTCGAAGGCAAGCAACTCAAGTTGATGGATGAAGTGAATGATTCTGATCCAAAGTCGGTGAGAATTAAGAGTGATGGCCGGATTTCCATGCCCTCCATGCCAGCAAAACGTGTTATGGTAATTAAGCCTGAGAGGTTGAAGAAGAAGGGTCTTTTGTGGCCTCGAGATTGTGCTTTAGATTCGTGGACTACCGAGGAAGATGCAGTTCTTTGTGGAACTGTACATGAGTACGGTCCTGTTTGGGAACTGGCTAGTGACTTTCTTCATTCCATACCTGGTGGTGCATTTTATAGGGGAAGATATCGTCATCCTGTACATTGCTGTGAGAGATTCCGAGAATTATTCTGCAAATATGTATTGTCAGCTACTGACAATGCAAACAGTGAGAAGGCTCCTTCTGGTGCCGGGAAGGCTGTCTTGAAAGTATCTGAGGTGAGTTGATTTACTGTTATCTTTGTAGAGGAGAAATTTCCAACATGAGGATATTTTTGCATGTTCATGCTTTCCAGTACTATTGTCCTCTGGTTTATTTTACAGTAAGGTCCAGTTCTTTTGGTGGCTTATGACATAAGCCAACCCTTTCCAGCTTGTTTTAGAAATCGCCCCTATATTCGTTGAAGCATATTTCTAGAAGCCTAGGGGGCAGCTTATATTTTAAAAGCACAAAAAGAACTGGGCTTAAGTCTGAAATGGTGCATGTGTGAAACATGCCACTGACACAATATGGAGTATCTTGGAGTGAAACATCCTACTGTTTATTTCAGAATTTCCTTTTCTCAGAAACTCAACATAGCACTGGATTCCTCTTTTTTGAGTTATGGTAATTGCTGAATACTGACCAACTTTCTATTGCTGCTGGGAAGAGAATTTCATCTCTGACCAGTAAGCAAGTCAGCATAGCTCTGCTGACCAGTAATCCTCTCTGAAATTCATAAGCGAGTAAATAGTCAAGCGGTATGTGTAAATATGTGTGCTAGGCTTGATACAATATTGAAATTACGTGGCTTCTTCCACATGTCTCTTTTTTCCTTGGGTCATATAGTTTGACATCATTTTTCTCTCCAGGTGTTTGTCAGCTATATTATGTGCCTTTCAGCTGTGCTTGTTAGCCACATATTGACCATTTCTCTATGACATCTTTCAGGATCAAACTCGGATGTTGCTGAATGTGATCAGTGAAATTCCTAACAACGAGTTGCTTCTCCAGAAACATTTCATGGCCATACTTTCTTCTGTTTGGAGATCAAAATGTGCTCATGAGTCCCGACATGTTACAAGTGTTTGTTCTAGTGCAACCCATAAGCCTGTTAGATTGAGTGAGAACTGGTCCATGGCAAACGACAAGCCATCATTTAATCTGGTAAGGACAGCCCTCGTAGACGCACAGGCCCAATGTTCAAGAGTGGCAATACCAACAAGCAACCAGGAACCTCGCCGGAGGCATTTAGATTTAGTATTGGATTTCCGGACAGATCGACATGCTTACCAGGCTGACTTTCCATCTTTAGTGAATGTGTCCATTCTAGAACCAGATCCTATTAGACGCACTGTTGTGCCGGTGGAACAATCACTGCTGTCTGGGCTTCCTCATAGACATGCTGAGAACAGATTCAGGTCAGTGGTGTCTAATGCTTTATTGTTGCAGTGCTGGTGACCCTTATTGTCCTTGTTTTGTAATCGAGATGAGCAGTTGTGCTTCAAATTATTTGAACCTTCATGTTGTTTTGCAGGATAGCATCAGAAGCTTGTTTTGAAGGGGAAGGTTCTCACTGGGCATCATCTGTCCACATGAATGATGCTGCTCGACATAAATCTGGTTCAAAGTCCACAGGAAAACACAAAGCAGCTTCAGAATCGGGAAGACCACCGAAATCGAAAATTCAGAGGACGGCTGAACCGCAGGAAATGCCGGCTTTGAAGTTTGATTTTCTCCGATCCCCCCGGCAACTGTTGACAAGTGCAGCTGAGTTCCCCATCACACAGTCCCTATCCGACTTTGGCATCGATGATTCTGAGTTGACCTACATGGAGGATCTTCCTCTAGAAGAGACTGACACTGAGTTTGCCCCGTCCCAGTATGACCCAGTTTCCCTTGCTGGTATCGAGGAGTTGGATCCTCTTGTGGATTTGACAGACATTGGATGAGAATAAATGGACATTTTGGTCTAGATAGCATGCATGCCCTTCTATCAAAGAGCAGACAAGATTTTGTCTCTGGCAGGGAGCCGAAGGATATGCGGTCGAGTTGCTCAGCCATGCATGGTTTTGGTTGCAATCTTGGTCATGATTGGCGGGAGCGGTGCTGTCGGCGAGGCCACGTGGATCCTGATGAGTTTGGAGCATGGGGGTTTGCTGCTGCACTAATGGAGGCATTGGGGGTACTCTCTATACATGTATGTATATTGTTAGTCTAGGATCCTAGGATGTAGAAGTGAGTCTCCCTCCCTCCCCCGTCTGTATCGAGAGATCCATCTTGTAACTTCACCATACATGTAAATTTTGCTTAGCAGATGCCAGCAGGGACGGAAAAGAGGAGGCCCTCGTCGTAGCCCTGCCGTGATTTCTTGATTGTTGCTCCCTTGGCCGTTTAATCCATTCCTGTCATTTTTCCTACCTGGCACTAGAAAATTAACAGTCGTGTACCCCCTGGCTGTGAAACAGATACTTGGATCAATTGCTCTTGAGAGAATTCGGTGTTCAGATTCTTGTGGACCAATGATTCTCTCCGTTTGTGTTGATCCTGAAGTTCGTACGAGCAACAATTTGCCTCGGGTGGATTCTCTGTGTGCTTCATTTATGTCCTAATTGATAATCTTCTTTTGTAGCTGGAATAATGTTCGTATTGTTGTTTCTAAGTTTAGGTTTTGTGAAAAATTTGGCAGTTGCAAGAATTAGAGATCTATGGCAAACACTTTCGGTATGTTATGTGTGGGTGAAGGAGTTGAACCTGGAGCATCTGTACTGTGTAAGAGATTTGCAACATTATATCATCTTTGAACCTTTGACGTGTATTCAGATTACTGTGGGAGTTCTTTGCCTGCTCTACCATGTACATTTCTTGGTTTCAATGTAGATGCGGTTAGTGCAAATATTTGAAGCCTTGAGTTGTTCTTTCATTGTTTGTATCCTAGCAAAAAGGCCGCGCGATGCAACGGGACAAACAAAATCATAATCTCTAATGCCCATGACCACATTTTGCTGCATCACCGAGATATACTATCACTCTCAATTTCATGAAACCATGAATAACTTTTGGAACCGTGAACATTTTTTGAACTCTTGCACATATTCGAACTTTGATTTCTTGAACATTTGTTTTCAAAATTATGATTATTTTTTAAATAAGAAAATATTTTGAACAAAACCGCAAGCATCTTTTGAATCCACAAACATTTAATGATTTATTATACATTTCATTTCAAAATTATCATTTTTTTACAATCAGAAAATTTATGAAGTTCGTAATTATTTAAAGTAGAGAAAAGCAAAAACAAAAAAGAAAAAAAAGAAAAATAATAATTAAAAAACAGGCCGCTCGGATATGGGCCGGCTCAAACGGGTGTGCTGCTTCTTCTCCCAGCAAAGGGCCCGTCCATTGCAACGGGAGAAAATGAGAATTTTCAATGGCCATTATCACATTTTGCTGCATCACCGAGATAAACTATCACTCTCAATTTCGTGAAATCATGAATATTTTTTTAAACTCATGAACATATTTGAAATCGTGAATATTTTCAATTTCATGAACACTTTTACTAGTTGAGTACATTTTTAATTTTTTTTGAACATTTCTTTAACAATTTTCTTGAATCTGCGACCATTTTTCGAATGGACGGATATTGTTTTGAAAATTTGCAGCATAGTTTCTGAAATTCATGAACATTTTTTGGACTTAACGTACATTTTTTGATTTAACAAACATTTTGAAATGCATAACCACTTTTTGAATCAGCGAATATTTCATGAGTGAATAAACTATTTTGTAAGTCATGAACAGTTTTGAATTTTTAGGATATTTTTCCATTCGTGAACATTTTTTGAATTCCCAAAAAATTTGTTCAATTTCATTAACATTATTTAATACAAGAACTATTTATAAAATTATGAACATTTTTTGATTTCCCAAAAAATTGTTTTCAAAATTTTGAACATTTTTTGAGGGCAATTTCCATGACGTACCGCAAGAAGCAATAGCCTGAAACACACTTATATGATATGGTCAACAGAACTGCTCTTGTTAGTGTGTTTTTCTTTTCATTTTTGAGCTGGCCAGAAGCAGTGTTGTTAGTGGGGTGGTTTGCAAAAGAACTGGCTCTAATAGAGCCACAAACGAGCCCTCAAAGCAATCTAAGACACTAAATTGTCCGATCTTAAGTATGAACGTGCCTGAATCTTTGAAATCACGAGAAGTACTCCATGCAAAGATCACTTCCGTTGGCCACTTATCGCAGCCTGAGAGTTATCTTTTTTTTCCGTAGATCCGTTTATTCGAAATGTTTTATCTCTTAAACCGTGCGTCCAAATCTCGAACCGTTTTCACCCTTGGATTCTTCGCATCGAGATCGTTAAACTAAATCTCATGTTGATAGGTTTTGACGTACTTTATTTTTCATGAAAAAAACCGGGCGAAAAAAGCACACCTTGAGCACGCCCTTTTCCCCTTTCCGAAAGCCGTTACTGAGAGGCACGGCCGTGCCTCTCGCAGGAGCAAAACCGTGCTTCTCCCGAAAGGAAAATATACGTTTTTTTTTCTGTTTTCGAGAGTCACGGTCGTGTCTCTCGCAGAAGCAAAACCGTGCCTCTCATGAAAAAAAAGAAAAACATATTTTCTTAATCCCTTTCCGAGCTGTGTCTCTCGGGGAAGCAAAACAGTGCCTGTCACGAAAGCAAAAACACATTTTTTTTCTTTTTCGGAGAGGCACACTCGTGTCTCTCGCGGATGCAAAACCGTGCCTCTCGCGAAATCAAAACAATGTCTCTCACGAAAGAAAAAGGGAAAACACATTTTTCGTGCAATTTTTTTAGAAAAGCTAAGAAAGACCGGTGGAAAACAAAAAGCCAAAAAGACCAAAAATATGTGCGGAAAAGAAATAATCAATGAAAGTACCCAGAGCGCGACACGTGACGGCGGCTGAGAGTGCGGCAAGTGACATGCTCTCAGCCACCCCAAGTGACCCTTGGGGAGACTCACGAACAAGCGCTCCTCAATGAGTTGCTCCTGTGGAGGGGAAGTGCGACTGGCCACTGGGATAGGCTCCCGTTTGTGATGTACGAGTAAGGCGATAGTTCTTAAGTCGAAACAAACCTGTTTTTTCCATTGTTTCTTCTCCCTTTTTTCCTTTTTTTCCTTTTTTTCTTTGCCTTTTCTCTCTTTTCATTTGTTTTTTCTTTTCTGGTTGTTTTTTTGATTTTCTTGTTTTCTTTTGTTTCTTTTTTTAATCTTTATTGTAGTTGTTTCTTTGCCTTTTTCCTTTTTTATTTAGTTTATTTTGTTACTTTTTGGATTTAATCTTTTTGTTCTCTTTGTTTCTTTTGGTTACATTCTACATTTTTTTGCATATGGCAACGGTATTTTTCTACACATTTATCATTCTTACAATACAAATTTAACATTTTTTAATACATGGTCAACATTTTTTCTATAAGTATGTAACATTTTCCAATTTCTTGATTAACATTTTTGAAATAATTGTTCGACATTTTTAAATGGTTGCTTAACATTTTTATATACATGACAACAAATCTTCATTTTTTAATACATGGTCAACATTTTTTCTATACACAATTAACATTTCCAAATGCTTGATTAACAATTTTTAAATATTCATTCAACATTTTCTTTAAATTCTTTATTAACAATTTTGTATACACGATAAAAAAAGATCATGATTTCTTTAATACATGGTCAACATTCTTTCTATACACAATTAACATTTTTGAAATGATTGACTAACATTTTAAAATACTTGTTCAACATTTTTTGAAATGGTTGACTAACATTTTTGTATATATGATCAATAAAGTCCATAGTTTTTTTAACAAATGGTCAACATTTTTTATATACACATTTAACATTTTTCAAATGCTTGATTAACATTTTTTAAATACTTGTTCAACATTCTTTTCAAATGCTTGATTAACATTTGTATATACATGATCAACATATTTTGTAATACTTGTTCAACATTTTTCAAATACGTGTTCAACATTTTTATTTTGAATGCTTAATTAACATTTTTATATACATGATCAACATTTTTTCAAATACTTCTTCAACATTTTTCAAATACTTGTTCAACAATTTTCAAATACTAATTCAACATGTTTCAATTTTTTTTTCACATATATATATATATATTAAAATATAAAAAAGTACAAAATATAGCAAAAAAATGAAATCAAAAGACATAAAAGAAAAGAGGAGAACGAAGCTGCAGCCTCTTTTGCGCCTGGATGGCCTAATTCGCCCTCCCCTTCAGCAAGCATTCCCTCGCTCTCACAGAAAGCCAGAAATAGGGGCGCCCGCCCAAGTCGGCTAGACCGAAATGAAAGGGGCCGCTCCGCAGGCCATTGTCAGTACTTTCTCATGAACCGGCCGCCGTCGGCTTCAAGGTGGGCAAATGAGATGTGAATCTCAACATGGCAATGGGTACTCGTGAACCTTACGGATAAAACACTATTAGAGTAAGGGTTTAGAAAAAGTAAATACCCATGAGTTTATAAATGGGAAAAAATTGTACCCATCGGGTAGCCGGGTATGGGTAGGGAAAGGCAAAACCCATACCCACGTACCCATATACTAATTCATTCTACCAGGTATGTTCCATGTGTCATTTACTTAAGGGAAAAAACCTAGCCGCTTTGCCCTAGGCTAATGCAGTTGCTAGCCTTGACCCAAAATCTGTCCCCTTACCCATGTGCATATCTTGTTTAAATGTGTTCTTCTTTTGTGAACTCATGATTTTGTCTCTAATTTTTTTATCTTATTATATGGTCTCCTTCATTTGATCATTTCGAAGTACGGGCTACAGAAGTATCTTCAATAAAAGAAATTTAAAGAAATTGTGCCCTCCTGTTTGCCTTGTAACTGAAAAAAAGAAGAAATAATAGATGTGAATGTCTGTCTAAAAGGTTCATTTGCAAACTATTCATCCATGAATGTAACTGGATATTTTTTAGTGCCATCTAGTTCATGTTTATTGCTATCCACTTCTGAAAGTTAATACCATTCTCTGTATTCCATATCACAACAAATCGTGATATATATGTGTACTAAAATGCTGAAATGTGGTATATATGTGCTCAAAAGTTGAGATGCGAATTGTTTTATGACTGGAGCGCGATCAAACTGCTGATCTGAAGCCCTCCACCTACGTCACCAAAATTACCCGAAGCCCCAAAATACCCAAACGAGTGGTAGCGGCAGGCGGTGTCGATAAGGGAGCAGGGAGGCGATGGCGCGTGCGAAAGGACGTTCAAGGGCGTGTTTGGTAGCATGCATGGTGGATGTATAGGCTAAAAAGTTCCCTATCCGACCCACTTTTGCTTGTTTAGTAAGGTGCATGGGCTCACCTGGGCTATGCCCATCTCATGCAAAAAAGACCCTTAGCCGTGCCCATCTTATGCACCCCATAGAGGCGAGCTGGGTTGAGCGAGGCTAAGACCGACCCAGAGAAAAATCTCCCCTGACCCCCCTCATGAACCCTCTCATCGTGCTACCCCCATTCTCTCCTGACCTAGCCGCCATCCTCACTCCTGCGACCATGGAGACCTCCCACACAGGGGCGGATGGGGGCCCATTGGGCCTACCCGTATGCACAGGAATACGGGTCCAAAAATTGGCTAGTAGTACCTATCTAAATAAAAAAGCCTAGTGCATCAGGGTGGCCCAGGAATGGTGCATCAGGGTCGGCCTGTTTCAACGACGCGTCCGCGGCCCAACACAGCAGTACGCCTGCCGCCTGCATACGCGCCAAATCCTATTCGGCGCTTTGAGCGCCGAATATAGGCCAGCTCGTACAGGGCGCACACCCCCCCGATCTCACATCGTCGCTATATGGGCCGGCCCTTTTATTTCTGTTTTGAAAGCGCAAAAGCAAAAGAAAAGCGGGTGCAGTAGGAATCAAACTGGGTACCTGCTGTTTCATCATACACTACACAAACCACCACGCCACCAAGCCTACTCTGATTATGTGTTCCTTTTCTAGTTCTTTTCTTCCTTTTACTTTTCTTTTTATCATTTTTCCTTTTTTCATTTTCTGTTTTCCTTCTTTTCTTTTTACTTTTTCTTTCTTCCTGGTTTGACACAAAATCGATGAATTTCTCAGATTCGATGAACTTTTTTAAAACTCGATGAACTTTTTTGAAGCTTGATGAACTTTTTTCAAACATGATGAACTTTTTTCAATCTCGATGAACGTTTTTCTCAAATTCGATGAACTTTTTTCAAACTCGATGAACTTTTTTCTCAAATTCGATAATTTTTTTTAAACTTGATGAACTTTTTTCAAACTCGATGAACTTTTTTCATATCCATGAACTTTTTTCAAACTCGATGAACTTTTTTCAAACTTGATGAACCATTTTCATATTCATGAACTTTTTTAATGAAAAGTGATGAACTTGTTTTAAATCTATGAACTTTTTTCAACTTTATGGTCTTTTTTTTATCAAAATCGATTAAAAAATTTCAAATTCGTGAACTTTTTGAGAATTCATGAACTTTTTTTTCTCAAAATCGATGAACCTTTTTCAAAATCCGATGAACTTTTTTCAAATCTGTGAACTTTAAAAAAATGATGAACTTTTTTTGTGAACATTTCTTTGAAATCCGCGACCTTTTCAAAATCAATGATCTGTTTTTTAAATTCGTGAACTCTTTGGTCAATTTTTCGTTCCCTTTTTCCAAATAATTTGTACTGCCGCAGAAAGTCGGGGTCAAATACAAATGTTTTCGTACATAGCACATCAATGTTGAAGCCGCAAGAACTTGAGCAAAGGCACGTTGGTTCGAATCCCTCTATCTACATATATTTTCTGGCCGTTTCTTTTTTATCTTCAGAACGAGGGCTACATATATTTCGGCTCGTTCTTGGGCCGGCCCGCATAACCAGGTGCGTGGGTGCTCGGTTCGTTTGCTGGCTCATAAGGCGCCAGCGAGGAGCTCTCTGCGTACGCATCCACGCATGACTTACCGATCCACCTCCTCACGTAGTCACGTCACGTGCAGCTCCCTCCACTTTAAAAGAAAAAACATACTCAACTAATCGATCCATCTCCTGTCTCCCAGACTCCCCCCCAAAAAAAAAACCAATCGATCCATCGACTGAGCCAGTCTCGCGTAGACAGCCAGACAGGCGCTAGCGGCAGGGCGCTGGCCGCCGGCCGCCGCAGACCACGCAACGATGACGGTGAGCCGCTGACGACAGGACGCACGCGAGCGACGCGGCACGCTGCTTGCCGGTTCGGAGCTCGGTAATTAGCGACCTTTCCAATTTTTAATCTTCGTCCCTATACACGTAACTGGAATTACCAACAAACATCACAATCAAGTTGATTGTTTCAATGATGTTTTTGATTGGCTAGTTCAAGAGCTTGACAATCGGTTCAGTGAGACATCCACTAATTTGCTTGTTTGGTCAGCGGCTTTGAGTCCAAGAGACTCATCTCGTGATTTTAATTTGGAGAATTTTAAGAGTTTGGCTAAACTATACCCTCAAGATTTTGATTATGGGGAATTGAGGGATCTGGATAAGGATATATGCCTCTATATTGCTGATGTACACATATATGATAGTTTTTCCAACATAGCAACAATCACCGAGCTTTCAAAAAAAAATGGTGCACACAGGGAGGCACATTGTCTATCCTTTGTTGAAACTAGTAATTGTCTTGCCTATTGCCACTGCTACAGTTGAGAGATGCTTTTCAGCTATGAAACTGGTCAAAACCTGCTTGCGCAATTGCCTCAATGATGATAGTTTGAGTGATGATCTTATTTGTTATGTGGAGAAAGAAGAAATGAAAAAGGTCACCAATGCTCAAGTGGTTGAGTATTTCATGGCTCGGAGGAACAGAACGTACTAAAGGTAACTTTCAATTTTTAGCCATTTAAATACTTTCATTCGACCATCTTAGTATACTCTACTAGTATGTTTAATTCTATTTGTATCTTGTAGGTTATTGAACCTTATTGTCCGATGATGTATTTTGGGATTTGGAAATGCAGCGTGATCTTTTTCAAGTAATTTTGAACCTTGTTTTATTATTATAGTAAGCATTTTGATGGCTACATTTTATTTTTACAAACCGCCTTCTTGTTATATCCAATAATATGTGCTAGAAGTTATGAAACACACCTTTATTTAATACAGTCGTTGCTTAATTTTTTTTAAAGCTTTGTTAAAGTGGTGCATCGGGTAACATCTGCTCCAGCTCCGCCCCTGCTCCCACAGATATACCCCATTGCCAGTCACCTTTCTTTTTCTACCTCGTGGCCGCTCCATAGCTACTCCTCGATCAACTCGCGGCCGCACCCCTTCAACCTCGCCGCTAGCCCCAGCACGCTGTCGCCGCCATGAGATTTAGCACCTCCGCCCTTACTTCACTCTCTCCACCCTCCGCCTCCTCCCTTCCTAACCCCACCCCATCCTTCCTGCCTCGGGCCCCTGCTGCATGACCAGGGACGAACACTTGTTGTTTGTACAGAGATCCTAGTTTGGGGAGAGGTCTTTACATACCTCTCCAGCCCTAGTAGTCGCAATGAGCACGCATTCATCCAAGATCAATATCCATTGCTGCTCCATCCACCACCATAGAAGGAGGAACAACATCAAGGAAAGAAGGAGGAGGCTCCGCCACCATGAGCACTGGCCTTCGGGCTGGTGCTATTGTGTCGGCGCCATAACCGTCGCCGGCCCCATCTCCATCACCACCGACACTACCGCCATCATCACCATCACCACTGCGCTACCATCATCACCAACACCGCCATGCCTCCCCCTTCACCTGCTTGATGCCAACTTGTAATTTGTCCCTAACCTTCATGTCTTTGTTTGAGTAGTTGTACTAGTTCTCGGGATATGGTCGAACCCTATATGGTACTTGATGTATATTACCTGTTCATGATTCGAGTTAGTAGCCTTCGTGAATATTGAGAGGAGCTCTCACTCACATTGTTTTCTTGTTGCCGTGAAGTATATTATTGTTGTTGTGAGTGTTGGGGATATTGGGGTAATTCAAGGTGACAGTAAAAGACTTGATTCCTTGCCATTGCAATTCGTTAGGGGATTAGCGGAGAACCCTTAGAGAGGCTGCACCCATGGGGAAACCCTTAATTATCTTAGTGGCAGTGATTCCAGAACCCCAGAGAACGCCTTACTACTCAAGCACCGTCCTTACTAACCTAGTCTCTTTTTATTCATGTTTTTACCTTCTTGTTAGTAGTTTAGTTAAATACCTTTTTGTCTAGTTTCCCTAGCAACCGATAGAATAGACTATTTTTAGGATTAGAAATTTTTATTTAATATCCTAGGGAGTATAGACCTGTGAAATCTACTTTTTCCGTGACACAGACCATATACAAGGGGTCTTGCCAGTCTCGGGAATTGTATCTAATTGAAACACTGCAAGAATTTTATGTTTATGTTTCTACCACTCTCCCATTGACAGGTGGGGACCACATATAAAGAGAGTTGGGGCCCTGCCATGCTGACGTATGATTTAACGAAAAGTTAATGGTCAGCGGTGAAAATGTATTTAATTGTACCTAAAACACAAGTTTTAGGTCTAATTTGTACTAGTTGTGTCCTTCAATATAAGATTTTTTGTAGTTCAATTGAAATGCAAAGACATCTTATATTAAAGGAAAGAGGTAGAGGGAGTATCATTTTTGTAGTTTATGTATGAGTTTGCACCCAACATGCAAGTTCATTTACTATAGGCATAATTAATTCCATCATGAACATATTATCGTAAGGTGCTAGATTCTCAGATCTAACTTTCCATTGATGATAGCTTAAAGAATGAATTAATGTAAGTTTGTCTCATTAGCAAATCTGAAGCTTAAGTATTAATTAATATAAGGGCATGTACAATGGTTGATAAGATGGTCTTATCTGAAGTCTTGCATATAATTTAGAGATGACAAAAAAGGTGTCTATAATAGATCATTTCTTAGTCTTATCTTCAATAACTAGCTATTCCTAAAAACGTGGTGAGACATACTATGCTAAGGGCATGTACAATGGTTGATAAGATAGTCTTATCTTAAGTCTTGCATGTAATTTAGAGATGACAAAAAAATGTCTACAATGGGTCATTTCTTAGTCTTATCTTCAATAAGTTATTCCTAAAAACGTGGTGAGACATATTGTGCAACAGATCATCTCTTGTCTTCTCTTAAATAAGAGAAGACAAGCCTTTTCTTACGAGTTCTCTCTCCTCCACCTCATCATTTATCCTACGTGTCACTCCTAAGATATCACCATTGTACGTGCCCTAAGAGATCATCTCTTGTCTTCTCTTAAATAAGAGAAGACAAGCCTTTTCTTACGAGTTCTCTCTGCTCCACCTCATCATTTATCATACGTGTCACTCCTAAGATAGCACCATTGTACATGCCCTAAACAGTAAACACAAACAATGCAAAAGCACAACTAGACTACCCCGGAGTCCTAACAATTAATAACTGCCCACAACATTACTAGATCTAGCAATTAGATTCTGAACATCACATGCATTATGCAGATATACACTAAAAACACCAATATTTGATTTTTCATTAATAATATTTCTGTGGTACATGTTTCCAATGATTTTTTATGAGTATAAAAAAGTAGTAGCCAAACAGTATGTTAAAGACCTTTTCATATGTAAACTATAACTATTTAAAAATTAGTAAATGAGATCCCGTAATCCAAAAATTTAAGTATAATGATTTCTGAAGTATGAATGAAAATTCAATGTTTCATTGAAAATCAAATTCTTCCTTTCGTACATATGTACGAGCAACTCTAATGGATCCTGTAAAGCAACATCCTGTATAATGGTTTTGGGGGATCGGTAAAACAAAATAGAGGCTCAGAGCAAGGCTATTGCTTGTCAACATCTGTTGCTAAGAAATCTTAGCACCCATTAAAGTTGGTGCTAAACATTGGATATATGAATTGGTTCTATCTGAGGAAGAGTCTAGTGTAGAATTTGTTAGATTGTTAGATCCATGGATCGGAGTAGGCTAGTAGATCCGGTAGACCTACCTTCTCCCTGGCCAGATGATCCCGCCAGAGTGGCCATTGTGGATGGCAATGGTGGAGACGGTAGAGAGTGGATGGCGGCAGTGATGGAGCTTCCCGTGAGCACCACACTAACCCTAGATCGGTAAGGATTGTCGATGGGGATTGTGGTAGCGATTAACCTCGTAACTCGTGCCCTGACCCCCACCTCAGTTTATATAGCACGGGTCACAGGGGCCCACAAACCATGGTTTGGTTGGGCGCCCCTGATCAGGGCGCGATGCAAGGGCCCGTTCGACCCGTTGGGCTCGAACGAGAGAGAGATCAACCTAACATTCTCCCCCTTGATCTCAACTTTACTTTTAACCTTATACTTTCTAGTTCATTTGTTTCATCACATATTGGTACAAAAAGCATGTTTCATCATCACAGCTTAACTACCGATAGAATCATACAGCTACAACATACGTTTTGTTCAGAAACAAATTCTGTTCCTTTTGGGCCTATCTAGGAATCATAAGGTTTTCCCTTGAACCCATGCCGGCTAAGTGTTCCTTGAACACATTGGGTGGTAAGCCTTTAGTTAGAGGATTCGCAAGCATATCCTTTGTCCTTATATGCTCGAGACTTATAGTTTGATCCTGGATTTTATCTTTCACAACATAATACCTTATCTCTATTATTTTGGCAGCATTACTCGACTTATTGTTGTGAGCGTAAAATACTGCGGGCTGGTTGTCATATATAGTACATCTTTAGTGGTTTGTGAATACAATCTACCACTTTCAAGTCGGGTACAAATTTCTTTAGCCATATCGCCTGCCCCGTGGCCTCGAAGCATGCTATGAATTCTGCATACATCGTGGATGATGCAACTATTGACTGTTTGGAGCTTTTCCACGAAATAGCTCCCCCAGCGAGAGTGCATACGTATCCTGATATGGATTTTCTATCATCTCTGTCCCCGTAGAATCTGCGTTTGAATACCCTTTTATCTCTAGGGAATCACTTCTCTTGTATATTAGCATGTAGTCCTTCGTGCCTTGCGCATAACGAAATGCTTCTTTACCATCTTCCAGTGCTCTATTCCTGGATCCTCTTGATATCTACTGAGTACCCCGGTGATAAAAGCTAAGTCGGGGCGAGTGCACACTTGTGCATACTGTAAGCTGCCAATAGCTGAAGCATATGGTACTCCTTTCATTTGATCTATCTTGTACTCATTCTTGGGACATTGGAATTTCCCAAAACTATCGCCCTTGATTATAGGAGCAGGTGTGGCTTTACTCGCATGCATATTATACTTTTAACAACCTTTTCTAAATATGCCTTCTGCGATAGTCCTAAGACTCCATTGTTCCTATCTCGGTGAATTTCTATGCTCAAAACATATGATGCTTCACCAAGATCTGTTATGTCAAAATTTGAGGATAAGAACTTCTTTGTTTCTTGTAGGTGACTAACATCACTGCTAGCAAGCAGGATATAATCCACATACAAGATTAGGAAAATATATTTCCCATTTTTAGACTTTGCATAAATGCAGTTATCCTCAATATTTTCTTTAAATCCGAAAGTTTTAATCATTTGATTAAACTTTAAATACCACTGTCTAGAGGCTTGCTTTAATCCATAAATGGATTTCTTCAAGCGGCATCCCATATTTCCCTTGCCTTCCATGATAAAATCCTTGGGTTGTTTCATGTAGACATTTTCTTTTAAATCCCCGTTGAGAAATGTCGTCTTTTCGTCCATGTGATGTAACTCTAAATCAAAATGAGCAACTAATGCCATTATGATTCTGAAGGAATCCTTACATGAGACTCGAGAAAATGTCTCATTGTAATCTATCCCTTCTCTTTGTGTAAATCGTTTTGCCACAAGTCTTGCTTTATACTTTTCTACATTCCCTTTGGAGTCATACTTAGATTTGTAAACCCATTTGCAGCCTACTGCCTGGCTCCTGTAGGAATTTCTTCTAAGTCCCAAACATCTTTGGAACTCATCGATTTCATCCCATCTTCCATTTCCTTCATCCACTTCGATGAATGAGGGCTTCTCATGGTTTCTTCATATGAGGTGGTATCTTTTTCTGTATGAACTATTTCCGTGTTATAAACTTTATAATCAGTAGAAATAGCTGACTTTTTGTGTCTACTAGACCTTCGAAGGGCCTCAGTTTCTGGCACATTCTGTGCCTCAACTTCTGGCACTTCTTCTAAAATTTGCTGCTGCACCTCCCTTTCATGCTCAACAACGGGTTCAGTCGGCTCCTGACGGATAGGTTCCGGGTCTACCCCCATAGTTGTCATGGGTGGAGTTGCAACTGGTAGTGAGAAAAATGGCTCCTGAATCATCGGATTAGGTGCATGCGCCCTCTTCTCCTCAAGATCAAATTTCCGAGCTACCAAGCTCCCCCTCATCATTTCCTCCTCTAAGAAGACTGCATTTCTTGTTCCTACAAACTTTGTATATCTGTCTGGGCAGTAGAAACGAAAACCCTTTGATCTGTCTGGATAGCCAATGAAGTGGCATTTCACTATTTTGGGATCTAACTTTGCAATGTTTGGATTAAACATTTTGGCTTCAGTAGGGCACCCCCATACCCTGAAGTGTTGTAGGGAGAGCACTCTTCCTGTCCATAGCTCGTACGGTGTTTTGGGCACCGACTTGCTTGGTACTCTGTTGAGAATGTGAATGGCGGTTTTAAGCGCCTCCATCCATAATCCCAATGGCAAGGTGGAGTAACTCATCATGCTGCGCACCATATCCATAAGTGTATGGTTGCGCCTTTCAGCCATTTTGCCGAGGCTCGCCCGCCATTGAATACTGGGCTACTATGCCAGTCTCCTGCAAGAACTTTACAGAAGGTTCAGGGACTTGGCCATATGGAGTGTGCCGACCATAGTACTCTCCCCCACAGTCGGATCTTACTATCTTTATTCTTTTATCATGCTGATTTTCAAGTTCAGCTTTGAATATTTTAAATTTATCCAATGCTTCAGATCTTTCTTTGATTGGATAAATATATCCATAGCGAGAGTATTCATCTGTGAATGTTGTGAACGAGTCATATCCATCCACACTTTTCACCGGAAATGGTACACAAATATCAGTGTGAATGGTTTGTAGTGTGCCTGTGCTATGGATTGCACCCTTTTTGATTTGTTTTATATACTTTCCTTTAATGCAATCTATGCATTGTTCTAAGTCTGAGAATTCTAATGGAGGAAAAATTTCACTTTTGACTAATCTTTCTATTCTCCCCTTGGAAATATGGCCCAAACGACAGTGCCATAATTTCAATGAGTTGAATGTTCTCTTTCTTTTCTTTTGTTCTTTATTCGACGCGGAAACATGTTCTTTCACATTGCATACAGAATAAACTTTTTCATGAAGTGATAACAAATAAAGCTCATCGTGTAGTAAAGCATATCCCACATAAGCATTATTTAACCATATGGCACACTTGCCATGTCCAAAATAACATTCATAATTATGTTTGTCCAAACAAGAAAAACTAATTAAGTTAATATGACATGATGGAACAAATAAAACATCTCTAAGTAGAAGATTGAATCCATCAGCTAACTCCAAGGAGATGTCACCGACAGCTTCAACTTCTGCTTCAACTCCGTCTGCCACTTCAATGCGTCTTTCCCTTCTTTGCGTAGTCCGCGTCAAATGGAATCCCTGTAAAGAATTTGCAACATGAACAGTTTCTCCTGAGTCAATCCACCAAGTGGATTTTGAAAACTATGTATACAAGGATTCATTTACAAAGGAAACTATATTGCTACCGCTTTTTGCCATGATTGACTTCAGCAAATCAGGGCAGTCTTTCTTGTAATGCCCTTTCTGCTTGCAGTGGAGACGAGTGTCTTTGTCCACTGGGAAAGGCTGTTGCTGACGCTGATGCTGATAGGGAGCTCCTTGTGGCTTTGAAGGAGAACCTTTGCTGTTTTGATTGTAATTCTTTTTCTTGTTCTCCTTCACATAGTTGAGTGAACCACCATGTGAGGCTTTGAGTCTGTCCTCTTCTTGGACACATGCTGCTATTGTCTTTTCAATGTCCCATGTTCCAACAAAGGTTTCAAATTCCTTTGGCAGTGAAGCCATGACCAGATGGACCAGGAGCTTTGGTTTGATCTCCAGATCCTCATCCATGGGCTTAAGCTTTGCCGTCATGTTTCTCATCCTGAGGATGTGCTCTCTTATTCCATGATTACCTCTAGTGTAGTTCTCTGTCACGAGTTGCTTTAGCACCTAGGTGGCATATATCTTTGAAGAGCCAGTGAACTGGCTCTTTATCTTTGTAAACAACTCCCCTGCGGAAGTGCACTTTGCAATTGAGCCCATGATGGTGTGCTCAATTTTATTCTTTATAAATGCCATGCATTTTTTGTTTGCATTGACCCAATTTTGGTTTTCAATGGAATATCTCATCTTCACCGGAGCATGATCTTTTTTCTTCTTCTCCCATGCATCATCATCATAAGTGGCCTCTCTGACTGGCTCTGTAGGTCTGACCGGTTGTGGTTCCTCCACAGCCCAGTCCAGGTCAGCAAAGACAAATGCTAGGTCTACTTTCTTCCTCCACTCAGTGTAGTTGTCACCTCTAAGTGGCGGAACATCTTTTAGGCAACTCATGAAGTGGAAGCCTCATGAAATCACAATTTAAGTGAGATCAGTATAACAATCATAGGCATTAATCTAACGTTGGTCAAATTAAACATACAATTGTCTATGCAATTAAATCTATATTACCGTTGGGCAAATATTAGAAATAAATGCACCTTTAAATTCAATAATAAAACATGTGTGCGGAAAACAAAAAAGCCAAAAAGACCAAAAATGTGTGCAGAAAAAAAAAATCAATGGAAGTACCCAGAGCGCGACACATGACGGCGGCTGAGAGTGCGCCAAGTGACGTGCTCTCAGCCCACCCCAAGTGACCCTTGGGGAGGCTCACGAACAAGCGCTCCTCAATGAGTTGCTCCCGTGGAGGGGAAGTGCGACTAGCCACTGGGATAGGCTCCCGTTTGTGATGTACGAGTAAGGCGGTAGTTCTTAAGTCGAAACAAACCTGTTTTTTCGATTGTTTCTTCTCCCTTTTTTCCTTTTTTTTTCTTTTTTTCTTTGCCTTTTCTCTCTTTTCATTGGTTTTTCTTTTCTGTTTTTTTTGGTTTTCTTGTTTTCTTTTGT
>NC_057813.1:735838338-735839098 GCF_018294505.1 Triticum aestivum
GCCTTTTTCCTTTTTTATTTAGTTTATTTTGTTACTTTTTGGATTTAATCTTTTTGTTCTCTTTGTTTCTTTTGGTTACATTCTACATTTTTTTGTATATGGCAACGGTATTTTTCTACACATTTATCATTCTTACAATACAAATTTAACATTTTTTAATACATGGTCAACATTTTTTCTATAAGTATGTAACTTTTTCCAATTTCTTGATTAACATTTTTGAAATAATTGTTCAACATTTTTAAATGGTTGCTTAACATTTTTATATACATGACAACAAATCTTCATTTTTTAATACATGGTCAACATTTTTTCTATACACAATTAACATTTCCAAATGCTTGATTAACATTTTTTAAATATTCATTCAACATTTTCTTTAAATTCTTTATTAACAATTTTGTATACATGATAAAAAAAGATCATGATTTCTTTAATACATGGTCAACATTCTTTCTATACACAATTAACATTTTTGAAATGATTGACTAACATTTTAAAATACTTGTTCAACATTTTTTGGAAATGGTTGACTAACATTTTTGTATATATGATCAATAAAGTCCATCATTTTTTTAACAAATGGTCAAAATTTTTTATATACACATTTAACATTTTTCAAATGCTTGATTAACATTTTTTAAATACTTGTTCAACATTCTTTTCAAATGCTTGATTAACATTTGTATATACATGATCAACATATTTTGTAATACTTGTTCAACATTTTTCAAATACGTGTCCAACATTTTTATTTCGA
>NC_057813.1:735839294-735844479 GCF_018294505.1 Triticum aestivum
ATATATGGGGAAAATCCATCCTACCACCCGGTGGTAGTTACCCCGCATGTCTCATATACTACCATATGGTACTATATATACTAATTTATTATTTTAAATATGTTCATATTGGAAATGCCGTTTGGAGGCCGAGCACCATGCAGGCCGTAATCCGGCTCGTTAGTCATTGTGGGGATCAGCTGCCGTCCCGTATTATTCCAACGTATTTTAATCTGGCGCCTTTTTACACCACACTGTATTCTTAAATTATGCACAGTGCTATCCCATGTTAATGACGCTGCCCTGCCAAGCTGTTCACACGTTCCATCGTCTCACCCACCTTGTCCACACAGTGCAAGGAGTTCACGAACATGGGCAGGATTTATGTGTCAGTCTTGCTATTTGTGAGACGCTAGAACATACGCAACAACCACACCATCTAGTGATGTGCCATTTAATCGCTTTCCGAACGTTAGGATTTATGCCCAGAATTACTTGAGTGGACCAATTAAGTTATTCATTATTGCCGGATGAACGTTGGATTTATGCCCTGAATTAGTTGAATGGAACATGTGAATCTTTTTTAAAAAAATGAACCAGTTGTTCTCAAACCGGTTATACTATTAGTTCAACTCTTGCAAAAAAAAAATCACATTGTCCAAAGGAAAATTTCATGTATTTAAGAAATAATTTGTTCATTTGTGTAACAAAATCTTGATGCATTTTTCAATAGTGTTCTTCTCTGTGAAAAACTGTTCATGTGTTTCAACAACCAAAAAATGTTCGCTCGTAATGTACTAACAACCGTTACAACAAAATGTCCATTTTTATTAAATTTTCTCATTTTGTTTCCTTTCTGTTTTTTGTGGTGCCCAAGTGCCCAGTCTCGAGCTCTGGGGTGAAAACCTAGGCCTGACCTGAGATGGTTATACCTGGCAATGGTAGTGTACTTATATCGTAACCTTTTTGAAGGCATTGCCCGGATATGATCAGACTAGTTTTTCAAGGTGAAAACTTAAAATATAGCCTTTGATGGTCGGATCCGGTGAAGTCGACGTTTGGGCGTCGCTTCCTTCCTAAGGGCGTTGCTGTTGAAGAACATGGACATCCTTGTCCTTGTATTGTCATGAAATGGTTGGTGCGGATATAATCATTGTTGTAGTTTGTCAAAAAAATTCCTCTCACTTAGGGATAGCTTTGGTCTTATATGACTTTGCTATTTGCCGGCGGGCTTTGTGTGTGTTGGTGTTGGATGTGTACATTTTAGCTATGCAAAAGCCGGGTGTGTACTCATTATGTTTGTATTCACTTGATACTTCATCTTAAATCAATAAAATGCACCCTTTATCGAAAAAATGTTCATCACATTCTTAATAATTGTTAACTGTGTACTGAGAATATAATGTACAATATGTATCAAGAAATTGTTAACTGTGTACAATGTGTTCACTGTGTATTTTAGCAATATATGTGACAATTCTTCAAAATTGGAAGAATAACTTCATATATACTCAATACTTTTATCCTCGTAATATATGTGAGCAATTCTTCAAAATTTGAAGAATAACTAGTGAAATATTTTTTCTACAAAAGATATATGTGGGAATGAAATTTATAGATGCACAATTTTTCCCTATTTGACTTGTGCACATATACACGTGTGGTGTGCTACGAGAAATAGAAACAGCACATTTTCCCCTATGAAAAATAGTAGAAACAGATCGAACTAAAAAAAATAGAAACAACATATTGTGTGCTATTTTTTACCAGCGTATGGTGTGTTATTAGGCGCTGAAGATTTAAAAAAAATGTAGTTAGGCGATGACGTGTGGTGCGGCGAACAACAAATGCAAGCGGAGATTCTAAAATAAAAAAAACAAATGTAAGCGGAACGTTCTCCAAATGCACCCAGAAAGCACATCATGTTCGCAAGCATCAGCCTCAAAGGAGGCCCACGTATAAATCGAGAACAGGAAAGAATGGCACAGGTGTATTTCTCCTAAATATCTGGGTATAGCGCTTGAAAAGTCTGAAGGCACCGATCCTAAAGTGACAACGCTCGATTGAGATAACGGCCACTATATCTAAGCTATTTCAAAGCAAGTTATATGAAAAAATTGCATATGAGTCCATAGTTTTTGTTATATTTGTGAAATACATATATATTTGTATGTAAAAAAGAGCATACTCAAAAAATGGTACATACTACCTAAAATTAGTATATATACTATCTAATCATTGTTATATACTACATACTACACATACATACTTTCGGTTTCGACAGATACTACATACAACATACAAAATGCAAGTGGTGGTAACTAGCATTGCTTGTAGGAAACATTTGTGATAGACACACACACACGTCTGGGCTATTCTATTACGCGTAACAGAATATTATTCTGTTACCCTACTCGAACTGACGGTTTCAGTCGGTTGTACTGATGTCTTCGAAGGGTTGTACTGATGTTTTCAAAACGGTTGTACTGATGCAATTTTTTTATCAGAACGGGGCGTGTAATATATAGTTGGAAAGCTCTTAACAACCATATTTCAAGTATATTGAACGTTTTTGCAAAATTATTATGGTTTAAGAGCAGTTTTAATAAAACCGTTTTTATCAAAACCGAAAACGTGAATCGTATTTTGGACTCATTTTCAAACGATTTGTCGGAATTGAGCAAATAAGATGGCATTGGAAAGCTGGTGAAAATCCGCATCTTCCATATATGTACTGTTTTTTCTAATTCTATATGATTTAAAAGTAATTTGGAAAACGGTGAAATTCTGGGCGAAACGTATTTTCGCGATTTTTTACAAATGATTTGTCGGATTGACGCAAATGATACGGCGTTGGAAAGCTATGGAAAATGCGCAGCTTTTTCGTATTGAAATGTTTTTCTAATTCTTTACAGTTTAAAAATGAATTCGAGTACGGTCAAATTTGATTTTGAACGCGATTTTTTTAAAGTTTGTCGAAATGGGGCAAATAATATATCGTTGGATAGCTATCGAAAATGCGAAACTTAGTCATGTTGAAGGTTTTCTGAAATTCACAATCGTTTAAGAGTAATTTTGAATACGGTGAGCCCATCATGTTGTTTTTTCGGTCAAAAAACAAAGTACTCGTACTGATCTATTTGTTTGTTTGAACTGAGGTATTTTAGTATACAACGAAAAAACGTGAATTGATTTTTCCAACACCATTTTTTCTGATCCTTCGAACTATTTCATGTAAAGAGTTTGAACTTTCATATACTCAGACCTTGGACCGATTAACCGCCCACCCCCTTAAAACCTGACTTTTTTTTTGTTTTATACATTTACATTCTTTTATCGTACAATTTGTCGGTGTCATCGACTCCGAGCTTGAATGGCTTATATCGTTGAACTGATTGAATTGTGATGTTGAACTTTTTTTGTTTTTTACCTTTACATTTTTTGCCATACAATTTGTTAGTGTCACCGTCTCCGAGCTTGAATGGCTTATATCCGTTGAACTGACTGAATTGTTATGTTGAACTTTTTCTCAATTTTAATTATGATTAAGGTGTACTTTTGAATACGGTAAGAATGCATCATTTTTTGGGACTCCCGAAATTAACGGCGGACTTCTCCAACCAGGTTTTTTGAACCATGTCAGATGAGCACTTGAACTTATAGAAGTGAAACTTTTGGGGTTTTAATTATAATTTTGTTTTCTCGTCCAAACGGATGGTGATATCATCACCGAACTTGCACAGTTTATGTAGGTGAATTGTCTGGATTTTGTTCCTAGTAAATATTTTATGTTTTTCCTCTTTCAAATTTCCTTTGAATTCCCTAGAACGAACTAACTATGTTTTATTTATTTTTTAACTTATATGATAGTAATGCATGACCTCTCCATAGACAAACTCACAATTTTTTTATTGTGTTTGGTGAGCACTTGAACTTATAGAAGTGACCTTTTTTAGATTGTTTTTTCTTATTTTTTCGCATCCAAATTTTTTTGTCTTCATCAGAATTGACGCTCAGAAACTCGCTGCAAATCATTAGTCACACGCGAGTACAAGCACCATGTCGTCAGGTTTTTTCATGGCAGGCAGTACAAGAATGACCAGTAAAAAATCAATCATTCACACGCGAGTACAGCAGCAGTACAAGTTCAGTATCATCTCTCACACACACACCTCCTCTCCTGCTTCATGTCCGCTTCTCCCTTATTGCTGCGTGCACCTGCTGCATAGCCCCTTCGCGGGCTGGACCCAGCTGTGACAACATTTGCACGAACATCAACTGAGCACATATCACAGATTAAAAGAATCTCAGTTGGCTTGCATACAAGTGTTGGACTTCTGAGAAAAGTTGTGTAGCCTGACAGAGGTTATGCAAGCAATAAATTGAAATGGAACGAATATTACATTAGCAAATAGATGTTGGATTGATAAGTTGAGTCTACTTGACCTTTTGTTATAGCTGATAGTGCACTGACGGACGTGTATGCAAAACATCCTTACTCCAGGCAATGACTGGACAATAGGGACAAAAGGTTTGCTCACCAAGGAGCCACAACCCACTGTCGATCGAAGGAACTGATAACAGAGGAGCTCGTGGACGTTCTCAGCCACGGACGTTGAACGGCTCTCCAATTGACGGGTTTTTGAGGCTTTCCTACTGACGGATTTTTGAGGAACAGAGGAAGGGGGTCTGGGTGTGGAGGCACCAGGGGCAGGGACGGTGGGCTGGAGGCGGCAACCGGCAGGAGGGAGGCGGGCGGCAACCGGGGATGGGGCAAGCATCGGCCGGGAGGAGATGGGGTGTTTTTTTTGTTTGGGCCGTGGTTGAGCTCGATGAGCGAGCAACGTCCAGCGCTATGTGAAGATGGTGGCTGAAGTTCTGCTCGGACTGTGGTCAGATCTCAACTTGGACGGCTACCAGCGATTGTGGTGGACGAGCTCATGATCGAGGGCAGCCACATGTAGGAGAACACTACGACCAGAGGCTGTCAAGGTGAGTAACGACCGGGGCCTGTCGGTGGAGAGCTAACATGGATGAACGGCGGTGACGGAAAGAACGAGGAGAGGAGCAGGACAAACCATACTTGGGCTGGTCGCGGCGGCGGTAGATCCACGCAGATCACAGCCGGGGCCATCGGAGCCAGGCTGTGCTCGGGGATGGAGCCGAGGGGTAAGGTGGGGGAGCCGCGACCGGAGCCGAGGGAGAA
>NC_057813.1:735844877-735849424 GCF_018294505.1 Triticum aestivum
ATATAAAAAAGTACAAAATATAGAAAAAAATGAAATCAAAAGACATAAAAAAAAGAGGAGAATGAAGCTGCGGCCTCTTTTGCGCCTGGATGGCCTAATTCGCCCCCCCCCCCTTCAGCAAGCATTCCTTCGCTCTCATAGAAAGCAAAAAATAGGGGCGCCCGCCCAAGTCGGCTAGAGCGAAATGAAAGGGGCCGCTCCGCAGGCCATTGTCAGTACTTTCTCATGAACCGGCCGCCGTCGGCTTCAAGGTGGGCAGATGAGATGTGAATCTCAACATGGCAATGGGTACTCGCGAACCTTATGGATAAAACACTATCAGGGAGCTTTTCCACGAAATAGCTCCCCCAACGAGAGTGCATACGTATCCTGACATGGATTTTCTATCATCTTTGTCCCCGTAGAATCTGCGTTTGAATACCCTTTTATCTCTAGGGAATCACTTCTCTTGTATATTAGCATGTAGTCCTTCGTGCCTTGCGCATAACGCAATGCTTCTTTACCATCTTCCAGTGCTCTATTCCTGGATCCTCTTGATATCTGCTGAGTACCCCGGTGATAAAAGCCAAGTCGAGGCGAGTGCACACTTGTGCATACTGTAAGCTGCCAACAACCGAAGCATATGGTACTCCTTTCATTTGATCGATCTCGTACTGATTCTTGGGACATTGGAATTTCCCAAAACTATCGCCCTTGATTATAGGAGCAGGTGTGGCTTTACTCGCATGCATATTATACTTTTTAACAACCTTTTCTAAATATGCCTTCTGCGATAGTCCTAAGACTCCATTGTTGCTATCTCAGTGAATTTGTATGACCAAAACATATGATGCTTCATCAAGATCTGTTATGTCAAAATTTGAGGATAAGAACTTCTTTGTTTCTTCTAGGTGACTAACATCACTGCTAGCAAGCAGGATATCATCCACATTCAAGATTAGGAAAATATATTTCCCATTTTTAGACTTTGCATAAATGCAGTTATCCTCAATATTTTCTTTAAATTCGAAAGTTTTAATCGTTTGATTAAACTTTAAATACCACTGTCTAGAGGCTTGCTTTAATCCATAAATGGATTTCTTCAAGCGGCATCCCATATTTCCCTTGCCTTCCATGATAAAACCCTTGGGTTGTTTCATGTAGACATTTTCTTTTAAATCCCCGTTGAGAAATGTCGTCTTTACGTCCATGTGATGTAACTCTATATCAAAATGAGCAACTAATGCCATTATGATTCTGAAGGAATCCTTACATGAGACTCGAGAAAATGTCTCATTGTAATCTATCCCTTCTCTTTGTGTAAATCCTTTTGCCACAAGTCTTGCTTTATACTTTTCTACATTCCCTTTGGAGTCATACTTAGATTTGTAAACCCATTTGCAGCCTAATGTCTGGCTCCTGTAGGAATTTCCTCTAAGTCCCAAACATCTTTGGAACTCATCGATTTCATCCCATCTTCCATTTCCTTCATCCACTTCGATGAATGAGGGCTTCTCATGGTTTCTTCATATGAGGTGGTATCTTTTTCTGTATGAACTATTTCCGTGTTATAAACTTTATAATCATTAGAAATAACTGACTTTTTGTGTCTACTAGACTTCGAAGGGCCTCAGTTTCTGGCACATTCTGTGCCTCAACTTCTGGCACTTCTTCTAAAATTTCTTGTTGCACCTCCCTTTCATGCTCAACAACGGGTTCAGTCGGCTCCTGACGGATAGGTTCCGGGTCTACCCCCATAGTTGTCATGGGTGGAGTTGCAACTCGTAGTGAGAAAAATGGCTCCTGAATCATCGGATTAGGTGCATGCACCCTCTTCTCCTCAAGATCAATTTTCCGAGCTACCAAGCTCCCCCTCATTATTTCGTCCTCTAAGAAGACTGCATTTCTTGTTCGTACAAACTTTGTATATTTGTCTGGGCAGTAGAAACGAAAACCCTTTGATCTGTCTGGATAGCCAATGAAGTGACAACTCACTGTTTTGGGATATAACTTTGCAATGTTTGGATTAAATATTTTGGCCTCAGTAGGGCACCCCCACACCCTAAAGTGTTGTAGGGAGGGCACTCTTCCTGTCCATAGCTTGTACGGTGTTTTGGGCACCGACTTGCTTGGTACTCTGTTGAGAATATGAATGGAGGTTTTAAGCGCCTCCATCCATAATCCCAATGGCAAGGTGGAGTAACTCATCATGCTGCGCACCATATCCATAAGTGTATGGTTGCGCCTTTCAGCCATTTTGTTGAGGCTCGCCCGACATTGAATACTGGGCTACTATGCCAGTCTCCTGCAAGAACTTTGCAGAAGGTCCAGGGACTTGGCCATATGGAGTGTGCCGACCATAGTACTCTCCCCCACAGTAGGATCTTACTATCTTTATTCTTTTATCATGCTGATTTTCAACTTCAGCTTTGAATATTTTAAATTTATCCAATGCTTCAGATCTTTATTTGATTGGATAAATATATCCATAGCGAGAGTAGTCATCTGTGAATGTTATGAACGAGTCATATCCATCCACACTTTTCACCGGAAATGGTACACAAATATCAGTGTGAACGGTTTCTAGTGTGCCTGTGCTATGGATTGCACCCTTTTTGATTTGTTTTATATACTTTCCTTTAATGCAATCTATGCATTGTTCTAAGTCTGAGAATTCTAATGGAGGAAGAATTTCACTTTTGACTAATCTTTCTATTCTCCCCTTGGAAACATGGCCCAAACGACAGTGCCATAATTTCAATGAGTTGAATGTTCTCTTTCTTTTCTTTTGTTCTTTATTCGACGCGGAAACATGTTCTTTCACATTGCATACAGAATAAACTTTTTCACGAAGTGATAACAAATAAAGCTCATCGTGTAGTAAAGCATATCCCACATAAGCATTATTTAACCATATGGTACACTTGTCATGTCCAAAATAACATTCATAATTATGTTTATCCAAACAAGAAAAACTAATTAAGTTAATATGACATGATGGAACAAATAAAACATCTCTAAGTAGAAGATTGAACCCATCAGCTAACTCCAAGGAGATGTCACCGACAGCTTCAACTTCTGTTTCAACTCCGTCTGCCACTTCAATGTGTCTTTCCCTTCTTCGCATAATCCGCGTCAAATGGAATCCCTGTAAAGAATTTGCAACATGAACAGTTGCTCCTGAGTCAATCCACCAAGTGGATTTTGAAAACTGTGTATACAAGGATTCATTTACAAAGGAAACTATATTGCTACCGCTTTTTGCCATGATTGACTTCAGCAAATCAGGGCAGTCTTTCTTGTAATGCCCTTTCTGCTTGCAGTGGAGACGAGTGTCTTTGTCCACTGGGAAAGGCTGTTGCTAACGCTGATGCTGATAGGGAGCTCCTTGTGGCTTTGAAGGAGAACCTTTGCTGTTTTGATTGTAATTCTTTTTCTTGTTCTCCTTCACATAGTTGAGTGAACCACCATGTGAGGCTTTGAGTCTGTCCTCTTCTTGGACACATACTGCTATTGTCTTTTCAATGTCCCATGTTCCAACAAAGGTTTCAAATTCCTTTGGCAGTGAAGGCATGACCATATGGACCAGGAGCTTTGGTTGGATCTCCAGATCCTCATCCATGGGCTTAAGCTTTGCCGCCATGTTTCTCATCCTGAGGATGTGCTATCTTATTCCATGACTACCTCTAGTGTAGTTCTCTGTCACGAGTTGCTTTAGCACCTAGGTGGCATATATCTTTGAAGAGCCAGTGAACTGGTTCTTTATCTTTGTAAATAACTCCCCTGCGGAAGTGCACTTTGCAATTGAGCCCACGATGGTGTGCTCAATTTTATTCTTTATAAATGCCATGCATTTTTTGTTTGCATTGACCCAATTTTGGTTTTCAATGGAATATCTCATCTCCACCGGAGCATGATCTTTTTTTTCTTCTCCCACGCATCATCATCATAAGTGGCCTCTTTGACTGGCTCTGTAGGTCTGACCGGCTGTGGTTCCTCCACAGCCCAGTCCAGGTCAGCAAAGACAAATGCCAGGTCTACTTTCTTCCTCCACTCAGTGTAGTTGTTACCTCTGAGTGGCGGAACATCTTTTAGGCAACTCATCAAGTGGAAGCCTCATGAAATCAAAATTTAAGTGAGATCAGTATAACAATCATAGGCATTAATCTAACGTTGGTCAAATTAAACATACAATTGTCTATGCAATTAAATCTATATTACCGTTGGGCAAATATTAGAAATAAATGCACCTTTAAATTCAATAATAAAACATGATCATGTTATTAACAACATTGGTCATTACAAATAACATAATCATATTCACTTTTATAATCGCTTTAACATGCTCTTAAAAACTTAATTCTTTCTAAACTTTTATTTTCTTTGTAAAAGAGCACTATAAATTATTTACACAGTGGAAAAACATGAATAAAAAATTCATGAACTTTTTACTATTTACAAAAACTTTTCTTTCACCGAATAAAAAATCATGAAATTTTTAATTTTCTTTATAAAATTCATGAACATTTCTTTTTCTGGACAAAAATTTCTTTGGATTAATTTGAACA
>NC_057813.1:735849787-735864432 GCF_018294505.1 Triticum aestivum
TAACCAGCTCCAGCCGGCCTCAGACTGGGGCAGGAGACCCGTAGTGGCCCACGGCCTGGGCCGCCTGCAGCTGCAGCCTCGACCGAGCTCCTGTGCGGCTGTGCCCGCGGCTGCATTTTCGGTCCACTTGGCCCGGGGCGGGCTAGGGTTTCACCGTGGCCGTCGATCTGAATCCTACGGCCTCCCTTGCTTTTCACCCGATCAAAAACGATCGATGCGGTGGGGGGCGAGGGGAACCCTAGTAATTTCCTCCCCCGCGCGCCGCTCGCCTTGTTCTCTCTATGCCTCTCTTGTGCACTCCGGCAGCGGGCCACCACGCCACGCCGGTCGTCGGCGACGGGGTTGAAGACCACCGCACCACGCGTGCCTTGCGGTCGCTTCTCCTTCCTCCCATTCCCTTTCTCTTTCCTGTGCCTTTGTCCTATCAGGGAAAAAGGGCAGCGCCCTGGTCGGCCACTCCGACTGCCGGCGACGGTGCCGAAGGGCCACCATGCCACGTCGGGCATATCTTTTTCCTCCATCCTCTCCTGCTTCTTTCTCCACTTCCAGCAACAGAGAGAGGAAGAGGCGCGGACGAGGATCTCCTCTGCTCCCCTTGTCTTCTACGACGGTGGAGCACTCTACTGCGAGATGCAGCGACACCGTGACCATCCTCCTCGCCGGCTACCCGTCCCCCTTGCGGTGAGCGCACCACCATCGAGCGATTTGGCTGCGGTGTTCTTTGCCCCTTTTCAGGGTAGGTTCTTCGTCCGACGCCTCAGCTTGCCGATGCACGTCCGGATCGAGAGGAACATGCATGGCCATGATGGCGGCGCTCTTTGCCGGCAGGCCTGAGGGCCTTCTCCGGTGATCTTTCAGCTTTTTTTTCTCTCTGCCCTGCTAGGGTTCTTTGGGGGGTGGATCTTTTTGTTCTTTCTTCTCTTACCAAAAATATCACTAGAACCCAGTGGCATCTGATACCATTGATAGACCCACTAGATCGTATGGGTCAGTGAATTTGGTAGTGGGGTGTAGAGTATTACCTTCTCCTGCACTTGAGGTGCTCCTGCCGGTGCCGACCATGGTGAAGCAGCGGCCTGTGATGGTAGGGAGATGGAGGCGGTGGTGTGCTTCCCGTGAGCACCGTGCTAACCCTAGATCGGTAGGGAGTGTCGGTGGGGTTTGTGGCAGCGATTAACCTCATAAGTCATGCCCCGGCCCCCACCTTTATTTATATAGCACGGGTCACAGGGACCCACCAACCCTGGTTTGGTTGGGCGCCCCCGATCATGGTGCGATGCAAGGGCCCGTTCGACCCGTTGGGCTCGAACGGGAGAGAGATCAACCTAACATTCTCCCCCTTGATCTCAACTTTACTTTTAACCTTATACTTTCTAGTTTATTTGTTTCATCACATATTGGTACATAGAGCATGTTTCATCGTCATAGCTCAATTGCCAATAGAATCATACAACTACAACATATGTTTTGTTTAGAAACAAATTATGCTCCTTTTGAGCCTATCCAGGAATCATAAGGCTTTCCCTTAAACCCATGCCGACTAAGTGTTCCTTGAACACATTGGGTGGTAAGCCTTTCGTTAGCGGATCCGCAAGCATATCCTTTGTCCTTATATGCTCAAGACTTATAGTTTGATCCTGGATTTTATCTTTCACAACATAATACCTTATCTCTATTGTTTTAGCAACATTACTCGACTTGTTGTTGTGAGCTTAAAATACTGCAGGCTGGTTATCACAGTACATCTTTACTGGTTTATGAATACAATCTACCACTTTCAAGTCGGGTACAAATTTCTTTAGCCATATCGCGTGCCCCGTGGCCTCGAAGCATGCTATGAATTCTGCATACACGTAGTTGATGCAACTATCATGAAATAGCTCCCCCAGCGAGGGTGAATACGTATCCTGAGATGGATTATCTATCATCTCTATCCCCCGAAAAATCTGCGTTTGAATACCCTTTTATCTCCAGGGAATCACTTCTCTTGTATATTAGCATGTAGTCCTTCGTGCCTTGCGCATAACGCAATGCTTTCTTTACCATCTTCTAGTGCTCTATGCCTGGATCCCCTTGATATCTACCGAGTACCCAGTGATAAAAGCTAAGTCAGGGCGAGTGCACACTTGTGCATACTGTAAGCTGCCAACAACCGAAGCATATGGTACTGCTTTCATTTCATCGATCTCGTACTAATTCTTGGGACATTGGAATTTCCCAAAACTATCGCCCTTGACTATAGGATCAGGTGTGGCTTTACTCGCATGCATATTATACTTTTTAAGAACCTTTTCTAAATATGCCTTCTGCGATAGTCCCAAGACTCCATTGTTCCTATCTCGAATTTCTATGCCCAAAACATATGAAGCTTCACCAAGATCTGTTATGTCAAAATTTGAGGATGAGAACTTCTTTGTTTCTTGTAGTAGACTAACATCACTGCTAGCAAGTAGGATATCATCCACATACAAGATTAGGAAAATATATTTCCCATTTTTAAACTTTGCATAAATGCAGTTGTCCTCAATATTTTCTTTAAATCCAAAACTTTTAATGTTTGATTAAACTTTAAATACCATTGTCTAGAGGCTTGCTTTAATCCATAAATGGATTTCTCCATGCGGCATCCCATATTTTCCTTGTCTTCCATGATAAAACCCTTGGGTTGTTTCATGTAGACATTTTCTTTTAAATCCCGTTGAGAAATGTCGTCTTTACATCCATTTGATGTAACTCTAAATCAAAATGAGCAACTAATGCCATTATGATTCTGAAGGAATCCTTACATGAGACCGGAGAAAATGTCTCATAGTAATCTATCCCTTCTCTTTGTGTAAATACTTTTGCCACAAGTCTTGCTTTATACTTTTCTATATTCCCTTTAGAGTCATACTTAGTTTTGTAGACCCATTTACAACCTACTGTTTTGGATCCTCTAGGAATTTCCTCTAAGTCCAAAACATCTTTGGAACTCATCAATTTCATCTCGTCTTCCATTGCGTTCATCCACTTTGATGAATGAGGGTTTCTCATGGCTTCTTCATATGAGGTGGGATCTTTTTCTATATGAACCATTTCTTTGTTATAAATTTAAAGTCAGCAGAAATAGCTGACTTTCTTGGTCTTGTAGACCTTCTAAGAGCTTCAGTTTCTAGCACATTCTGTGCCTCAACTTCTGGCACTTCTTCTAAAATTTGCTGCTGCACCTCCCTTTCATGCTCAAGAACGGGTTCAGTCGGCTCCTGACGAACAGGTTCTGGGTCTACCCCCATAGTTGTCATGGGTGGAGTTGCAACTGGTAGTGAGAAAAATGGCTCCTGAATCATCGGGTTAGGTGCATGCACCCTCTTCTCCTCAAGATCAATTTTCCAAGCTACCGAGCTCCCCCTCATGATTTCGTCCTCTAAGAAAACTGCATGTCTTGTTTCTACGAACTTTGTATATCTGTCTGGGCAGTAGAAATGAAAACACTTTGATCTGTCTGGATAGCCAATGAAGTGGCAACTCACTATTTTGGGATCTAACTTTGCAATGTTTGGATTAAACATTTTGGCCTGAGCAGGGCACCCCCACACCCTGAAGTGTTGTAGGGAGGGCACTCTTCCTATCCATATCTCGTACGGTGTTTTGGGAACCGACTTGCTTGGTACTCCGTTGAGAATGTGAATGGCGGTTTGAAGCGCCTCCATCCATAATCCCAATGGCAAGGTGGAGTAAGTCATCATGCTGCACACCATATCCATAAGTGTACGGTTGCGCCTTTCAGCTACTCCTTTTTGCCGAGGCTCGCCCGACATTAAATACTGGGCTACTATGCCAGATCCTGCAAGAACTTTGCAAAAGGTCCAGGGATTTGGCCATATGGAGTGTGCTGACCGTAGTACTCTCCCCCACGGTCGGATCTTACTATCTTCATTCTTTTATCATGCTAATTTTCGACTTCAGCTGTGTATATTTTAAATGTATCCAATGCTTCAGATCTTTCTTTGATTGGATAAATATATCCATAGCGAGAGTAGTCATCTGTGAATGTTATGAATGAGTCATATCCATCCACACTTTTCACCAGAAATGGTTCACAAATATCAGTGTGAATGATTTCTAGTGTGCCTGTGCTATGGTTTGCACCTTTTTAATTTGTTTTATATACTTTCCTTTAATGCAATCTATGCATTGTTCTAAGTCTGAGAATTCTAACGGGGGAAGAATTTCACTTTTGACTAATCTTTCTATTCTCCCCTTGGAAATATGGCCCAAGCGATAGTGCCATAATTTCGACGAGTCGAATGTTCTCTTTCTTTTCTTTTGTTCTTTATTCGACGCGGAAACATGTTCTTTCACATTGCATTCAGAATAAACTTTTTCACGAAGTGATAACAAATAAAACTTATCGTGTAGTAAAGCATCACCCACATAAGCATTATTTAACCATATGGCACACTTGCCATGTCCAAAATAACATTCATAATTATCTTTGTCGAAAGAAGAAACACTAATTAAGTTTCTATGGCATGATGGAACAAATAAAAAATGTCTAAGTAGAAGATTGAATCCATCAGCTAACCCCAAGGAGATGTCACCGACAGCTTGAACTTCTGCTTCAACTCCGTTTGCCACTTCAATGCGTCTTTCGCTTCTTTGCGTAGTCCGCTTCGAATGGAATGCCTATAAAGAATTTGCAACATGAATAATTGCTCCTGAGTCAATCCACCAAGTGGATTTGAAAACTGTGTATACAAGGATTCATTTACAAAGGAAACTATATTGTTATCTCTTTTTGCCATGATTGACTTTAGCCAATCAGGGCAGTCTTTCTTGTAATGCCATTTTTTGCTTACAGTGGATACAAGTGTCTTTGTCCATTGTGAAAGGTTGTTGCTGACGCTAATGCTGATAGGGAGCTTTTCCTTGTGGCTTTGAAGGAGAACCTTTGCTGTTTTGATTGTAATTCTTTTTCTTGTTCTCCTTCACATAGTAGAGTGAACCACCATCTAAGGCTTTGAGTCTGTCCTCCTCTTGGACACACATTGCTATTATCTTTTCAATGTCCCATGTTCCAGGTGACATATTGTAGTTTACAACAAAGGTTTCAAACTCCTTTGGCAATGAAGCCATGACCAGGTGGATCAGGAGCTTTTGTTTGATCTCCAGATCCTCATCCATGGTCTTGAGATTTGCTGCCATGTTGCTCATCCTGAGGATGTCCTCTCTTATTCCATGACTACCTCTAGTGTAGTTCTCTGTAACGAGTTGCTTTAGCACCTGGGTGGCATATATCTTTGAGGAGCCAGTGAACTGGCTCTTTATCTTTGTAAGCAACTCCCCTGCGGAAGTGCACTCTGCAATTGAGCCCACGATGGTGTTCTCAATTGCATTCTTTATAAATGCCATGCATCTTTTGTTTGCATTGACCCACTTTTGGTTTTCAATGGAATATCTCATCTCCACTGGAGCATGATCTTTTTTCTTCTTTTCCCACGCATCATCATCATCAGTGACCTCTCTGACAGGCTCTGTAGGTCTGACCGGTTGTGGTTCATCCACAGCCCAGTCCAGGTCAGCACAGACAAATGCCATGTCTACTTTCTTCCTCCACTCAGTGTAGTTGTCACCTCTGAGTGCCGGCACATCTTTTAGGCAACTCATCAAGTGGAAGCCTCCTGATATCACAGTTTAGGTGAGATCAGTATAACAATCATATGCATTAATCTAAAATTGGTCAAATTAAACATACAATTGTCTATGCAATTAAATCTATATTACCGCTGGGCAAAATATTAGAAATAAATGCACCTTTAATTTCAGTAAAACATGATCATGTTATTAACAACATTGGTCATAAAATAACATAATCATATAATTTCATTAATTACTTTAACATGTTCTTAAAATCTTAATTCTTTCTAAACTTTTATTTTCTTTGTAAAAGAGCACCATTAATTATTTACGCAGCGGAAAAACATGAATAAAAAATTCACATTTACTTTTTACAGAAACTTTTCTTTGACTAAATAAAAAAACATGAACTTTATTATTTTCTTTATAAAAATTCATGAACATTTATTTTTCTGTAATTTTTCTGTTTTCATTTTCAGAAACTTTTTCTGTTAACTTTTCTATTTTCTGAACAAAAATTTTCGTTGGCAAAAATTTGCATAGAAAAACTATCCGGCTACCCAAAAACTGGACAAAAACCATCAAACTTTGCTCTGTAAAAAATAGCAGAGAAAATAGCTGCAGAAAAGCCCAGTGCGCGCGGCCCGCAGCGGAAAAAACGGGCCACGGCCTTCCCTGCGCGGTAGCCGGCCTGGGCCGCCCGCAACTGCAGTTTCACCCTAGCACGAGGCTGCGCCCGCCTCTACTTTTGGCCCAGCAGCCCACTCTGCGCGCTAGGGTTTCAATCATAGCCGTCCGTGAAGATCTAAGGGTCACCCGCGGCTTTCGCTGGGTCAAAACCAGCCAGCGTTGTCCGCAACCAAAACCCAGCGTCATTTCTTTCTGCCTCGTCCGCCTCTCTCTCTCTCTCTCTCTCTCTCTCTCTCTCTCTCTCTCTCTCTCTCTCTATTCGTAGCGGCGGATTACGGCTGCTCCGCCCGGCGGCGGAAGCCACCGCGCCGCGCACGCCTCCTCTCCCTTTCTTTCCTCCCTCTTCTTTTTCCCGTGGCAGAGAGAGGGAGCGTCGCGGCTGAGCCCTCCTCTTCCCCACTGCATGCGACACCCGAGTGGCGGTGTGGTTGGGGTTGCGCCGGCCGCCGGCGATGCCGTGGATCTACCACTGCACCGCGCGAGCCGAGCTGGCCCTTTTCCCCTTCCCTTCTTTCTCTGTTTCTCCACCACCCACGTATCCTTTCCGTGTCATCGAGGACAACAACGATGGTGATTGAGCACACGACAATGTGAAGCAGCGGTGCCCCTCTCTGCCCCCTTCCCGGTGTGCGCAAGCTCTCGAGGGAGAGCGGGCCGCCGTCAAGTGGTGCGGTGGTGGTGCCCTTTTGCCCCCTTGGGGAGGTTGTGTTCTTCTTCCCCGCACCTCGGCTTGCCGATGCGTGTGGGGATCGAGAGGAACGATGCGGCCATGTGTGACGGCACAACTTTTCTTTGAGATTTCTTTGCCCTTCTTTCGGGTTCTTTGGGGAAGGGAACTTTTTCTTTGATTTCTTTCTACCGAAAAGCCTAAACCCAATCTGGTAATACCATTGTTAGATCCATGGATCGGGTAGGTTAGATCAATCCGGTAGCCCTACCTTCTCGCTGGATTTAAGAGCTTGAGCCGGTTCCGGCCATGGCCAAGTAGTGGTCGGTGATGGCAGAGAAATGGCGGCGGTGGTGTGCTTCCCATGAGCACCGTGCTAACCCTAGATCGGTAGCCAGTGTCGGTGGGGTTTGTGGCAACGATTAATGTTGTAAGTTGTGCCCCGACCCCCACCTCTATTTATATAGCGCGAGTCACAGGGGCCCACCAACCATGGTTTAGTTGGGCACCCCTGATCAGGGCGCGATGCAACACTACAAAAAAATACACTTCCGTGATGATACGTGTTTGTCACAGTTGGTCGCATTTTTTGTCATGCATGTACATCCATGACGATTTTATGATAGAATCAAGATAGTTATACCTGTGCTGTCGTAGAAGTGTTCCATGACATTACCAAAATTATCATCACGGAAGTGTCCACATCCATGACGATAAATCGCGCGTCACAGAAGTGCTTACGTCAAGGGTGACCGACACGTGGCATCCACCGTAACGGAACGCCGTTATGCTATCGGGTCCGGTTTTGGATCCGATAACCCGTTAACAGACCCGACCAATGGGGATTTTCCACGTGTAAAATCATCATTGGCTGGAGGAAACACGTGTCGGCTCACCGTCGGGACAGATGTCATCCACTCATTGGACATAAGGAGCCTATGATACGTCTACACGTGGCACGGCCCAACAGAGGCCCATTCTTGTGAAAAGGCCGGCCCGTTTGACTTGGTCAAAAGGTGGTGGGCCGGCCCATGGAAAGCCTGTTAACGGCCTATTCGCATATAGCCCATTTACAGCCCGCTAACCCAGGGACCGTTACGACCTATCCAAATTAGGCCCAGTAGCGTCATCTGGGTCGTCCAATATGATTCCAGACCGTTTTAACTTCTGGCCCATGACGTCTTTCGGCCCATATGAGGCCCTTTGTAACTCTTGGCCCATTAACGGCCCGTGCTGAAACTAGCCCGTAATGAACAGTGTATCACTTTATACCCATTAACGACCCATGGTGAAACTAGCCCATAATGAACAGTCACTTTATACCCATTAATGGCCCGTGGTGAAACTGCCCCGTAATGAATAGTGTATCACTTTATACCCATTAATGGCCCATGGTGAAACTGGCCCGTAATGAACAGTGTATCACTTTATACCTATTAACGGCTCGTTATTCCGTTGGGCCGTTTCCAGCCCATGTTATCTTTCGGCCTTCTCAGGGCCCATTTATTCTTGGGCTCATTTCCAGCATTCGTTTACTTACTACCCGTTACTGTCATTTTCTGCTTGTGGGACAAATTCAGCCCATGGTTACAGTCGGCCCGTTTGTGGCTCGTTAATACGTTGGGCCGTTTTCATAGCGTCATCAAATATGGCCGATTAACAACGACCCGTTATGGTCGGCCCATGAATGGGCGATTCCAACTCTAGCCCATTTACGGCCATAATGCGGTCTGTTATTGGCCCATGTTTGGCCAACCGATCATACGGCCCGTAGAAGGCCCATTGATGATACGGCCCGTAGAAGGCCCATTGATGATATGACCCGTAGAAGGCCCATTGTGTCTATGACGCGTATAAGGCCCATTGTTTCTATGACTCATAGAAGGCCCATTGTTTCTACGACCCGTAGGAGGGAAATGGTAACTACAGTAAATATGTAGCCCATGGTTATTGTGGCCTAGTTTTAAAAAATAGGTTATTGCGGCCACTAGCAAACCGCGGAAAAAGAACTGCACTGACTACAAGCAAAGAAATAAACAAGACAATGAGGAAATAAATAAGCAAGCAACTTACTCTAGGCTATCACGGCTATTACACATATTGCATCCACTAGGCATGAAAGTTCGCTACCAGTGCAAATATAGGGAACACAGCAGCATATAAATGCCACAGCAAAACAAGTCCAGAACTGAAACCACTTCAGAAGAGCTCAAGAAACAATATCCTAGGTACACATAATGCTGGAAAGATGCTTAGCAAGCTTATTAACTTTCTCTTGTTTGGCGCTTAAATCCTCCAGCACTTGCTGTTGCACCAGAAAGTATGCATCCGAATTCCGCAGGGACTTCCTCAGTCCTTTGGCTTCCTGTCGCATAACATCTGATCGATGTCTTTCACCTTAAAGTTGAGACTCAAGAAGCTGAACTGATTCGGGCAACGAGTTCGAAGAGCTGGTCCCAGCAGTAGTAGCCAGTAACTCAAACACTACATTAAGACAGGACTTTGGGGTTGTCTCAGTGTCTTCAATATAGTTTTTATCAGCTTTCTTGGAGACCAACAAGGATGTCTCACTATCTTGAACCTTATCTGCATTACTTCCTTTACCATTGCATAATGGGGTACTCTTCTCCAATATTTTATCTGCATTCTAAAAGAGAAACAAACAAACACATCACATGTTTACAATGTAGTATATGAAACTCATTTTGGTAAACCAGTTCAGTAGTAAGGTGGACAGGATAACAACATGAAACAAACATATACTTATGTAGTATGGTCACTGTATGGTCTATATCATTCTAGTTTATGTTGCCAAATCAAGATAGATACAGTTCAAATCATATCTATTTAAGACAAAGCAGCATAGACAGAATATAAGTGTGGGAAACTACACAACAATAACAACACTTGTAATGTGCATGGCATGAGAACATAACTGTTTATTCAATTGAAACTGAAATCAAGATAGAGCAAGTTACAATAGCAAACATGTTAAAGAAACAGGTTTAAAACATACCTGTTGCGCAATCGGAGTTTCAATTGCATCCTTCAAATTTGAAATTAGTTGGTATGAGTAAATATAGTTATGCAAGAGCAAAGTAGTATGAACCATAGCTACAGAACCTGATCTGAGAACAATTCTTCCTCTGCTTTAAGCATTGACTTGGGGTTCGGAGTGGTGGTCCTCATGCTTTGGGCACTGTAGTTGCCTTACTAACTGCTCGTGTTTGGGTGCTCTATGGTGGAGATGGTGCTGTGTCAACGGGAACTGGGTTACTATCTGCTGGGGTTGGGGTTAGAAGGGGTGTAGCTGGTTCTCTATCCAACTGGGTAGAGGTACAATGTGCGCGAGTCTGGGTTATGTGTGGTGGGGCTGGTTCTTGGGCAAGTACAACCGTGGTTCTATCTGCATCGACAGGTAGCACGATCTTTTCTGAAGACTGTGTTTTTACTCCCACAGATACTACCATCACCCCCTCCAATTGAAATGGCTGATAAACAAGAAAAGTTATTGAATGTACATACATTATAAGATAGACAGGTGCAATGGATACTAGGGAAGAAAACAGGGCATGAAATAATTCACATTTATGTTGTCTAACAGAACAGAATATCAGGACATAATTTCACATATATGATGGCTAATTAAACAGGATAGCATGACACAATTTCACATGTATGATGGCTAACTAAACAGGATAGAATGACATACTCCCTCCATTCCTCAATATAAGGTGTATTATTTTTCCAAAAAGTCAAACTTCTCTTAGTTTGACCAAGTTTATAGACAAAAATATCAATATCTAGAATACCAAATCATTATCACTAGATTCATCATGAACTATATTTTTACATTTTATATATTTAGTATTATAAATCTTTATATATTTTGCTGTAAAGTTGGTCAAACATAGACAACAGTTGACTTTTTGAAAAACTAATACACCTTATATTTAGGAACGGAGGGAGTAATTCAAAATATGATGACTATGTAAACATGATGACATGATATAACTATACGATGTGTCTATTAAAGTGGTTGGCATGCCATAAATCACAAACATGCCGTCGATGGAAACATGATGGCATGATATAATTCACGGATAGAATGACATAATTTAAAATATGATGACCATGTAAACAGGATGAGATGATATAACTATATTATGTCTTTAGAAAATGGGTTGGCATGCCATAATTCAGATACATGCTGTCTATGTAAACATCATGGCATGATATAATTCAAATATATGATTTATATACTAAGGAAGTGAGCAGAGGGCAATCGCATATATGATGTGTAAACTAAGGAGATGGCATTCAATATTGTGTATATGATGTAAAAACTAAGCATTGCAATACAACATATGCATGATATGAGTAATATAACCCTACCAAGTTTGAGCATACACCTCAGGGGGATAATAGGACTGGTCATCTGCATCTGAATCCTTCTCTGAAGAGCTATCTGTAACCAACAAGATATCTGCTTCAACAGGTAGCATTGTCTGCTTTGAAGACCTTGCTTTCACTCCAGATTTCTCCATCACCAATTCAAATGGCTGATGCACAGGAAGATCAGTTGAATATACAAACATTGTTGACAAAAGCAATGAGAAATACAAAAAAAGGACGACATGATATAATTCACATATATGACGCTTGGCTTGCATTGCATAATTCACATATATAATGCCTTGCAACAAGATAACATTGCATAATTCACATATATAATGTCTTGCAACAAGATGGCATTGCATAATTCACATATATGTTAATTAGACACTAAACAGGTGGCATTCACACAAAGAATGTCTAAACTAAGCAAATGACATAGCAATGCAAGATACCATACGCACGATATGAGCAACATAACCCTGCCAAGTTAGAGCATGCACCTCAGGAGGGAAATAGGACTAGTCATCTGTCTCTGAATCCTCCTCTGAGGAGCTATCTGTAACCAGCAAGACATGTGCTTCGTCAGATAGCATTGTCTGCTCTGAAGACCTTGTTTCCACTCCAGATTTTTCCATGACCGTGCCGAATGGCTGATGCACATGAAGAGTAATTGAATGTACTAAAATTGTTGACAAATTTAACACGTAATAAAAAAATGATGGCATGATATAATTCACATACAAGATGACTGGCTAACCAGGGTGGCATTGCAAAATTCACATATATGATGCCTGGCTAAACAAGATGGCATTGCATGATTCACATATACAATAAAGAAACTAAACAGATGGCATTGAAACAAAGCATATCTAAACTAAGCAGATGCCATCTTTGATGTATACAGTAAGCAATGCAAGGCACCATATGCATGATATTACCAACATCAGCATGCCAAGTTAGAGCGAAGACCTCATGGGGTAAATAAGAGTGGTCTTCTCCTTATGAATCCCCCTCAGAACAGTTATCTTCCTCTTGATTACCGAAATGGGTGGAGGGGGGCTGCCTTTGCGCCAGCCATGGAGCGACGTCTGCATGAAATTTTATTGCCACGCAAGGCTTGTCTCTTTTGCTCTACATGATCAGTTCCATTGTGTACAATAACTGGCATGCATAGGAATAAAACATAGTGAGATTATGTAAGGAGTGCATGCACAAATCCAGAGTGATGGTAGCAAACTATGGATAGACCCAAAACCAATGATAGCAGGAAGATAATAGCTTTAGTTAAAAAACACAGATAATGGCTCCTTTAAAGTTTGTTTGCACCCAACATGAAACTCATAGTAGATACCCGAGATTAACCAGATAGTAGATAGATAGTACTGATTGTTGCCCCAATATGTACCCCACAACCATGTAAAAACTCAAGTTTCAGCATTAGTTTGGACCTGACTCGGAGTCTAATAGGTGAACACGATGATAATGTAGCATGTCATCATATTAAGCGATGCATAACGTAAGCAGACATGGAAGAGTGCGACCTCTCTTGCGGACCCGTGTAGTCCTCAAGGTCATCTGCTCATTTGATGATGGTAATGCAGTTGTCGTGGCTGCCGATGGCGGGGAAGAAGATCTAAGGCGGCGAAAGACAGTCTGGAGAGCGGATCCCTGCTGTGGTGAACCCTTCCGTCGTTGGAGTAGCTGAGCTGGGTGGAACACAGCGCCGCAGGAGCAGGACAAACCACACAAGGTTTTCTTTGAGACATATCTGTAATAGAAGTAATTGTGTAAGGGCTTGTTTAAATTTGAGAATTCTAACAATGCAGGGATAGGAAATAGACAGGAATAGGATAGGAATGCACGTGCAAAATAGAGAATTTTAAAACACAGGATTTCTGCCAATTTGGGTGTTTGATTCACAAGAATTGGAAGATCACATGATGCAAAGAAGCATGGTGAGATTAAGTCAAACCACAAGAAAATGTATGGTCATAATGCTATTATGCTACTATCTGTTAGTCTTGTGCTTCATGAATAGGAATATGAAAAGGAGGACAAGTGGAAATTAGAATTCCTACGGTTTTTCTTTCAAGGAGACACTAAAGGAACAAATCCTACATTTTTCCTTTGCTCCATTCCTTTGCTCCAAATTCATGAAAAGTAGTACCATAGGAAAATTTTCAATTCCTATGTTTTTCATTCATTTTTCCTTTCAAGCACTGGCGATTCTAGTAGGCAGGCTTGAGCAAGGAAACTCCTACACTAAAAAAATGTTTTTGTGCTACTTATATTACTTTGGACCCAGGCCACTGCCCTACTAGCTCAACTCCCAGGCCCATCGACAAATGCACAGCTCAAACGCGCATATATAAATAATGGTGAGGTTCAAGAGAGTCCATCACGGATAGCTAAGTTGCCTGGTACCTCACTGCTTGTCATATAGTAGGATAAAATAATCGTATTTCACGTTACTACGTGTGCTCACTGGACAATATATATAACATGTAGAGTAAAAAAGAGATGCAACAAGTGTACAACCTCTTTGGCAAAGCCATGTCGATCTCAGCATGATTGGGTTGGCCGGTGAGGATGCTCCGGCTGACTTGGCTGTCAGAGGAGGGGAAGAAGATCTTAGGCGTCTGGAGATGGAGCCCGAGGTACTACTCCGCTATGATGGAGGGTTTCATCGTTGGAGCAGCTCCGGTGAGTTGTACGACGCTGAGGCAGAAGCAGGACAAGAGAGACAACGTTAACCTGAGTGGAATTCTAATAGCATCTCCAATAGATGACGTAAAATACATAACCACAAAGTGCTAGATGTAAAATACATCAGCCGCTCATCTCTGAACTTAACTGTCGAAACTGAATTTAACTGTCGAAACTGAACTTAACTGTCGAAACTGAATTTAACTGTACTGTCGAAACTGAATGCACTAGAGGTGAGGCTACACGTCAGTCGACTGACTTTTCATCTCTGGTCAGTCGATTTTGCAGCCATTGGATATGAAATCAAGGGCCTGCAGTTCATCTTCAACCTCCACCCCCCTGAGCCACCAGCCACCACCGGCCAAACAGCCACCCCCACTGCCCGCGGCCGGTGGTGCGCCGCCCCGCCTGCCCCAAAAACACTCCCCACCGCCGGTCCGCCGCCGCCCGGCCATCCCTCTAGGCCCCCCGTGCTGAGATTTTTATCCAGCGATCCCCACGCCACCGCCCCACCACCGCCGGCGACCACCGCCCCCACCCTGAACCCTAAGATAGATAGTGGGGTACC
>NC_057813.1:735864679-735879005 GCF_018294505.1 Triticum aestivum
ACCCAAAAGTCGATTCAGTCGACTGAAGTGTAGCTAAATCAGAGCAGCATCGCAAGCAAGAGCAAGAGCGAGAGCAGCAACGCAAGCAAGAGCAATAGCAAGAGCAGACCAGGTAGGGGACCGAAAGCAAGAGCAGAGCAGCAGCATCTCCTACTGATGTGGACGTCGCCGCGGAGGGAGCGACGCCTTGGAGGAAGTGGCCAGCGATGCCGCCGTGGATGGAGCCGTGCTATGTCGGCTCGGGACCGAGCGCTGGCAGCATCGTGAGATCGAATCAAGAAGAAAATGCGGTGATTAGTGTACAACCTCTTTGGTGGCACCGATTAGGCCGGAGCTTCATCCAAAGAAACGGTGATGATGATGCTCTTTCGGTGGTGCGGGTGAAGACGGTGGTGTGGAAATGGAGGTGGCACGAAAGACGAGGGGAACATCGAGGCAGCTCCTTGGAGGTGGAGGACGGGGTGGCTGAACCGGCGGGACGACCAGATCGATGACGGATCCTCATCGGGTACGGTGGATGAGGGACGTCGAGGTGCTGCTGTGGACGACGTCGTCGAGGAAGAGGCTCCGGCTGGGTGGCGGACGGAGGAGGGAGTGGGGCTTCGCGGATTTTCCCGGCCTCGGTGTACGAATGGGTGGGCGGATGGGATGGGAGTGGGGAATCATGGCTTAGGGACGCGCTTGTCCAAAATGTGGGGTAAATTACGAAAGTACCCCCACCGATTTGAGGCAGTTCTTTCAGTTCAGGGGTATCACGGGCATTTTGTGTGTCGGGATTTCACAGGAGGTGGGAGTTTTCGCGCGCGTTGTAGTTTTGGAATAGCAAGGCGCGGGTTGAGATGGAGGGTGTTGTTGGAGCACAACGAGACAAAGATATATCTTAAATATTTCGGGCTAACAAGGCGCGGGTTGAAATTTCCGGACAAGCCTAACGTGTACTGTACCAAATCAATTCGCACTACAAATGTCATTCAAAACTTTGAATTCATGTTATGTTCAATTAAAATATTTCTCTACGTGTACAATGCATGCAACCTACTACGCAAATGAACGTTTTAGTGCACTCCAAATGTATATACTACCGCTTCAATATGAACTAAATTTGAATTTGTTTCTCTTTTTGAATAAGATCTACAATAATGATTGTTGTGAAGTCAAAGCATTTGAATTCATTTCTCTGTTTTAATAAGATCTACAATCATCATTATTGTCAAGTTAAACCATCGTTTGTGTATTATCTTCACAACACACCACATGATTAGTCTCGAGTTACATATGAACTATGTGTACTATATGAACTCGAACTCGATTTTTTGAATCCACTTTATGTTGATTTCAAATCACATTGCATTTCAAGCTCTAGCTAGATCTTCATAATCTAAACCATGTCTCATATGTATAATGTGTTTATCACATTATGTATGGTGCCCCGCCCCCTACGCCTACAAGTATTTAGATGTGAGTTGCAAACACCACACACTACCACAAATTCAAATAAAATGTGAGAATGTTCGTTATATAGTATTGTTTAGATTGTTCGATATTTAGTTGTAAGCTGCAAATGCCGCACATTATCACAAATTCAAATAAATTGTGAGATTGTTCGATGTATAGTATGGTTTAGATTGTTCAACATTTAGCTGTGAGCTGCAAACGCCATGCATTATCTCATTATGGTATAACATGTGCAAAACCACAACACGCGTATCACCGCTATATTCATGCATGTATATGTTTAAAACACTATGATCTCCTATTCAAATATATGAATCCACTTTCATCTCAAATTATGATCTTTGTTAGTCTCTTACACCCACACAATCCTCTAACCTTTGTAGCTACCACTAACTTTCTCTCGTGCATTCACACGCCCTCCTCGCCCTCCCCCCTCAGCATTCTATCCATCGCACACATTCATTTTTTTTCTTTAGGTCGTTCTCCTAGAGTCTGCACAACTCCTTTCCGACACACACCGATCGATAAACCTCTCCAGCGATGTCTGCTTACAACATACACACGCACCTTCAATCACCTCCTTTATGTGTCCTTGCCTCGAGTCTCTCATACGGTCCCACACACGTGTAAACTCTCGCCCCTCTTTTCATCGATCTCAAAACCGCACACTCCTCCCCCTATCTAGCTAGTAGTCGGGCCTCTCGCACCACCTTCTAGCTCCATTCTCTCTGCCTATCCGTCTCGCTGGGCCTTATTTGCCTCTAACAAATGGACATACACCGACCGATCTCCTGCTATACATATAGCTAGCTAGGTCCTTGTGACTCATTTTTCCCAACGCGTTGATCGATCTACCTCATTAGTTATGTCTCTGCCTTCCTCTGACAAACAACAATTGATCCACCGATCTAGTTAGGTTTTCTTACCAAACACATGGTTCCCCTTCATCATCCATGGATGCGTCCCGCCAGATCTATCACGCACAAGCACACACAGAAACACATCCCCACTCTTACTAATAATATTGTAGTTCCACCCTCAGTTTGTCTAGTAGGCCTCTCCCACCATCTTCGAGAAGCAACTCCATCACCCATCCAGCACTCTACCCCTCTCCCTCCCTCTCTCTCTCCTCTCTCTCTCTCTCTCTCTCTCTCTCTGTCCCATCTTATTTCCCGTCCTTCGGGTATGTATGGATGTCGACCGATCTCCCTTAAGACATAGCTGGGTCTCTCCTTCTCAACACATATACGAGTCGTTCTACCTCTATAGTTAGGCCTCTGCCTACCCCTCCCCCACCCCCTCCCCCACACACACCGATACATCGAGCGCTCTAGTCATGTCTCCCTGCCACACACAAACTTGACCTGTGCCCTCTGACGTTCCGGTAGGTCAGTCGCCCTATATCTTTGACTTGCATTTGACTTGCACACACACACAATTTCGATGGCTCTCTTCATCGATCTCGCACCCACCCACTTGATCCTCTCTTCGACTCTATCGATATCTATGACCCCTCCCTCTCTTCTCGTGGATCGACCGTCCCTCTATATATGATATGGATAGGCCTTCATTTCACACACATTGCATGCAAAGTTTTGTTTGAGATGTCATCGACACATATTCCCACAAATACATTCACGAAATCAACCCCCGCCCCCCAAACAAAAACACTCACGAACGCGGTTTGTATCTCTCACACACACCCACGTAGGTGGGGGACATGCGCGAAGAGAAGAGGTGCATGCACGACGCACATACTCCCGTCTCTTTCCCAACCACACCCGCGCCGGTACACGGTGGAGCTCATTTCTGTATGAAAAGGCAGCCCACGTGGTAATTTGGCACGTGTACTGAGGATCGTCTACCACGGGTGAACAAACAAATTGCGACTTGACGCGTTATGTTAAAAAAGGAGGCAAACCATATGGGGCCTACATTAGAGGCAAGACTCTATACACTGGAGTACTTTTGATGTGTCCCATCAACTCGCAGAATGAGGAGAAGCTTGCTTAGTACACTGTCTCCCCTGCCCACGGGCGCGGTGGCTCGCAGGATGAGGTGAAGCTTGCTTACTATTAGTAGTACTACTGTACGCCTTACGCCCGCTCCCTCGCCCACGCGCGCGGTGGCTCATAGGACGAGGAGAAATTTTTACTACTCCCTCCGTTTACTCCTCGTCCCTACTACCTTGGTTAGAGAGATTATCATATTGTTTGGAATATATATGTCCTTTAGTAGATTTCAATATGAACTACTAGTACATACTCCAAACGCTGAGGTATATAGACGTATTGTGAAGTGTAGATCCACTCATTTTGCTCCGTATGTATTCCATATTCAGGCCCTGTTTGGTTCATAAGTCCTAGGACTTTTTATAGTCCCATCTAAAAAGTCCCTACTCCCTAAAAAGTCCCTCCCCGTTTGTTTTCAGGGACTAAAAAGTCCCTAGTCCCTCCCTAGAGGTTATTGAATTACTATGTTACCCCTAGTATACAGAAAAATAACAACCAAACAACACCATGGGGCGGCGGGGCAATGGGTGCAGGGAGGGGCATTGTTGGAAAAGTCCCAAAAAAGACTCTCATTGAGAGTCTTCTTCATTAAGTCCCAAAAAGCAAGTTTTAGTCCCTAGTAGTCCCTCCTGTTTGGTTAAAAAGTCTCTAAGAGGGACCTTTTCTAGTCCCTACACTAAAAACTCCCTGGAAACAAACACCCCCTGAAACGGACATAATAGTACACACTCTCCCTCGCCCCTCGACTCTCGCCCACGTGGTGGACGTGCAGCAATTCATTCAGTCCCATATAGCCAGAACTGATATATACTGCAGTACCATTATTGCTCGACTTCCATAAGAGGTGAAGAGCCAATCGCAAGGTTAATATTTTGGAGATGCCAAGCACAAGGTTATAGGAGAACGAATAGTAGGTGCCGCGTCATTTATAAATAAAGGTTTTTTCTTCAGTGGCACGTATGCAATATGATAGGTTCATATGGAGAGAAAAGGAAACCACTCCACTATATACATAGTCAGGACGGGCCAGCCTACACGGTTGCTTGCTGTGGTTGCTCTCTTCACACTCTCTCACACAAAATGACTGTGGCCACATCTCTAACATCCCGACGGATCACGTCCGCTGGGGGAAGGGGTGGATGCTTAGTGTAGATGCGGCGCCGTCGCCGACGGTGAAAACCCATTGTCGGCACATCCTGATCAGGGGTCCTCGCCATTCTCTCTCACAAAGCCGGTGAGGTTGCCTTCATCCGTTGCTCACTGCCGCGACATGGGAAGTTGCCGCCTCTCGCCGTCCTCCTCAAGGTTGAGATACGTTCCAACATCCCTCAGGTACAACTCCCTTTACAGCCGGCTTGCACCACTGCTCCAGCTGCCCACATCACTCCATGTGGATATTTCTCTACTTCTTTGCCCCGCACATACCTCTACTGGCTTCTACGTACTGTATTTTTGACAAGTTTATTCTCATCAACTAGTTGCAGTAATCTTATTCTAATCACACTTCTTCAGTTTCTTTGCCACAGGGATGCTCATCTCGATTTTGGTGAAACTGCACAAAATGATCCGATGGTCAAAAGGTTGCAAACTTCATTTTTAGGAAGCTCGAACGTTGCCAGAAAATTGAAGCCTGGTTAGGGTTTACGGTTCAAGGGCTCGGGACTGCATGGATCATTTTTTCTTTAGTTGCCTCTATTCCAAAATAAGTGTCAACTTTAGTAGTAGTACAACGTTGTACTAAAGTTTGCATAAAGTGGAGACACTTATTTTGGAACGGAGGGAGTACATATTTGCTATGATATGTCAATCATTGAGATGCAATAGAATGCATGTTAGTCTCCTTTGTATTTGATGAAATGTTGCAACGGGCAACCTTGGACGCAAGATACATGTAACAGAAGCTGGAAGCTTCATAGCATTGTACAAATTTATCTCGCTGATAAATTACAGTACGCACTATACTAGTACTTCCTCCGTTCCTAAATATAAGTCTTTGTAGAGATTTCACCATGAACCACATACGGATGTATATATATGCATTTTAAGTGTAGATTTTTTTGAACGCAGATTTTAAGTGTAAATTCATTCATTTTATTTCGTATGTAGTCCACCTAGTGGAATCTCTACAAAGACTTATATTTAGGAACGGAGGGAGTACTATGTAAAGAGTTAGGTGTCGCACGATGTCTAAAAAATATGGTGATAGTGTGAGGTGGGCCATGTAATCACTGAGCCTGCGTGTTTTCACTGCTCTTGCACTCCTCTGCTGTAAGAATGGAGAAAATTGTAATCTAGTAGTACCTCCTTTCACCGAAAGCGTGGGACATCTAGTAGTCCTACCACCTCAGTAATAATGACCAATGAGCCGTCAAATCACATAGACCTAGCAGTAAGTTGGACGGACGAAGCAACCATCACTCTTGAATCCGCTTCTGCCTTCAACGCAGGCACTAGTGAGAGGTCGCGTCCGCTCTGCCCGGGCATGAATGCGGCACCAATTCTTTGGAGCGGCGCTGACCGTTTCAAGCGGGAAGCGCGCGTGAGCGATGGAGGGGCTTTGGGTGGGCCAGGCTGGTCAGGAGCAGGCATGGCAGTTGTTCGCCTGTCCCTACCGGACGCCCGGAAATGAGAGGATGCACCGACTCTCGTGGGTAAAATCATACACTACACACCATCAGTCTGTAGGAGTAGGTCGATCTGTCGCTCTCTCTAACACACACAGATGCACACGCACACACAGGTTCATAGAATAAGAAAATCATGCGAGTGCGAAGCCACAGGAAGTGAGATACAAATGGAGTACGTAAAAGAAGAGAAGAGGTGACGACTATTCCATCAAACCTGGACTAAGGAGTAGTACTCCCTCCGTCTAGGTGTTAAGTCATCTTATGGAAATCAGATATTCCCAAAATGTTTAGGCGTCGTCCATTAACTTCGCATCTCAATCCCCTCCTGGTCTCGTTGCTAGCGAGTGTTGTTACTTAGGGAGCATTTGGATCCTTAGCAAGAACAGCTTATAGCATAGCTGGGCAAGGTTAGGCATTTGGACCTGTTAAAATATGTTAGCTTTTGTGGGCCAGCTAGCTTGGGTGGGCTAGAAAAACCTTGCTAGCTCAGGAGAGCCAGATCGGCTCGCTTCTGACGGTAAACTTCGCGTAGTAGTAACATAGACTAGTAACATATGCATGTTACTACTCCCTCCGTCTAGGTGAGTAAGTCATCTTAGGTTGTGCGCCGTGACCAAGGAGGAGGGGATAACGAGAGACATTAATGTTTATTTGCTAATTAATAGCATTGCATGCAATGAACTAACCACTGCATGTCGTGTTTGGTAGTAGTCTCAAGTCATTAAAAGCATGCACACCCCTCGTCTCTTATTGGTTGATATGTGAAGAAACAAGAAACGAGGTAGAAGTTAATGCACCGCGCCTAAGTGTTTTGGGATTATTTGGTTTTTGTAAGATGACTTACACACCTAGACGGAGGGAGTAGTCCAAGTTACTCACCACTATGACCAGCCTAAGCAATGTAACCAAACGCTCCTTACTCTGCCTTGTTATCTCCCCCGGAAACCCAATGCATGGAGTGCAACTACGCGTTGACCAGTCAAGAAATCAAAGTCGGCTTGCATGCGAGTTAATACCTGGCCCTCCATGGTAGCTAAAACGGCATCTCTTAATTGTTTGGATTAATTGTTGTGTTTAGAGACAGAAATCAGGGCTTTGATTGGAGGAATGACAGGTCAAGTTTCTCCTTCTCCGCCAATCTGCTTGCACCTTGGTCCCGCTGCACCTTCTAACGCGACTTATTACACCTAGACAGAGGGAGTAGTATGAGATACAGTGGCACACTGACTTAGGTCGAATACAAGTGCCAAAATTGTTTGCTCAATTGGACAGTGTTCCTGAGTAGCAGCGAGATGTGTGAGGTAAGATACACCGCCGTGTGGCACCCCGGCTCAGAGCGACCGGTTTACCTTGCATTGCCAGCCCAGAGACCTTGTCTTCTGGCAACACACAACAACAACTTGGTACAAAAAAACAACCGCTTTATTCATGCTAGCGGAGCATAGTTTATATTACAACAGTTAGCGAGGCCAAGCGGCACACATGGTGCGGCTGGATAATATGTACATTATTTAGTGAACATAAAGGGGCCTCGATCATGACAATCTACACGGCAGCGGAACAACGTTGTAGCGGAACTCCATAGCACAGGGACACCGATGTGGACACGATCTAGACTCGGACAACACTCCTTTCCAACGAGACTTTCCTGAAATCTGGCATGACACGCCAGGTCAGTACATTGAATGTACTTGCAAGCTCACAACAAGCATAAACATAATGACAAAAAATATCATGATATTTAACCATTTAACATCAATGCAACAATATATCCAACATGTTGTGAATATGCTCAACTGATACTCGTCCCACGGACTTGCTTACCGGACGTGATCATTTCCAGACCACCAACGTGCATATCTCAAAAACAAACCCGTGATCCTTACGGCGATCACAACCCGACAACAAACCTGTGATCCTTACGGCGATCACTACCCGACCATCTCATGGCCCGTGATCCTTACAGCGATCACAACCTGACCAACTCATGGCCCAACTCAACACGATGGCCTTACTGCCATCCTCAGTACAAACTTAGTGTGCAAATTTATTAAGTGTTGACCCATGGTGTGCCCTACTTTCGAGCGTGTCCGTAACCGTGGACTCGGCTATTGATAGATTAAAACACTCTGCAGAGGTTAGAACACTGTACCCACACTATGGAACCCATGGCCTCGCACTCCCATTCGGGTGGACCAACGGCATTCCGACGAAACCATTTCATTGTCATGACACTCTCCCGGCCACTCTGACCCAGTCCCCATCGGGCTAGTCCTGGGTGGCCCCGTGTCTACCTCCAGACACCTCGACCACCGTTGTGGCCACGATCCACTCTGGGAACCGGTACCAAACCTTAACTTAACAATGGGCTCACAAGGTTATGCCTGCCTACTGGGACAGGGTACAGCACGCCCATAACCTTCCCTAAATGGAGGCAGCGACCAGAGGCACGACAATGAAACGCATTAAGGCCGTCCCATACCGGCAAATGTGGTTGCACCGGGAAAGACTCGTTTCAGCGGCACCATGACCTGGTCAACAACATATTCAAGTTGAGTTACTTATCAGGTTCAACTTAATGTGAAAATAACCGGTGTCATAATGCCATGCTATGCATCACTTAACACATGCATCACGTAACCATGCAAATAACTGAATCAACCACACTCCCACAGAGCCATCATCAACTCATGCTACTTCTCTGGTTAAGATCACACCTCACTTAAACCAGAATCATTTCTAGCAATCTCCTCATTTTTCATCATGCAAAGATAATAATTAAACTAATTATTAAACTCCATGATCATATCCTTAATTCATTACTTGTAACTAAGTTCTTCTTAGCTTATCATCAAGATTTACTTCAAACTTTCTGTAACTCAAGCATTTTAACATGAAAAGCATCTAACAGAATTTAATCATTATATAACTGCTTTTAAATGCATAAATATTCATAAGTTCAAGTAGGAAAATCACAAATATTGAAGTGGCACTATGAAAATGTTGCTGTGGCTTGCCTTAGTGCTGATGAGGTTCACAAAGCTCCTAGTGATCCTCAAGACAAGCTGGCTCTTCTGAAAATAATCAAAACCACAAAAAGAAAAGATCAAGAAACCTTCTGAAAATTACCAGAAAATCTAGACAGCAAGGAAAAATCCCATCTTTTGGGTGCTGTTAGATTTTTGTTCAAAGAACACAATGCAAAAAGAATCAATGCATTTGGACTTATAGATAAAAAGTTGTGTCTGTTTGAAGGTTCCTGTATTTTAAATGAACTAGAAAAGTGGCCCGCTCGATGCACGGGCTAGAAATTTTAAATTTCAATAATAAGAACTTATTATCTGATTTGTGTAAAGAAAAATTTGAACTATATATGATGGTGTTTACAATATAAGACTTATGCAAACATAGTTTTGTCTTGGGTATTTTTGCTTATTTACTCACATAGAAATATATATATGTTATCCATTTATCATTTACATTTTACTGTACTTTTTATCATTAGTCGCGTCATGCAAAATATGTTTTTATCATTTCTTTGGCATTTTAATCATGTCAAATTTTAATATTTTCCTTTAAACACAAATTTAATAGTTCTCGTTTTCGTATAGGCCTAGTTAAATGTGTGGGAAATATCGTTACTCTTCTTTGTAAGTAAGCATCGAATGTAAATCTTTAGCAAGTATGGCTCACTAAAGCATTAGTATGGAGTACAACCGATTCAAGAACACACCATTTTCGTCTATGTTTTTTACTTTGGAGTTGGAAATGAAAATTAGAAACATACGTACCTACACATGTTTCTAACATGCCAAAGAAGCAAATAGTTAATATTTGATCCACTGATATTTGTCTAATTTTCTTTTCCACCATCAATCTCTTTCAACTCCACCGGAACACGCATCCCCCGCTTCTTGCAAAGCTATCCTTTTTCATCTATATTTTTTATTTTGGAGTCGAAAATGAATATTAGCCATACATACATACAAAATGTTACTGACATGCGAAAGGACTTTGGTTGTTGCAAGTGACCTCACTGCAGCTTTTTTCACTATGAAATATGTAGAACAGGAAAGTCATGGAGACTAACTAACATTTTTTATGATGAACAGTAGGAAATAAAAAATGCTATTGCTACTTAATAATTGAAATATTGAGTTCCAATCACTATTAGATTGGAATGCTCCTAGCTAATGCGAGGGCATCTCCTGTAGGACCTCTTTGGTTTGCCAGATTCTAAAAACGTAATGATATTTTTCCAAATAATGCTCAAACTATATGAAAAGATATAATCTTCATAAGATCTTTATCTCATTCTTCTTTTTAGAATTTTTTTAAAGAGGTTTCGGAGGATTGAAGATTTCGTTGGAATCGAAAGAAATTTCCTCCATTTAACTTGCACTCTGTTCCTTTTAACCAAAGCTATGAATAATTTCACAAAGAGAAACGTTCCTATTCTTGTGTTTGTGTTGCAATTTTCTATGAACCAAAGTGACCCTTAGTGAGTTGGAAATATATGAATTAAATTTAGGGTTTCAGGGATATTCTTATTACATGATACTTAATAACAGGGTTGTATAACTACCGCAAATATTGTGTTGAATAAGATATGAACATTGTGTATTGTTTTACCCTTAAATGCATACATCATATATTATCGATATACGAAGTTCTTTGTATCCTCCAAGATCAGCAAGGTATAAGGAGCAGCCATGGCCAAAACACCCCAACCTTGAATGAGATCATCTGCATTTACATGTATATAACAGTACAAAGAGAAATTGAGTTTGGGAGTACAAAGAGTTGGTGCTTGTTTTTTCACATCTATGCTAGAACCAATTATATGTAAAATTACCATTACGTTTTCCTTGCATAATCAGCTCAAACGAAAGAAACGAAATACATACTATTTGTTATGTCCAAGAATAGAGTAAGGTAATATATTAACACCAAAAGAAAGGATCAAGGAAAAATTGCCCTGGAATGCTTTAAGAATCAAGTGAAGGTTATAGTCAGTTTTAAACTTTAATTTCATGGTTAGCTATTGATAAGACATTTTAGAATTCAATGTGGCTTCAATAAATATATCCATGAGGGTAAAGAAAGTAAATGACACCCTCAAGTATGTTCAGTAAACAATCGAGGCTAGCAATAATCTGTATGGAATCAAGAATCCCTTTTAGCTAACGAAGCTACTTCAGTTCTGTAACATGGTTAAATATAACCGATAGAAATATGGACCATGGAATTCATTTAGGACGAACTGTTAAAGCATCTAATACAGGAACATGTCTCAATCAAATTGAAAATTACAAGTCCATATGATCAAGTGCACCTTAGGTTCAGCAACCCTGATTGGGTAATACTCTGATTGAGTATATGGTAATTTTACAGATTTTTTATCGACTCAACTTTCGTTTAAAAACTTTGAAATGACATGTATTTAAGAAGTGGTACTGCAAATCATCTATGATACAAATTGAAGATTTGCTTGCATTGAACAGTTTGTGAGGTAGAAGTATGTTTCTCCACATTCGACGGAATTAACTTAGGAGGGAATCCCTCCCATGTGACCTTACTATTCTAGTTTCCTCTTTGCTCCATCAAGGTTCTAGTAGTAGGTCTGCGAATGATCGAGGTACATCTATCTAGAGATTTCAGTACATGAAGAATCAACACCGAAGATATTTCGGAAGCAATTAATATGAGCTATAACTTACAAATGCAATTTCATAAAAATACAAACTGACCCATACATTGAGAAACTATTGTCTGTCAGGCCAAAATGATAGATTATTAATGGATTGCTCAATCTGTCCGGTAAGAAGCAACAACATGGCAATATAGTATCTTCTCCCATAGTAACTAAGCAGCAACTGAAAATTAGCATACAGATAGGTATATTCAGGGGAATTTCAGAGCAACCACAAAACTTGTGTGTATTTATTTGACAAAAATTTAGTCCCTTATGATCCTTAACAGCCTGAAAATCACAAGATGCGTGATTTTCTTGTTTAAATCAAGCATTGAACTATGTAGATTATGACGTTGATCTCACCAATATCGCTAGTACGTTAGAATTGATGCCAAACGTAGGGTAATGTCCAGTGTAATCCAGCCTAAGTTCTCTAAGGTCATATATAGTGAATGAGCTTGTTGTGGCATATGTAATAATAAAAACATATATTTATTTCTTGATCAATGTTTAGTCAGTGATAGTTCTTCCACAGCATATGCTTATAACACAAAAATACTTCTCGTTCAGATTCAGTCATATACATACAAAACATTGGAATCGATGGTATCCTAGAACCATAGCATCTTGATCTATAAAATAGATTTTAACTGAACCTTACCAGTGTTATCTCACCAGAAAGATGAGTTACTGGAGTGTACTGTACAAAGATATATATATCCTGCAAAGTTTTCTTTCCAGTGTTAATAAATACATGACATCAGACATCATTGGCCATAGGCTATAACACACAGTGTGTTATGTAATCAATGCCCAGATTTCTAGAATTGCAGAATAATATTTCGAAAACTCAATTGTTAGTTAATGCATAGTGATGGGGTGCTTTTGATGTGTGCACCTATGCATCTTTTGAGATCGGTTAAGAAGCAAAACTTGTACGCCATGCATTATTAACGGTTTGCCGGCACTGCCGACACTTACACTTATATATGAAGAATGATATGAGAAGCTACAGTGATCATGCTAGCTGTCTTCATTGGCGTACATGGTTGATCGGTCGGTAAGTCCAATGGTTTTTGTGCTCGCATCGTCGGATGTTGCCTTCAAGGCTTCAACGGCATGCATAGCAGCTTGATCGATCAGCTGACCAATCAGTCCAATGGTGTGTTGTGTGTACGTGAATGGCAGGATGATTGATTACCCTTTGACACACATGATATGAGTAAATTCAGAGCCATGGAGGGCATGCATCTGCAAGTTGCTGAGTAGTCGCCAGGGAAGCTACATCGATTGAAGGTTGCCGAGGATACGTGTCACGGCCTCTCCAACCTTAAGATCCCAACGCGAGAGATCAGCATGAGGAAATTAGATTACGGTTAGAGGGCTAGGATTGAGATCCATAGGATCTGGGGGAATCGAGAATCTACCACAGGCCCAAGTTGCGGATGCCGTTCCGGCGGGCATGTGCCGTCCAGCATGCCTTATCTTCCCTCCTCCTTCCCGCTGCCTTCCTCAAGTGGCGCCCATATCACGAGACTATGAGGACGTATGGAGCAAGGGCATGGCGGCAGAGATGACGTTAGGTCATCATACATGCGTTCCTTTGTTGAGCACCAGATGTGTGCTTCTATTCCTGCGTATCTTTAGGGTAAATTCCTGTGGAGTTAGAGATTGGGTTGGCCTCTTTTTTTGCGCTTCTACCTTTTGGTCATTGAACGACTTGGTATGGGCTAATGGAGATCTCGTGCAAGTAAATTAATGGAAATCAACGGCTGAAATAAATTAACGATGACGGCATATGAAATTCTACCGAGTGGAGAAGATATGGGCAACTACGGGCATGCATATATAAAGGGTACACATGCATAATTTTTTGTCCCAGCTAAATGCATGCATGTATATAGCAAGCTAGTCATGCATGCGTGCATAAATCAAGGGCACATATGCACGTTTTTTTTGTTTCAGCTGATTGCATGCATGCATAAAGCAACTAAGCAAGCCACGTTCTTTTCTTTTGAATTGAACAACTAACTCAGGTCCTTCTTCTTAAAGCTGGATGAGGGCACGTCTTTATTTTTAACTGGAAATTAGTGCATGTCCTATTTTTTATTTGATCAACGCACTTCCTAGTTCGGCTGCATGGAGCGGTGCACATCCTTTTCTTTAAACTGGACCAATCGCATGCATGGCCCTTTTCTTTAATCTAATATACATATGGAACAGTCGGACGTTCTCTAAAAAAAATGAATCAGCGCACGCCCTACGTTAGTTGCATGGAGCGAAACCTTATCTTCCAGTATAATTATAATAGCATTGGTGGGTAATTTTATTAACTTACAATACGTTATCTTCCAGTATAATTATAATGGCATTGGTGGGTAATTTTATTAACTTACAATATTTTTTTGTGAGGTAACTTATCTAATGGCTGTAAAAAATTAGTCTATTAAATTAACGGTGGGATATTCCTAATTTTTGTAGTAATTTCTAACTTATTTCTTCTTTTTCTGGTTAACCCGTCAAATACTTTTTATATA
>NC_057813.1:735879281-735944762 GCF_018294505.1 Triticum aestivum
GGCTGACTAGCGGGCCCCGCTAGTTAGGCCAGAGGGAGGGGAGAGGGAAACAGAGGGAGGCGGCGCTTCGCCAGAGCACACGCCGGCGATGAGGCTTCTTAGAGTCAAACGAGAGTGGGGGATCGACGGAGGAGAAGTTTGCGCACCTGTCCGTACCCTTAGTGTAGCTAGAGGTGACCGGACGGCTTCGGAATCGTCCTCTCCAGCAGAGGTAGAGGGCGGCAACTTACACCAGGTGCACCCGAATTAGAGAAAGTCACTTCTTTCATCCGAACGTATGCTTCATGAACGGAACATGAAGGCAATGCTTATAAGTTTCCAACACTAGCTTAATATTCCACAAAATCATGGAGGAGATAAGGATGTTGTCGATGGGCTCAACAACAAGTCATCGAAATTTGCATATAATGGAATTCCACAATCATGTGAACAAGGTGATAGCATTGGTCAGACCAAATGATGTAATGGTGTATGCTTGAGGAATCAACCACGAGTAAGACAACATTACGAACATCGTTGGTTCTGATTTGATTTGACGATAACCCACACTCAAATCAAAGTTTTGATAAGATAATAGGTCCAAAAAATCACCACGAGGATCAATCAATGAAGATATCATCTTTCTTCAACACACACACACACATACACACACACACACACACACACACACACAAAGATATCCCTTTGGAATGAACTGAGTCGGACAAGCTTTTATCTTCCAACTCTCCAAGTTGTTGTTTAGCTTAACCAACTTGCTCAGGGTATCCGACACAGATTCTTGGAGAAGGGGTGGTTACAAGGAACCAACTTGTTCACGAGCTCAACATAATAGTCAGGGGACAACCTGGTAATACTTCCGAGAAGATATTCGGAAAATCACGAACCACCGGTATGCTATTAAGCTCGAAAACAATCTTGCTTTTCAGGGCAAGACAATATGATCAAAAGAGCGAGGGATTGACACAATCCTAACTCATTGATCGAGGAGTTCCCTATAAAATAAGGACTAGGTAGCACGATCAATCTTAGAATGATAATTCAATACCAACACGCTACGAATGAGATTATTGTCCATTAACTACCAAGCAACGGGGTTGCTAGCAGTATTGATTTCACACATCATAGTTCACCTGTCAACATTCCGGTTGCAACAACACGGGAACTGAGAAATGAAAATGATGGCGAGAAGTATCACTGCATCAAGAATTCATAAGAGGTGGTGCAATTCTCATGACAATCTTGACATAAAGAAGGTAATACTTCAAGGAAGAACAGACCAGAAGCTGAATTGGCATTTTGATCTATGGAATACAACTTCTTTGACCCAATCCTAGATATGGATGAGGTACTGGAGTTTGTTTCTCCTAGTCATTCCAGAATAGAATGGCTTGACGGACCACAAGAGTAATAGGCATCGATGAACGACTGCATGCATACTCTTGACAATCAATTGATAGACGAGGGTCAGAAGACGACTAAGGAGGAAAACTCAAAAGAACATACGATTTCCTGAGTTGTGTATGCATAGATTAGTATGTCGAACCAAGTTCAACATATTTCTTCCGGACAATCCATGCAGAGAGGTAGGACTGGCAGAGTCACAACATAGAATCGAGAACTCATCGAGAGCACTTTTGTTGTGATATGTTGGTTCAACGAGGAACTGCTGCCATAAGTAGTTCATGGTATTTGGAAGAACGATATACCACGAACCTCGAGGACCATCAAAAAGGTTACTAATATCCTAAAGGAACGAGCAAACACTATCAACATGAGGTAAGTAGGGTGAATCTCGAGTTCAAAACCCAGGAGTAGAATACCTACTAACTAAATTGCATCACGGGATTCTTTCAAGGATGACGGCCAGAATGATCACACTGGGAACACAAAACATGGCTGGATTACTCGGTGATCCTCTAAGACACCTAGGGTCATAATAATAGCTCCAACGTAAATGCCGAGGCAATGAAGTACCTCAACACACTAGTTAGTGTGGTTGATCTGGCACAAAGAAACTTCAGAACGGTAAGAAGGGATTTGCAAATGCATCAGACTGTTTAGAAACCTGGGATGACTCGGACAACATAACGGCTGTAAATGCTCAAAAGAGATTCTGAGACATCACACAAATGGTGGCATAACCACTCAACATCACAATATCAAGGTTTTGAGTTCAACTGTCAACACACGGAAGTAGTAGGAATTGAACTGAGGCATGAAACCAACAATCCTATAAGTCTACGGATTAGTAACACATGATCCTGATAGAAAGAAAAGAAAGCCTAGTTCCTTAACCCCGTAGGAAAGATAAGATGACTCAGCTCAGAGGGCATAATGTATAAGGAGTAAAAAGAGCCTTACGTTCCCATCCACAATCAATTCCCTTATATAACTAAAGAATTTCTAGACTCAACTTCGACATGTTTGGCTTCGTAATCCTACATGCAGTCAAGCTCTGATACCAAAGCTGTTAGGACCCCAATCCTAAGTCACACCGTCTAGCATGTAACACATCATATCACTTTGCGGCCTCACGCACGGTATTCCCACGGGTGCCACCTTACCTGGCCCGGGACCGTTTGCGCCTCTTGGCTCACGTATATGATAGTGTCGCTAGCATCCATATGATAAAGAACCCGGGCCGACATGACTAGTCATAAACCCAAAGTGGCACTAACTTACAGGGACAGGCATACATGACCCACCAACTAACGTGTCGGTCATCAACGAGTGAATCCAGGCTGTAGCAGCTGGGCTAACAGGACTTCAGAGAATCTGGGCTGTAGCAGGCTAACAGGACTCCGGTAGACACCGCGTGACATTTCCCCGAAGGGACAGACACGGGAACGAAGAAGGACACATGCCAGCCAGCCTAAGTGTTCCGGAGCAGTAGCAAGCTACCATGGCTCAGTAGAAGCACTAGGAGACATTTCCCCATAAGAGAGGCTACCAAGAATAAACAACTAGGTTGTCGGATCCCACACATACCAAGCATTTCAAATCATACACATAATATGCTCGATATGTGCAAATACAACATGGCATCACAACATAACTCTATGACTCAAGTATTTATTCAATAGGCTTCGAGGAGCGAGATATTACAAACATGAGTCTCATGACCCAACTTTCAGAGCATACAAGTCAAAGCACAAGCGGAAGCTTATCATGTCTGAGTATAGACAAATATAAATGAAAAAGGCTGAGAAGCCTCACTAACTACCAGATCCTGCCGAGGGCACAAGATCGTAGCTGAGGTAACAAGTTAAACATTGAAGTCCACGTGGAACTACTAGTGAGACTGAAGTCTCTCTGCAAAACCATAAATTAAGCAACGTGAGTACAAATGTACCCAGCAAGACTTACATCAGAACTAACTACATATGCACCATTATCAACAAAGGGGTGGTGGGGTTTAACTGCAGCAAGCCAGCTTTGACTCGGTGGCTATCATGAACTACGACTACAAGTAACTCTTTTGAGGTGGCGCACACGAGTCCACATATTCACCATATCAATACACCACTATGGATCCGCTCCCGTCTCCCTATGAGGACACAATCCATAGCACTCACGCTTATCTTGCTTATTTTAGAGTATCCACTTTCACTTGTCTATGAACTGTATAGGCAACCCAGAGGTCCTTTACCGCGGACACGGCTATTCGAATAGATAATGTTAACCCTGCAGGGGTGTACTTCTTCACATACGCTCTCACCACTTATCGCCGTTTACACGTCATGTACTCGGCAACCTTCAAGCGGAAGCCCGACGTGGGTGTCGGCCACGACCTGACTAACCACACAAGTCTCTCGTCCAGGTTTATCGCCTATTCGAGTTCCATCCGCAAGGAGATCCGGCCGGGGTGTCGCTCACGGCCCCAAACGATGTGAGCAGGCTTCCCAAGCCCACCATCCGGGTGCCACTTGGTACACCGTGCCACTGCGCCTAGTCTGTCCCAAGCCCACCTGTACCGGGTGCCACTTGGTAGACTACTAGCACTACCTACAAACACCAGAAACTAGTTGCAACTCCTGGACAGAGATCGAGTTGATTAATAAGTCGAGAGGGGTCGAGTTACCGGAACCCAATGTGTGGTAGTAACTGTTCATGGATCACAAACACAGAACTCAGTTCCCGAGGACGGCTTCAATGAGACAACCCACCATGTACTCCTACATGGCCTCTCACTGCTACCTTTACCAAATCGTGTTCACACACTTAGCTCTCAACATAAGGACATGTTCCACAACATTCCAATTCATCCCCGATGAATCAGACCCGACTCAACTCTAAGCAGTAGCAGGCATGACAAACAAGCATGAATTAGTAGGCACATTAGGGCTCAAACAACTCCTACTCATGCTAGTGGGTTTCATCTATTTACTGTGGCAATGACAGGTCATGCAGAGGAAAGGGGTTCAACTACCGCAGCAAGTAACAGATATGTCGTTGTTGTCCTAATGCAGTAAACGAGAGCAAGAGCGAGAGAGTGGGATTGTACCAGAATGAACAAGGGGTTTTTGCTTGCCTGGCACTTCTGAAGATAGTATAGCTCTTCATCGGTGTCATCGAACTCATCGTCGAAACCACGTCTACTCAGAGGGGACAATCACCGACAAACAAAGAAGAAACACAATCAATGCAATGCAACAATATGATGCATGATCATGACATGTCAATATGCTGTGTTTTGAGCTAATGCAACTAGCAACAGGTTAAATGAAGTTGGTTTGAACCCAAGGTTCAAATTCAAACTCCATATGTGGATATTCAAATGCCATTTATATGATTTGTCCTAAACAACAGCTAAAAGTTGTTCTATCATGCATGAAAATGGTACATATGGATAGATTTGATTTTTCTGATCATTTTCATATATAAATTATTTCATTTAAACTTACGGTTGAATTACTATGAATTTTAGAAGTTTTGGGCATTCTCTGAAATAAATAAATCATTTCTGATTTATTTTAAACTCCAGAAAAGCTTTACTGCGCCAGCATGATGTCGGTGTGACGTCAGCAGGTCAACTGGGTCGGCCAGGTCAAACCTGACCTAGGGGACCCACTGGTCAGTGACAACACTAATTAACCGAGTTAATTAGCACTAAGTTAAATGCTAAGCCGAGTTAATTAGGGCCTGGCCCACGTGTCAGTGTCTAACTAACTAACTTAGGTTAATTAGCACTAAACCAGATTAGTTAGCGAGGTGGCCCCCACACGTCAGTAACTCACGCGGTCAAACCTGGTCAAGAAGGGGTCAACCTTGCCGGTCAAACCGATCAACCCGCCGGCGTTTAGCCGCCGGCGAGGCCGGACGCGGCAGAGCACGTCGGGATCCACTTACAGGGGCCCTTTTGGCGCACAGAGAGCACCTACGGGAAGAGGGCGGAGTGGCGCATCCAACGGTGATGGTGGCGGGAGCTGGGGTGGCCGGGAGCAGCACCGACGACGAGGTTTGCGGCGGCCGGAGTCGGCAGCGAGCGGGGATGCGGTTGCGGTGGCCGTGGCGATGTGCGTTTAGCACCTACGGCGTCTACGGGGTGCGGTGAGTATGATGGGCGCATGCCTGGGACCAAATGGTCACCAGAGCATCACCGACAACGAGCGCGGGCGGCGGCGGGTTCGGGCGTAGGCGGTCCAGTGGCTACGGCAGCCTATGAGGAAGAAGAGAGGGATGGACGGGGTCAGAGGCTCACGGCGAGTCAGACGAGGAGGTCGGCGAGCTCAGAGATGGTCCGGAGCAAGCAGGGCGGCGATGGCGATCTCGGCGGACCAAGGTTGAATAAGACGGCGGGGACGGCGATTCGGGGCTTCCGGCGTTGCTTGGATCAGTGCAGAAGGCGTAGGCGACGGTGGCAAGGCCGATGGATGCGTCGGGGAGGCGAGGAGGTGGCTCGGGGCGCGGCAGCAGTGTGTGGCGGCGATAGTGGCGCTCGGGTGTGCGAGAGGGAGAGGCGAGGGAGAGATGAAGGGGGAGAGTGAGGAGGTCAGGGGGTCCAGAGCGGCGCCGAGGAGGGGCTTCGAGACACCTCGGTGAAGCAGGCGAGTAGGGAGGAGGCGTGGCGCCTCGCGCGTGTGTGCGCTGTCTCCCTCCTCTGCCTACTGGCGGAGGTAGGTGATGACTGGCACGGGCCAGGTGGGCCGGCCCAGCCAGGTAAGTGGCCCGTGGCCTTCCTCTCTCTCTCTAATTAAATTCTGTTTTCTATTTTTCTGTAACTTCTGAGCTTTATTAAAAATACCAAAACATTTCCAAAAATCCTGAAAATAGTTGTGGGCTCTGTTAAGATTATTCCTAACAGCCCACACTTAATTTCAGAATTAATTGATCAATCAAAATAATATATAGCAGTTAAATGCCCAATCGCAAATAGCATATGATTTAATTCAAAAATCCAGAATGGCCTAGAAAAATGTGCACCATTTTTGGGAGAGGTTCTAGACCAATTCAAAAATGATGAACTTTTGTGAAGGGCATTTTGGGTTTGTTGAAATGTTTTTCAGTTGAACCTGGTATTTTCAGGGGGGGTGTTGGGGTTTGTTGATCCCCATTTCAGGTTTAAGAGAAATTTAAACATGATGCAACACAAGACTAGCTAACCCAGAGTAGACTAGAACTAGGGATGTGATAACTCACCCCCACTAAGCAAGAATCTCGTCCCGAGATTCAAGACGTAGGGTAAGCAGACAGAAGGGAACACGAAGCTAGCACAATCTTCACGATCCAGGTTGTACTTCATAAGAGCGTTGATTTGATCCTCATCTTTGTCCCGACGTCTTGCTCTGAGAACTCCAACCAACATGACAATGAGAAGAAAGGAAAAACTCTAGAAGAATCAACCTTCTCGAAGATCAAACAACTCAGGATCAACTCACATAATGAGATATTGAAACATCTCTCAAGCTGAGGCACAAAACATACAACTAGAGGGATGGAGTGAAACAAATGACGAAGGTTCACTAGATAGGCGATAGTTCCACACTTAATAAGGTGGTGAACGGTTGTCAACGTAGCGAGAAGTTGAGTTGCCATGATTCTATAACGGGGCACCTTAGAGGAGGTGATTCGCAGAATTATCCCTTAAGTGGCAAAAGAATTACTTTTGATACATAGATTATTGAAACTCTTCTTAGCAGGCTAAGGCAATTCACAAACGATCGTTTGAAGGAGTTCTAAGAAATGGTATACTCAGCTTGAAAAGGGAGCTAGGGTTTTGAGACAACTCGACAATGGAAGGCACATTCCAATTGTTACCGAGGATTTAACCCAGTGACTAAGCATGCTCTCAAGAACTTGAGCATTTCCATATTCATCAAGGTCTTACCAATATCCGTGTCAAGGATCCTGGCAACACAACTTACTACCATGACGAATGGTGATGGATGATGCAGATGCAAAGGAAGATAACACCTTCTTAGATTTCACGTTAGCAAAGCCAAGGAAACAAAATCTAGATGATCGACCGGGAGACATTTAGCACTCCGCTTCTAATGTTCTCCTGATGCGCTAGCGTAACCCATTTATAGATAAGGTTTGGTATCTAGAACATCAAGTAAAAGGTCGGACTTCAGAAGACAAGGATTTATAAGGAATACTTCTGGAAAAGTCACATCAAATCCTTATAGAGAAGATGGGAAAATTGCTCATTCAGGATAGTACAATGATTGATCTTCCGGCTAGGTGTGTCGGCCAAAACATCAACCTTGCCAGAGCCTACATCACAGATCTTGGAAAAGTACCAACCATCACATCTGCCTGAGATTCCGATCTGGTTGGTGACAGGATATCTCAGACAACATGTCTGGTAAAGAAAGTTTGCAACACAAATCGACGGGATGACATTGCGAGATTCTCGGGAAATGAACTACGATAGCAAACTCCAAGGCATGAACTGGTTCTGCTACACACATGTGAACACGTTGTCCCAGACAAGCATGACACATGGTAGTCTTACAATAAAACAGTACCGAGTTCTGGTTGGGAATCATCATTGAGGATATCAAAGTCCTTACATAAGGCATGCTCTTAAGAAGGAACTTCTTCTCCTTGAACAAATCAATCAGTGGCTTGGTGTGCTACAGAATACATGTGGAGTAGAGGTAATTAATCTGCCAAACCACAGTATACTTTGCACATGCATGAATGACTTGGGACGACTCCAAAGGAAGCAAAACCAATCTTTCTCAGATCCACGTCGGCAACTTACACAAGGTGCTCATGAATTAGAGAAAGTCACTTCTTTCATCCGAACGTACGCTTCATGAACGGAACATGAAGGCAATGCTTATAAAGTTTCCAACACTAGCTTAATATTACACAAAATCATGGAGGAGATAAGGATGTTGTCGATGGGCTCAACAACAAGTCATTGAGATTTCCATATAATGGAATTCCACAATCATGTGAACAAGGTGATAGCATTGGTCAGACCAAAGGATGTAATGGTGTATGCTTGAGGAATCAACCATGAGTAAGACAACATTACGAACATCATTGGTTCTGATTTGATTTGACGATAACCCACACTCAAATCAAAGTTTTGATATGATAATAGGTCCAAAAATTCACCACGAGGATCAATCAATGAAGATATCATCTTTCTTCAACACACACACACACAATGATATCCCTTTGGAATGAACTGAGTCGGACAAGCTTTTATCTTCCAACTCTCCAAGTTGTTGTTTAGCTTAACCAACTTGCTCAGGGTATCCAACACAGATTCTTGGAGAAGGGGTGGTTACAAGGAACCAACTTGTTCACAAGCTCAACATAACAGTTAGGGGACAAGCTAGCAATACTTCCGAGAAGATATTCGGAAAATCACGAACCACCGGTATGCTATTAAGCTCGAGAACAATCTTGCTTTTCAGGGCAAGACAATATGATCAAAAGAGCGAGGGATTGACACAATCCTAACTCGTTGATCGAGGAGTGCACCATAAAATAAGGACTAGGTAGCACGATAAATCTTAGAATGATAATTCAATACCAACACGCTAAGAATGAGATTATTGTCCATTAACTACCAAGCAACGGGGTTGCTAGCAGTATTGATTTCACACATCATAGTTAACCTGTCGGCATTCCGGTTGCAACAACATGGGAACCGAGAAATGAAAATGATGGTGAGAAGTATCACTGCATCAAGAATTCATAAGAGGTGGTGCAATTCTCATGACAATCCTGACATAAAGAAGGTAATACTTCAAGGTAGAACAGACCAGAAGCTGGATTGGCATTTTGATCTATGGAATACAACTTCTTTGACCCAATCCTAGATATGGATGAGGTACTGGAGTTTGTTTCTCCTAGTCATTCCAGAATAGAATGGATTGACGGACCACAAGAGTAATAGGCATCGATGAATGAATGCACACATACTCTTGACTATCAATTGATAGACGAGGGTCAGAAGACGACTAAGGGGGATAACTCAAAAGAACATACAATTTTCTGAGTTGTGGATGCATAGATTAGTATGTCGAACCAAGTTCAACATATTTCTTCTGGACAATCCCTGCAGAGAGGTAGGACTGGCAGAGTCACAACATAGAATCGAGAACTCATCGAGAGCACTTTTGTTGTGATCTTTTGGTCCAACGAGGAACTGCTGCCATTAGTAGTTCATGGTATTTGGAAGAACGATGTACCACAAACCTCGAGGACCATCACAAAGGTTACTAATATCCTAAAGGAACGAGAAAACACTATCAACATGAGGTAAGTAGGGTGAATCTCGAGTTCAAAACCCAGGAGTAGAATGCCTACTAACTAAATTGCATCACGGGATGCTTTCGAGGATGACGGCTAGAATGATCACATTGGGAACACAAAACATGGCTGGTTTACTAGGTGATCCTCTAAGACACCTAGGGTCATAATAATAGCTCCAACGTAAATGCCGAGGCAATGAAGTACCTCAACACACTAGTTAGTGTGGTTGATCTGGCACAAAGAAACTTCGGAACGGTAAGAAGGGATTTGCAAATGCATCGGACTGTTTAGAAACCTGGGATGACTCGGACAACATAACGGCTGTAAATGCTCAAAAGAGATTCTGAGACATCACGCAAATGGTGGCATAACCACTCAACATCACAATATCAAGGTTCCGAGTTCAACTGTCAACACACGGAAGTAGTAGGAACTGAACTGAGGCTTCAAACCATCAATCCTATAAGTCTACGGATTAGTAACACGTGATCCTGATAGAAAGAAGAGAAAGCCTAGTTCCTTAACCCCGTAGGAAAGATAAGATGACTCAGATCAGAGGGCATAAGGTATAAGGAGTAAAAAGAGCCTTACGTTCCCATCCACAATCAATTCCCTTATATAACTAAAGAATTTCTAGACTCAACTTCGACCAGTTTGGCTTGGTAATCCTACAGGCAGTCAAGCTCTGATACCAAAGCTGTCAGGACCCCGATTCTAAGTCACACTGATCTAGCATGTAACACATCATATCACTTTGCGGCCTCACGCACGGTATTCCCATGGGTGCCACCTTACCTGGCCCGGGACCGTTTGCGCCTTTTGGCTCATGTATATGATAGTGTCGCTAGCATCCATATAACAAAGAACCCGGGCCGACATGACTAGTCGTAAACCCAAAGTGGCACTAACTTACTGGGACAGGCATACATGACCCAGCAACGAACGTGTCGGTCATCAGCGAGTGAATCCAGGCTGTAGCAGCTGGGCTAACAGGACTCCGGAGAATCTGGGCTGTAGTAGGCTAACAGGACTCCGGTAGACACCGCGTGACATTTCCCCGTAGCGACAGACACGGGAACGAAGAAGGACACATGCCGGCTAGCCTAAGTGTTCCGGAGCAGTAGCAAGCTACCATGGCTCAGTAGAAGCACTAGGAGACATTTCCCCATAAGAGAGGCTACCAAGAATAAACAACTAGGTTGTCGGATCCCACACATACCAAGCATTTCAAATCATACACATAATATGCTCGATATGTGCAAATACAACATGGCATCACAACATAACTCTATGACTCAAGTATTTATTCAATAGGCTCCGAGGAGCAAGATATTACAAACATGAGTCTCATGACCCAACATTCAGAGCATACAAGTCAAAGCACAAGCGGAAGCTTATCATGTTTGAGTACCCAGAGGTCCTTTACCGCGGACACGGCTATTCGAATAGATAGTGTTAACCCTGCAGGGGTGTACTTCTTCACACACGCTCTCACCACTTATCGCCATTTACACGTCATGTACTCGGCAACCTTCAAGCAGAAGCCTAGCGTGGGTGTCGGCCACGACTCGACTAACCACACAAGTCTCTCATCCAGGTTTATCACCTATTCGGGTTCCATCCGCAAGGAGATCCGGCCGGGGTGTCGCTCACGGCCCCAAACTATGTGAGCAGGGTTCCCAAACCCACCATCCGGGTGCCACTTGGTACACCGTGCCATGGCGCCTAGTCTGTCCCAAGCCCACCTGTACCGGGTACCACTTGGTAGACTACTAGCACTACCTACAAACACCAGAAACTAGTTGCAACTCCTGGATAGAGATCGAGTTGATTAATAAGTCGAGAGGGGTCGAGTTACCGGAACCCAATGCGTGGTAGTAACTGTTCATGGATCACAAACACAAAACTCAGTTCCAGAGGATGGCTTCAATGAGACAACCCACCATGTACTCCTACATGGCCTCTCACCACTCCCTTTACCAAATCGTGTTCACACACTTAGCTCTCAACAGTAGGACATGTTCCACAACATTCTAATTCATCCTCGATGAATCAGACCCGACTCAACTCTAAGCAGTAGCAGGCATGTCAAACAAGCATGAATGAGTAGGCACATCAGGGCTCAAACAACTCCTACTCATGCTAGTGGGTTTCATCTATTTACTGTGGCTATGACAGGTCATGCAGAGGAAAGGGGTTCAACTACCGCAGCAAGTAACAGATATGTCGTTGTTGTCCTAATGTAGTAAACGAGAGCAAGAGCGAGAGAGTGGAATTATATCGGGATGAACAAGGGGTTTTTGCTTTCCTGGCACTTCTGAAGATAGTATAGCTCTTCATCGGTGTCATCGAACTCATCATCGGAACCACGTCTACTCAGAGGGGACAATCACCGACAAACAAAGAAGAAACACAATCAATGCAATGCAACAATATGATGAATGGTCATGACATGTCAATATGCTATGTTTTGAGCTAATGCAACTAAAAACAGGTTAAATGAAGTTGGTTTGAACCCAAGGTTCAAATTCAAACTCCATATGTGGATATTCAAATGCCATTTATATGATTTGTCCTAAACAGTAGCTATAAGTTGTTCTAACATGCCTGAAAATGGTACAGATGGATAGATTGGATTTTTCTGATCATTTTTCATATATAAATTATTTCATTTGGAGTTACAGTTGAATTACTATGAATTTTAGAAGTTTTGGGCATTCTCTGAAATAAATAAATCATTTCTGATTTATTTTAAACTCCAGAAAAGCTTTACTGTGTCAGCATGACGTCAGTGTGACATCAGCAGGTCAACTGGGTCGGCTAGGTCAAACCTGACCTGGGGGACCCACTGGTGAGTGACAACACTAATTAACCGAGTTAATTAGCACTAAGTTAAATGCTAAACCAAGTTAATTAGGGCCTGGCCCACGTGTCAGTGTCTAACTAACTAACTTAGGTTAATTAGCACTAAAACAGATTAGTTAGCAAGGTGGCCCCCACACGTCAGTGACTCAGGCGGTCAAACCTGGTCAAGAAGGGGTCAACCTCGCCGGTCAAACCGGTCAATCCACCTACAGGGGCCCTTTTGGCGCGCAGAGAGCAACTACGGGAAGAGGGCGGAGTGGGGCATCCAACGGTGACGGTGGCGGAGCTGGGGTGCCCGGGAGAAGCACCGGCGACGAGGTTTGCGGCGGCCGGAGTCGGCAGCGAGTGGGGACGCGGTTGCGGTGGCCGTGGCGATGTGCGTTTAGCACCTACGGCGTCTACTGGGTGCGGTGAGTATGATGGGTGCATGCTCGGGACCAAATGGTCACCGGAGCATCACCAGCGACGAGCGCGGGCGGCGGCGGGTTCGGGCGTAGGCGGTCCGGTGGCTACGACGGCTATGAGGAAGAAGAGAGGGATGGACGGGGTCAGAGGCTCACAGCGAGTCAGACGAGGAGGTCGGCGAGCTCGAAGATGGTCCGGAGCAAGCGGGGCGGCGATGGCGATCTCGGCGGACCGAGGTTGAAGAAGACGGCGGGGACGGCGATTCGGGGATTCCGGCGTTGCTTGGATCGGTGCAGAAGGCGTAGACGACGGTGGCGAGGCCGATGGATGCGTCAGGGAGGCGAGGAGGTGGCTCGGGGCGCGGCAGCAGCGTGCGCTGGCGACGGTGGCGCTCGGGTGTGCGACAGGGAGAGGCGAGGGAGAGATGAAGGGGGAGAGTGAGGAGGTCAGGGGGTCCAGAGCGGCGCCGAGGAGGGGCTTCGAGGCGCCTCGGTGAGGCAGGCGAGCAGGGAGCAGGCGTGGCGCCTCGCGTGTGCGTGCGCTGTCTCCCTCCTCTGCCTACTGGCAGAGGTAGGTGATGACTGGCATGAGCCAGGTGGGCCGGCCCAGCCAGGTAAGTGGCCCGTGGCCTTCCTCTCTCTCTCTCTCTAATTAAATTTTGTTTTCTATTTTTCTGTAACTTCTGAGCTTTATTAAAAATACCAAAACATTTCCAAAAATCCTGAAAATAGTTGTGGGCTCTGTTAGGATTATTCCTAACAGCCGACACTTAAGTTCAGAATTAATTGATCAATTAAAATAATATATAGCAGTTAAATGCCCAATCGCAAATAGCATATGATTTAATTCAAAAATCCAGAATGGCCTAGAAAAATGTGCACCATTTTTGGGAGAGGTTCTAGACCAATTCAAAAATGATGAACTTTTGTGAAGGGCATTTTGGGTTCGTTGAAATGTTTTTCAGTTGAACCTTGTATTTTCAGGGGGGGTGTTGGGGTTTGTTGATCCCCATTTCAGGTTTAAGAGAAATTTAAACCTGATGCAACACAAGACTATCTAACCCAGAGCAGACCAGAACTAGGGATGTGATAGCCAGGGGGGAGCTAAGGAGGTGGAGACGAGGATGGTGGCGAGGCGTGGCATACTTTGGCCGGCAGGGCAGCAAGCACGCGCTCAACAGAGTGTCTGGTGGCGTGCAGAGCATGCATTTTGCATGCCAGCACGCCCGGACGAACGCGGTCACCGCGTGAACCGTGACATCAGGCCACCCTAAGCGCTAACCAAGATGTCTGGCATGTAGTGCTTAGTAGATTTAAGTCTTACCATAGTTTGGTTTGGATCCAGGCACAGTAGAAATGAAATTGCACTGCTGACAAGTGTCTGGACAGTAACTTTGGAGAGTTACTGTGGTCAAACCACTGGGAGTTAAGGGCTAAGCTTTGGTATTTTACTTACACTTACTAAGGTAAATAGGCACAGGAAAAACCAGCTACAATGGAGCTAGTAAAAAGGTAGTTGCTGTAGAAACTACCATTTCTGTCCAGAAATGACTTTATTTTCTATAGGCAAAATATTCCAAAGAGAGGTGAAATATTTTTTCTCAGAAAGGTGCCCTAGGGTCCAAAGAATAATTGGGATTTTTCTCAGGATTTTTGGGGAAAGAAAAATTAGGGTTGCTTTGGAGCTCAAAGGGCTAGCTAGGGTTTTGGGATGGTAAAATGAATATTTTCATTTAAGAAAAACATTCCAAGCAATGTTTTGGGTTGAACCAGAGATGAAATGATGGTTTTGAGGAGGAGAGGGAACACTTGGGTGAAAATCAAAGGGTACCGAAGTGGTTAAGTCCAAATGAAATGATTCAAAACTCCAAATTCAAAACCAACTCAACTGAAAATCAAGCAAAAGAAAGGAGGGAAAAAACCAAGCTGTCACAAACCTCCCCCACTTAGAATGAATCTCGTCCTCGAGATTCGGTTGCTTGGGAAAACCATTCTGGATAACATGCCCTTAGAAATTCTTCTAATTCCGAGGTTGATTCTGACTCGGTATGATGCTTCCATTGGACCTTGTAAAACATTCGTGCTTTACTGCAAGTGACTCTTTCCATTTGATCCAAAAAATTTACTGGCCTCTCTTCATAGGTTAAGTCCTTTGCCAACTCTATCTCTGTCAAATCAGTCTTTTTCTCGGGTGGTGATATGCACCGTCGCAATTGTGAAACGTGGAACATGTTGTGCACGTCTGACAGCTCAGGGGGCAACTCCAACTGATATGCCACAACACCTACTCGTGTCATAACGGGAAATGGACAAATAAATCTGGGTGCCAATTTTCCACGGGTTTGAAACCTCTTGATTCCTTTCATAGGCTTGACTCGAAGATAGACATGTTCTTCGGGTGCAAAGTTGATCTGTCGGTGCTTTGCATCGTAATAACTTTTCTGTCACGATTTGGCCAATTGTAATCTGTCTTGGATCTCCTTGACTTGCTTTTCAGCTTCCAGCATGAGGTCCGTTTCGAAAATACGGCTATCCTCGGTTTGAGACCAATTTAATGGAGTGCGTCACTTACGTCCATACAAAGCTTCATATGGTGACATCTTTAAACTAGTCTGGAAGCCATTGTTATACGAGAACTCAGTGTACGGCAAGCAATCTTCCCATTGTCGGCCTTGGGCCAAAGCGCAGGCTCGGAGCATATCTTCGAGTATTTGATTTACCCGTTCTGTCTGTCCATCCGTCTGAGGATGATAAGCAGTACTGTATTTCAATTCTGTCCCGAGGGCCTGATGGAGACGGGACCAAAAAGAGGAGGTGAAAAGCGAACCTCGGTCAGAATTGATGGTTCGGGGAACTCCATGCATACTGACTATTCTGGATATGTACAGCCGTGAAAGCTCATTTGTTCGGTATGAGGTTCTGATTGGGAGGAAGTGGGCCACCTTGGTTAATGTATCCACTATGACCCAGATCACATTATTGCCCCATCGGGTCTTAGGTAGTCCTGTGATGAAATCCATACAGACATCGTCCCATTTCCATTGTGACACTGGCAGCGGTTGGAGAAGTCCGGCTGGCTTCTGATGTTCTGCCTTTACTTTGTTGCATATGTCGCAACAGGCCACAAAATAAGCAATGTCTTTCTTCATTCCATCCCACCAGAATATTTGTCGAAGGTCTTCGTACATTTTTGTACCTCCAGGGTGGATTGGATACGAGGATTCATGGGCTTCTGACAGAATCTTCTGCTTTAGATCTGCTTGATTAGGCACACAAATCCTTCCCCTGAATCAGAGGGTACCGCACTGATCCTTCGAGAAATCAGAAAACTTGATACATTTCTGTAGATCGGCATCGCCTGGCTGGGCTTTGCAGATTTCTTCCTCAAGAGTAGGGGTAACCCTCAGAATATTGGCAAGGCCAGCCTCAACTATGACCAGGTTGAGCTGAGCAATCTCTTCTTTAAGTTTGGGAGGCAAAGTTTCCAATATGACATTTAAACTGACGGGCTTTCGACTGAGTGCATCAGCGACCACGTTGGTCTTACCCGGATGGTAATTTATTCCAAGGTCATAATCCTTGACTAACTCAAGCCATCTTCGTTGATGGAGATTTAAATCCGGCTGAGTAAATATATATTTGAGGCTTTTATGATTGGTAAAAATTTGGCACCTTTTTCCGATGAGGTAGTGTCTCCAAATTTTTAAAGCATGAACTACCGCGGCCATTTCCAAATCATGAGTGGGGTAATTTCCTTCGTGGGGTCATAGTTGCCGTGAGGCATAGGCTACTACCTTGCCATCTTCCATAAGTATGCATCCCAGTCCTTGCCTGGAAGTGTCGCAGTACACATCAGAGCTACGGTAGATATCTGGAAGTGTTAATACTGGTGCAGTTGTCAAGTGTTTCTTTAATTCAGTGAAACTTTTCTCACAGTCCGTAGTCCACTCAAACTTCTTATCCTTTTTGAGCAGCTCTTTCATGGGTTTAGCAATTTTGGAGAACCCTTCAATGAAGCGGCGGTAGTATCCGACTAGTCCAAGAAAACTCCGGACCTGAGATACGGTGGCGGGTGGCAACCAGTCGAGCACATCTTTTACCTTGCTTGGGTCCACGGCTATACCCTCAGCGGAAGCACATGCCCGAGGAATCCAACTTGCTTGAGCCAAAACTCACATTTACTGAATTTGGCGTATAACTGATGCTCACAAAGTCGTTGCAACACTACTCGGAGGTGTTCCTTATGCTCTTATTCACTTCTTGAGTAAATAAGTATATCATCGATGAAGACAACCACGAACTTATCGAGGAAGTCCATGAATACTTTATTCATCATGTGCATGAAGAAGGCGGGGGCGTTGGTGAGGCCGAAAGACATGACTGTATATTCATAGAGACCGTAACGAGTGGTGAATGCGGTCTTGGGAATATCCTCCTTTTTAATTTTGAGCTGATAATATCCAGTCCGCAAATCAATCTTTGAGAACACCTTGGCTCCACTGAGCTGATCAAACAAATCATGAATTCTTGGCAGGGGGTATTTGTTTTTGATAGTGACATTGTTCAACTGTCGGTAGTCCACACACATTCGGAGGTTGCCATCTTTCTTGTCCACAAAAATAGCAGGTGATCCCCATGGTGAGGAACTGGGGCGGATATACCCTTTTTGGAGCATTTCATCAAGCTGTTTCTTTAACTCCACTAATTCGGATGACGGCATTCGATAATCTTTCTTGTGTATGGGTGTGGTTCCGGGCACAAGATCTATTGCGAACTCACACTACAAGAAATATGTCAACTTGTGACCACCACTATTGGTCTCTAAATGGTCACTGTTTTCAATTTGTGACCTTTTTGTGACCAAAAACATAAGGTCAAAAGCTGGGCCGTCATTAACTGACTATAGCGACCTTTCTTCTGGATTGGTCGTAGACGTTTATGACCAAAAAAAAGGTCGTAGATTTTACGACCAATTATTTTGGTCACTAGCAATCCGACCACACCACGTCAGATCCACCGTGGCAGAATTACGACCAAATGAAAAGGTCGTAAAATAGAATCGGCCCGGTCCATTTCAGCCGTCTACATGGGCCAAGCCCAATAATTCGGCCCGTTTAATTTTTTCTCTCTCTTTATGTTGCTTATGTGTATGGGCCTGGCCCAATAATTTGGCCTTTTATTTTCTGGACATGGAGCCATTTTCTGATGAATTTTTTTTATAGTCCACTATTGTTTTGGGCCACAGCCTTTTTGGTCTAGTTTGAATTTGGGCCTTGGCCTTTTTATTTTTTGCTATGCAGCCTTTTATAATTTTTTTTTCTTACAGTCAATTCTTTTTTTAGGCCCAAGCCTTTTTGGTCTAATTCTTGTTTGGGCCTTGGCCTTTTTAGAGCCCAAGTTCTCATTTTGCATAACTATAAACAGAAAGGCCCAGGTGCACAAGTGATCCACAAGCCCACGTGCACAAGTGATCCACATAACTTCACAGAAATAAACAATAACTCCACAAGTGATCCATAACTTCACATAACTTCACAGGTTCACAAGATCACATAACTTCACAGGTTCACAAAATGCAACAAAATGCTCTCAGCTCAGCCATCACAGGTTCAAAATGCAACAACTACCTTAGCTCAAAGACAAAGAGGTTCACCGCACAGCCATCAAACTACCTTAACTCCAAAGAGAGCCATCAAGTGGGCTAACTTCTCTTCCTGTTCTTGAGACTTCTTGCGCAGCAACTCAAGTTCCTTGTCGCGTGCAGCTTCAGATTCTTCCGCCTTCATCTTGATTGCTGCCAATTCTTCTTGCACCAGGTCAGCTTGAAGCTCGGACCTCTCCAGCTTCTGCTCAAGGTCACGAACATGAGCAAATACTTCAGCAGTTGCTTTGCGGGAGTTGTTCCTAGATGACTGGAGCCCAACATTCGTGAGGAATGTGCTTTGCTTGACAGATTTCAAGAACACTTCTTCGACAATTTGAACAGTAGACTTTGGCTCTTCACCTTTTGGTACCGGCGTGTCCTTCATTTCTTCCATCTCAAGCTAGCATATGGAGGAAAATGATAGGCATTAGTGGAGAAACCAAACCAACACACAAATGGATTATTTGAAGTAACCAAACCAGCACACAAAATCTATAAAAGAAGATGATGACTAGTGACCTGGAGACATGCAATTGGAACAATATGATCGCTTCATTAAGCCTAGAATGGTGGTTCTATATAAGATGGCTTCCTGACTAACATTCAGATCAAATTTCATCATGTCATAAAAAATGCAACAAATAGCATCAAAGCATGGAACACAACATGGAACTATCTTCATTAAGCTGTTCTAATATCTTCGTTAAGCCTAGCATGGAACTATAAGCATGGAACTATCAAACAACATCAAAGCAAGGAACTGGCTCCGAATCAAACAACATCAAATCATCAAAGCATCAAAGCTGGCATGGACAAAGCTGGCATCAAAGCTGGCATGAATCAAACAGGGCATGGACAAAGCATGGAGTGACTTACTATAGCAGTCTTGACTGGCTCCGAAAACCCGTGCTTCTTGCTGTTGTGGGTGGCCTTAAACAAGTCAATAGCAGATAGCTCCTCACCCTTACGCTCTTCTTTTTGAAATGTTTTTCAACAAAAATCAAAATGTTATTCAGCAAGAATCAGAAATGCTATCCAACGAGGATCAAATGGTAAGGTCTCTAGAGAAAAGTTCTCACAGTGGCAAAAATGTATGTTGTGCAGTGCCTGGAACCAGTTCTCTGATTGTACACGACTTTTTCTCGATTCATCTTGTTCGACACACATGTTTCCTACAAAAAAGCATACTGTCAGCATGATCTAGCACTAGCATATCATGTGTAGAACATAAAGCATCAAACAAAGCAGAGACAAACCTTGTGTCTTGGGGTAGACCACATCTCCACTAGAGCTTGCCATTCACCATCCGTCAGATCAGGTACCGGAGACTTGATGCTGACTTTATTTGCGGCTACGGTATCAAAATACTTCTTCTTGATCTAATGGCGTCTGTTCTTTGAATTTTTCTGCAGAATATCTTTGCACGCGGCCTTGATGGTCTCCCGAGTCCGTGTTCATCTCAAAATTTGCCTACCAAGACAACAAACAAGGTAGGAACAATATTAGTGATCATGCATAGGTGTAACAGAAAATAGATAGCACATTAACTATGAAACAAGTAGCTTACAACAACTTTCCCAATGTAGTTCTCCAATAGACTAGAATTTTTTTGTATAGCTTGAAGTGAGGAAGAACCGGAAGATGGTTTCTCGCAACAAGTCCACACTCAGAAGCAAGCTTTGCTGACTGCAGAGGCTTCTCTGGACGCTTCATCCCTTTGGCAATTTGGATAGGCACCTTGCTACCAAGCGACTTGGTGATCCTCTCTAGCCCTTTGCCCTTTCTAAGTCTAGTCTTGGTAGTCATTGTATCTGAAAATGAAATTGAACCCATAAATTAGAATAGAAATCGACAAATGCAGGAATCGACAAAAGCATACATGATCATTCCATTTGGAAAATGCACTAGTAAAAGATATCATTGCAAAGGTCAACTTGCCTGATTGAAGCACAAGCTGCTATTCTTCTTCATTGATGACATCATTCCTGTCAATAGAAGGTGCAACAGGGTTGAGGTCTGTGTGGACAGTGCCTGCTTCATCAATGCAGATGGTTCCTCCTTCATCTAGGAAGACAGTGCCACTTCCATCCATGCTGAGAGTGGTTCCTTCATCCATGGGCGGCAACTCATCACCCATTTGCACCGAGGTCTCAGAGTCCATGCGTAGCAGACTTTCCTGATGGTCCGTCCCAGTCGCCATCTTTGCTTTCTGCCTTGTGACTCTATCAAGGGCAGGTTCATCAGGTTCCAGGATCCTCTTTTTTTGTCCTGGAGCTGGGGCCATCACCCTTCCTGGAGGCATTGCAACAGATGTTTCTGAGCTCTTCTTCTTCTTGCTGACTGCCTTCTTAACACCAGGCCTCTTCGTCCTAGATTCCTTTAGTGCCTCGTATAAACAGCACGGAAAAAAGCATTAGATCACAAGAGAAATATGTGAGCACAAGGAATAACATAGCATAAAAGAACCCCAGCCCTCCAAGCAAGACAGAGTTTGCACCTTAATAGTCTTGCTCACTACAACATCATCCACTTCCTCTCCATCAATAACTTCATCCTCCTTAGGATTGTACTCTGGGTCATCATTGATAACTCCACTACCTTCTTGAACCTCATCACTTCTACCTTCTTGTACACCATTTGTTTTCCTAATCATCGACGCTATTGCACCGATGCCAAGGGACTGGAACATCCGATTGTTCCTCATGATATTTCTAGCCCTAACCTTCTCGTACTCGGTGAGAGGCTCTTCTTTGCATGATAAAGGAAACGTAACTATTAGGTGAATGTTTGGAATGCATGGACAGACAACCAAACATATCTATGAAATTTTATTATCATTTAATCCTAGTTATTCAGGTAAGGAAGACTAACATCACACAGGCACAATTAAGCCAACTTATTCAGATTGCAGCAATACATTTCACTTAGCATATTAAGACACAAATTTTATGAAACTGACAGTATAACCACAAGGAGCAAGTTGCATACCAACGGTTGGCCTCACGTTTGACCTTGTCATCCTTGCCATGGATGATCTTGAGGTGGTGCTTGCAAAATAGAATAAACAACAATCAGATACAACATGGATAAAGTAAAATGATGCACTTGTATCAATAAAGGAAAGCATTTGGACCATCATGCACATACACTGATGTACTGTTATTAATTAAGCAAACATGTAAGTGCACTAAACAAGCATGCATGTACAGTGGAAATATATGTACACTAAACAAGCAAGCAAGCAAAGTGCTACTGATAGAAACAAGCAAGAAATGAAGGAAATTGAAAAGAAGCAAGCAAATACTATTGATACAAACCCTAATTAATAAGCAAGAAAGTAGCTTCTTCTCCATGTGCTATTGATACAAGCAAGTACTGCTGATGGAAACGCTAATTAAGCATGTATGCTTGCAAGCAACATGTATGTTAGCAAGCAAGCAACATGAACTAGTGAATTGGTGTCATGTACACATGCTTAGACAGTCTGACAGCAAGCTAGACGAGTATATCATGAGGACCTTCAAAACAACTAGATGTTTCCACTAGTAAAGCATGAAACAACAGTACTTGCAGAAGTACAAAAGCAGATGAAAAAATTATTCTCAACTGCTCAATAAAGTTCCCGGTCTTTGCAACAACAACAAAAAAGGCGAGATGGCCACACGGGATGGCCTCTATGCTGATAAAGAAATGCTCATCTGAATCATGTAATTCCACTATAGCTTGGTGACTGAACACAGCACCGTCTACTTACTGTATGCGGCTTACATCATGACAGCATTCACTTGGCCATACATCTCATCAGAGAGATACGACATGAACATCAGGTTCAGAAACATCAGTGACACAGCACCCCGCTCACAAGAGAGGTAAACACGCCACGAACCAGACCAACGCACAAGCACAATATAACCAAACGCACAACAAACGCACCCATAACCTCAAAACAACAGGAATGGGCAGCATGAGAGGCCCTGAGGGGCACCTTCTCCAAGTGCTACTGATACAAGCTAAGTAACTAAATCATACACAAGCTACATGAACCAGAGGGAGGTCTTCCTCAAACCTCATCCACTTCCTCATCCATCCCCATCCCCTAAAATCATGCACTTCCACTCCATCAACATGAACCCTAAACCATGAGGAGGATCAAACAAACCACCAGGAGCTCCAGGAGTATCAAACAAGCATTTTTTTAAGATTATGACATGAAAGATCCAAACAAATAAACAATATATCTGATAAACGGTGCAACCTTTTAAACAGTAATAATAATAAGCATAAAAAAGCAATGTCTTGCAGGACGTGCAATTACTGTCAATTGGGCATTTAAAAACAAGCAGATTTGTGCTTGGCTGAGAAGGATACTCCACTCAATCAGTTGCCATAAGCGTCTGCTTCCAATTCTACATTGCCACAAATGATCAGATCAAACTAAGAACTACTGGATGAGATCATATCAAACTAAGAGCCTGCTTCCAATTCTCAGTGCCTTAAACCACCAGCACTACAAGTGCACAAGGACACGCATGCAACATAACCAACTATGACCCAAGCCAAGCACCATGAGTGAATCTGGCGAGCATGTTCTGAAGGAAATATGCCCTAGAGGCAATAATAAAGTTATTATTTATTTCCTTATTTCATGATAAATGTTTATTATTCATGCTAGAATTGTATTAACCGGAAACATGATACATGTGTGAATACATAGACAAACATATAGTCACTAGTATGCCTCTACTTGACTAGCTCATTAATCAAAGATGGTTATGTTTCCTAACCATAGACATGTGTTGTCATTTGATTAATGGGATCACATCATTAGGAGAATGATGTGATTGACATGACCCATTCCGTTAGCCTAGCACTTGATTGTTTAGTATATTGCTATTGCTTTCTTCATGACTTATACATGTTCCTGTAACTATGAGATTATGCAACTCTCGTTTACCGGAGGAACACTTTGGGTGCTAACAAACGTCACAACGTAACTGGGTGATTATAAAGGAGTACTATAGGTGTCTCCAAAGGTACATGTTGGGTTGGCGTATTTCGAGATTAGGTTTTGTCACTCCGATTGTCGGAGAGGTATCTCTGGGCCCTCTCGGTAATGCACATCACTCTAAGCCTTGCAAGCAATGTAGCTAATGAGTTAGTTGCGGAATGATGCATTACGTAACGAGTAAAGAGACTTGCCGGTAACGAGATTGAACTAGGTATTAGATACCGACGATCGAATCTCGGGCAAGTAACATACCGATGACAAAGGGAACAAAGTATGTTGTTATGCGGTTTGACCGATAAAGATCTTCGTAGAATATGTAGGAGCCAATATGGGCATCCAGGTTCCGCTATTGGTTATTGACCAAGAATAGTTCTAGGTCATGTCTACATAGTTCTCGAACCCATAGGGTCCGCACGCTTAAGGTTTCGATGACAGTTATATTATGAGTTTATGAGTTTTGATGTACCGAAGGAGTTCGGAGTCCCGGATGAGATCGGGGACATGACGAGGAGTCTCGAAATGGCCGAGACGTAAAGATCGATATATTGGACGACTATATTCGAAGTTCGGAAAGGTTCCGAGTGATTCGGGTATTTTTCGGAGTACCGGAGAGTTACGGGAATTCGCCGGGGAGTATATGGGCCTTATTGGGCCATACAGGAATAGAGGAGAGAGGCCAAAAGGAAGGAGGCCTGCGCCCCCCCTCTGGTCCGAATGGGACAAGGGGCGCAACCCCCCTTTCCTTCTTCCTCTCCCCCTCTTTCCCCTTCTCCTACTCCAACAAGGGAGGTGGAATCCTACTAGGACTAGGGAGTCCTAGTAGGACTCCACATTTGGCGCGCCCCCTCCTAGGGTCGGCCTCCTCCCCCCTTGCTCCTTTATATACGGGGGCAGGGGGGCACCCCATGACACACAAGTTGATCTTCGTGATCGTTCCTTAGCCGTGTGCGGTGCTCCCCTCCACCATATTCCACCTCGGTCATATCGTCGCGGAGTTTAGGTGAAGCCCTGCGCCGGTAGAACATCATCATCGTCACCACGTCGTCGTAGTGCTGACGGAACTCATCCCCAACACTTTTTTGGATCGGAGTCCGGGGATCGTCATCGAGCTGAACGTGTGCTGAACTCGGAGGTGCCGTACGTTCGGTGCTTGGATCGGTCGGATCGTGGAGACGTACGACTACATCAACCGCATTGCCAGAATGCTTCCGCTTACGGTCTATGAGGGTACGTGGACATTACTCTCCCCTCTCATTGCTATGCCATGACCATGATCTTGCGTGTGCGTAGGATTTTTTTTGAAATTACTACGTTCCCCAACAGTGGCATCCGAGCCTAGGTTTTATGAGTTGATGGTATATGCACAAGTAGAACACAAGTGAGTTGTGGGCGATATAAGTCATACTGCTTACCAGCATGTCATACTTTGGTTCGGCGGTATTGTTGGATGAAGCGGTCCGGACCGACATTACGCGTACGCTTACGCGAGACTGGTTCTACCGACGTGCTTTGCACACAGGTGGCTGGCGGGTGTCAGTTTCTCCAACTTTAGTTGAACAGAGTGTGGCTACGCCCGGTCCTTGCGAAGGTTAAAACAACACCAACTTGACAAACTATCGTTGTGGTTTTGATGCGTAGGTAAGAACGGTTCTTGCTAAGCCCGTAGCAGCCACGTAAAATTTGCAACAACAAAGTAGAGGACGTCTAACTTGTTTTTGCAGGGCATGTTGTGATGTGATATGGCCAAGACGTGATGCTATATTTAATTGTATGAGATGATCATGTTTTGTAACCGAAGTTATCGGCAACTGGCAGGAGCCATATGGTTGTCTCTTTATTGTATGCAATGCAATCGCCCTGTAATGCTTTACTTTATCACTAAGCGGTAGCGATAGTCGTAGAAGCATAAGATTGGCGAGACGACAACGATGCTACGATGGAGATCAAGGTGTCGCGCCAGTGACGATGGTGATCATGACGGTGCTTCGGAGATGGAGATCACAAGCACAAGATGATGATGCCCATATCATATCACTTATATTGATTGCATGTGATGTTTATCCTTTATGCATATTATCTTGCTTTGATTGACGGTAGCATTTTAAGATGATCTCTCACTAAATTATCAAGAAGTGTTCTCCCTGAGTATGCACCATTGCCAAAGTTCGTCATGCCCAGACACCACGTGATGATCGGGTGTGATAAGCTCAACGTCCATCTACAATGGGTGCAAGCCAGTTTTGCACACGCAGAATACTCAGGTTAAACTTGACGAGCCTAGCATATGCAGATATGGCCTCGGAACATGGAGACCGAAAGATCGAGCGTGAATCATATAGTAGATATGATCAACATAATGATGTTCTCCATTTAAAACTACTCCATCTCACATGATGATCGGTTATGGTTTAGTTGATTTGGATCACGTGATCACTTAGATGACTAGAGAGATGTCTGTCTGAGTGGGAGTTCTTAAGTAATATGATTAATTGAACTTAAATTTATCATGAACTTAGTCCTGGTAGTATTTTGCAAATTATGTCGTAGATCAATAGCTTGCGTTGTTGCTTTCATATGTTTATTTTGATATGTTCCTAGAGAAAATTGTGAAAGATGTTAGTAGCAATGATGCAGATTGGATCCGTGATCTGAGGTTTATCCTCATTGCTGCACAGAAGAATTATGTCCTTAATGCACCTCTAGGTGACAGACCTATTGCAGGAGCAGATGCAGACGTTATGAACGTTTGGCTAGCTCAATATGATGACTACTTGATAGTTTAGTGCACCATGCTTAACGGCTTAGAATCGGGACTTCAAAGATGTTTTGAACATCATGGACCATATGAGATGTTCCAGGAATTGAAGTTAATATTTCCAGCAAATACCCGAGTTGAGAGATATGAAGTCTCCAACAAGTTCTATGGCTAAAAGATGGAGGAGAATCGCTCAACTAGTGAGCATGTGCTCAGATTGTCTGGGTACTACAATCGCTTGAATCAAGTGGGAGTTAATCTTCTAGATAAGATAGTGATTGGTAGAGTTCTCTAGTCACCATCACCAAGTTAGTAGAACTTTGTGATGAACTATAGTATGCAAGGGATGATGAAAACGATTCCCGAGCTCTTCGTGATGTTGAAATCGATGAAGGTAGAAATCAAGAGCATCAAGTGTTGATGATTGACAAGACCACTAGTTTCAAGAAAAGGGCAAAGGGAAAGAAAGGGGACTTCAACTAGAATGACAAGCAAGGTGTCACTCACACGAAGAAGCCCAAAGCTGAACCAAAGCCTGAAACTGAGTGCTTATACTGCAAAGGAAATGGTCACTGGAAACGGAAATACCCTGAATATTTGGTGGATAAGAAGGATGGCAAAGTGAACAAGGGTATATTTGATATACATGTTATTGATGTGTACTTTGCTAGTGTTTATAGTAGCCCCTGAATATTTGATACTTGTTCGGTTGCTAAATATTAGTAACTCGAAACAGGAGTTACAGAATAAACAAGAGACTAGTTGAAGGGGACGTGACGATGAGTGTTGGAAGTGGTTCCAAGATTGATATGATCATCATCGCACACTTCCTATACTTTCGGGATTAGTGTTGAACCTAAACAAATGTTATTTGGCGTTTACGTTGAGCATGAATATGATTTGATCATGTTTATTGCAATACGATTATTCATTTAAAGTCAGAGAATAATTGTTATTCTGTTTACATGAATAAAGCCTTCGATGGTCATACACCCAATGAAAATAGTTTGTTGGATCTCGATCGTAGTGATACACATATTCATAATATTGATGCCAAAAGATGCAAAGTTAATAATGATAGTGCAACTTATTTGTGGCACTGCCATTTGGGTCATATCGGTGTAAAACGCATGAAGAAACTCCATAAAGATGGATTATTGGAATCACTTGGTTATGAATCATTTGATGTTTTGCGAACGGTGCCTTTTGGGCAAGATGACTAAAACTCCGTTCTCCGGAACAATGGAACGAGCTACTGACTTGTTGGAAATAATACATACCAATGTATGCGATCCAATGAGTGTTGATGCTCGTGGCAAGTATCGTTATTTTCTGACCTTCACAATATGATTTGAGCAGATATGAGTATATCTACTTAATGAAACACAAGTCTGAAACATTTGAAAAGTTCAAAGAATTTCAAAGTAAAGTGAAGAATCATCGTAACAAGAAAATAAAGTTTCTACGATCTGATCATGGAGGAGAATATTTGAGTTACGAGTTTGGTCTTCAATTAAAACAGTGTGGAATAGTTTCACAAACTCATGCCACCTAGAACACCACAGCTTAATGGTGTGTCCGAACGTCATAACTGTACTTTATTGGATATAGTGCAATCTATATATCTCTTATTAGTTTACCACTATCGTTTTGGTATTATGCATTAGAGATAGTTGCATTCACTTTAAATAGGGCACCATCGAAATCCATTGCGACGACGCCTTATGAACTGTGGTTTGGCAAGAAACCAAAGTTGTCGTTTCTTAAAGTTTGGGGCTGCGATGCTTATGTGAAAAAGTTTCAACCTGATAAGCTCGAACCCAAATCGGAGAAGTGCGTCTTCATAGAATACCCAAAGGTAACTATTGGGTACACCTTCTATCACAGATCTGAAAGCAAGTTTCATTGCTAAGATGGATCCTTTCTAGAGAAGGAGTTTCTCTCGAAAGAAGTGAGTGGGAGGAAAGTAGAACTTGATAAGGTAATTGTACCTTCTCCCAAATTGGAAAGTAGTTCATCACGGAAATCAGTTCCTGTGATTCCTACACCAATTAGTGAGGAAACTAATGATGATGATCATGATGCTTCAGATCAAGTTACTACCGAATCTCGTAGGTCTTCTAGAATAAGATCCGCACCAATGTGGTACGGTAATCCTATTCTAGAAGTCATGTTACTAGACCATGATGAACCTACGAACTATGAGGAAGCGATGATGAGCCCAGATTCCACGAAATGGCTTGAGGCCATAAAATCTGAGATATGATCCATGTATGAGAACAAAGTATGGACTTTGATTGACTTGCTCTGATCAGCAAGCCATGTTAAATAAATGGATCTTCAAGAGGAAGACGGACACTGATAGTAGTGTTACTATCTACTAAGCTCGACTTGTTGCAAAAGGTTTTCGACAAGTTCAAGGGGTTGACTACGATGAGACTTTCTCACCCGTAGCGATGCTTAAGTCTGTCCGAATCATGTTAGCAATTGCTGCATTTTATGATTATGAAATTTGGCAAATGGATGTCAAAACTGCATTCTTGAATGGATTTCTGGAAGAAGAGTTGTATATGATGCAGCCAGAAGGTTTTGTTAATCCTAAAGGTGCTAACAAAATGTGCAAGCTCCAGCGATCCATCAATGGACTGGTGCAAGCATCTCGGAGTTGGAATATACGCTTTGATGAGTTGATTAAAGCATATGGTTTTATACAGACTTTCGGAAAGGCCTGTATTTACAAGAAAGTGAGTGGGAGCACTACAACCTTTCTGATAAGTATATGTGAATGACATATTGTTGATCGGAAATGATGTAGCATTTTCTGGAAAGCATAAAGAAGTGTTTGAAGGGAGTTTTTCAAAGAAAGACCTCGATGAAGCTGCTTACGCATTGAGCATCAAGATCTATAGAGATAGATCAAGACGCTTGATAAGTTTTTCAATGAGTACATACCTTGACAAGATTTTGAAGTAGTTCAAAATGGAACAATCAAAAAAAGAGTTTCTTGCCTATGTTACAAGGTATGAAATTGAGTAAGACTCGAAAACCCGACCACGGCAGAAAAATAGAAAGAGAATGAAAGTCATTCCCTATGCATTAGTCATAGGTTCTATAAAAGTATGCTATGCTGTGAACCAGACTTATTGTATACCTTGCTCTGAGTTTGGAAAAGGAATACAATTTTGATCTAATAGTAGATCACTGGACAGTGGTCAAGAATATCCTTAGTGAGGACTAAGGAGATGTTTCTCGATTATGGAGGTGATAAAAGAGTTCGTCGTAAAGAGTTACATCGATGCAAGCTTTTACACCGATCCAGATGACTCTAAGTCTCAATCTGGATACATATTGAAAGTGGGAGCAATTAGCTAGAGTAGCTCCATGCATAGCATTGTATACATAGAATATTTGCAAAATACATATGACTCTATAATATGACAGACCCATTGACTAAACTTCTCTCACGAGCAAAACATGATCATACCTTAGTACTCTTTGGGTGTTAATCACATAACGATGTGAACTAGATTATTGACTCTAGTAAACCCTTTGGGTGTTGATCACATGACGATGTGAACTATGGGTATTAATCACATACAGATGTGAATATTGGTGTTGAATCACATGGTGATGTGAACTAGATTATTGACTCTAATGCAAGTGGGAGACTGAAGGAAATATGCCCTAGAGGCAATAATAAAGTTATTATTTATTTCCTTATTTCATGATAAATGTTTATTATTCATGCTAGAATTGTATTAACCGGAAACATGATACATGTGTGAATACATAGACAAACATATAGTCACTAGTATGCCTCTACTTGACTAGCTCATTAATCAAAGATGGTTATGTTTCCTAACCATAGACATGTGTTTTCATTTGATTAATGGGATCACATCATTAGGAGAATGATGTGATTGACATGACCCATTCCGTTAGCCTAGCACTTGATCGTTTAGTATATTGCTATTGCTTTCTTCATGACTTATACATGTTCCTGTAACTATGAGATTATGCAACTCCTGTTTACCGGAGGAACACTTTGGGTGCTACCAAACGTCACAACGTAACTGGGTGATTATAAAGGAGTACTACAGGTGTCTCCAAAGGTACATATTGGGTTGGCGTATTTTGAGATTAGGTTTTGTCACTCCGATTGTCGGAGAGGTATCTCTGGGCCCTCTCGGCAATGCACATCACTATAAGCCTTGCAAGCAATGTAGCTAATGAGTTAGTTGCGGAATGATGCATTACGTAACGAGTAAAGAGACTTGCCGGTAACGAGATTGAACTAGGTATTAGATACCGACGATCGAATCTCGGGCAAGTAACATACCGATGACAAAGGGAACAAAGTATGTTGTTATGCGGTTTGACCGATAAAGATCTTCGTAGAATATGTAGGAGCCAATATGGGCATCCAGGTTCCGCTATTGGTTATTGACCAAGAATAGTTCTAGGTCATGTCTACATAGTTCTCGAACCCGTAGGGTCCGCATGCTTAAGGTTTCGATGGCAGTTATATTATGAGTTTATGAGTTTTGATGTACTTAAGGAGTTCTAACCCTAGATCGAATCTGCGTGAATCCTAACCCTAGATCGACAAGAAAATGAATCCTAACCCTAGATCGACATGAACAAGAACAAGAACCAGGAGCTCAATGAACATGAACAACTTGTCCGATGAACATGAACAAGAACCACCAGGAGCTCGTAGATCAACAGAATCCTAACCCTAGATCGACCGAATCCTAACCCTAGATCAACCGAATCCTAACCCTAGGTCGACTAGGAGGGGGATCTACCGAACCCTAGAATATCGAGGGGAGAGGGGAGAGGAGAGGGGTACCTGTCGCCGTCGTCGATCGTTGATGATGTGGATGTAGTCGTAGCCCGGGTGGTCGATGTAGCTGTCGGTGTAGCTGTCGTCAAGGGGAGAGAGATGGGTGGATTCGTCGTCGGGGTGGGCGGCGCACCGCGGCGCGGCGGGGCGGTGCAGCGGCGTGCCGGGGCGGCACGGAGCAGGGGACGAAGTGGGAGCGGGGCGGCGCGGAGCAGGGAGGGGCGGCGCAGCGGCGTGGCGGAGCGGGGCGGCGCTAGGGTTGCGGGGTGGGGAATGGGAGAGGGAGGGGAAATTTTGGGAGGGGAGGGGAGTGGATCCCGCGTGTTTAGTGGGAGAGGGGTGCTGGGTCCCGCATGGTAGTGGGAGAGAAGTGGTGGGAGGGAAATTTTGGTGTGGTGGGAGGGAAATTTTCACCAGTTTTTAGAGGTTTTGAGGCAGAAAAAAATAGGTTTTTTTGTAAACTTTGTAGAAATCATGGTTAAAATCATACCGAGTAGCTCAAAGAAAACATCCGTATTGCAAGTTTAGTATTTTTGCTAGTTGGTAGGCCACATTTGATGATGTGACGCAGAGGTCTCCCATTTTTTTGATTTTTTTTGGATTTTTTACGGTGTTTTCAAAAACCGGCCGATTTCGTCGCGGTGGCCGTCCGTGGCTAGGGTTTAAGGCATGCCAATCTGTTGTCGATTATGTGATGAAATGCCTACCTGTGAAGCTAAAAAGCATTTTTGGCAAAAATAACAGGCAAGCTATGGAGGACCCGCAGTTCAAATTCCAGTCAGTTCCAGCTGAATCGGCCGAAGGTGGTCTGAATTGCCGGGAGTAGCTACGAGGGTCGGAAATGCATGCTTTTTGGCGACCGTCCGTAAAATAGGGTCTACTTTGAGATAGACATGGAATGGCGCCGTTTGGGGTGACCCTCCTTGTAGCCGCTTCACAAAAAACGCATGCCTTTAGCATTCAAAAAATGAAAAATAGTTTTTCTTAAACAAGTTGGAACCTCGCTTTGGCAACATTGTTTGCCATCACAAGACGGAGGCATGCGCCAAATTTGGGCATATTATCAGAAACTATTCATCGGATGCGGCCATATCATTGCTAGTTTGGCTTGAAAGCCATGAATCTTCGTTCATGGTAGGTCGTTTTTGAGAACACTTTTTCAAGAAAACATCTGTATTGCAAGTTTAGTATTTTTGCTAGTTGGTTGGCCACATTTGATGATGTGACGCGGAGGTCTCCCATTTTTTTGAATTTTTTGAATTTTTTACGGTGTTTTCAAAAATCGTCCGATTTCGTCGCGGCGGCCGTCCGTGGCTAGGGTTTGAGGCGTGCCAATCTGTTGTCGATTCTGCGATGAAATTCCTACCTGTGAAGCTAAAAAGCATTTTTGGCAAAAATAACGGGCAAGCTATGGAGGACCCGCAGTTCAAATTCCAGCCGGTTCTAGCTGAATCGGCCGAAGGTGGTCTGAATTGCGGGAGTAGCTACGAGGGTCGGGAATGCATGCTTTTTGGCGACTGTCCGTAAAATAGGGTCTACTTTGAGATAGACATGGAATTGCGCCGTTTGGGGTGACCCTACTTGTAGCCGCTTCACGAAAAACGCATGCCTTTAGCATTCAAAAAATGAAAAACGGTTTTTTCTTGGAAACAAGTTGGAACCTCGCTTTGGCAACATTGTTTGCCATCACAAGACGGAGGCATGCGCCAAATTTGGGCATATTATCAGAAACTATTCATCGGATGCGGCCATATTATTGCTAGTTGGCTTGAAAGCCATGAATCTTCGTTCATGGTAGGTCGTTTTTGAGAACACTTTTTCAAGAAAACATCTGTATTGCAAGTTCAGTATTTTTGCTAGTTGGTAGGCCATATTTGATGATGTGACGCGGAGGTCCCCATTTTTTTGATTTTTTTGATTTTTTTACGATGTTTTCAAAAACCGGCCGATTTCGTCGCGGCGGCCGTCCGTGGCTAGGGTTTGAGGCGTGCAAATCTGTTGTCGATTCTGTGATGAAATGCCAACCTTGTAGCCGCTTCACGAAAAAACGCATGTCTTTAGCATTCAGAAAATGAAAAACAGTTTTTGAATTTTTTACGGTGTTTTTAAAAACCGTCGGATTTCGTCACGGCGGTCGTCCGTGGCTAGGGTTTGAGTCATGTTTTTAGCATTCAAAAAATGAAACTTATATTGTTTCATACATGAGCATGCACAAAACCCCATAATTTTATCTTTCATCCATGAGCATGCATAAAAAACTCCAATTCCCATCAATTACCAAACTAAATATTCATTTTTAAGAAATTGACATGTTTAGATGACGCTGTCATACAACATCCATGAGCATGCACAAAATTAAGCCTGACATACTTAACATTGACATGTTCAGATTACACTAACAAGCTTAAACCCAACATGCTTAACATTGCCACTTCATTTTCTTAACATCTTCACTCCTCCTTCTTCTCCTTCACCAACCTGATGCGCTCAGAGTGGCGAATCCCAACGCGGATGTACTCCTCTATCACAATTGGCATGGTCCTGTCGCCTAGCTGTGGAATCACCGGCGCCACTACCATCGCGAGGTCATCGTCAGGCACCACCATCACGAGGTCAGCGTCAGGCACCACAATCACGAGGTCGTCGTCAGCCACCACCATAGCAGGGTCGTCGTCAGCGACCACCATAGCAGGGTCATCGTCAGCCACCACCATAGCAAGGTCGTCGTCAGCCACCACCATAGCAAGGTCGTCGTCAGCCACCACCATAGCAAGGTCGTCATCCCCGCTCTGCTCCTCTTCTTGCCCACTCTGCTCCTCGTCATCCCCGCTCTGCTCCTCGTCATCCCCGCTGCTGCTCCCACTGCCTGGCCAAATGCAACAAAGTGTGAACATGGTGTTGTCGCCGTGCTGGTAGAGGAAGCCAAAAGGACAGGAAGAAGAGAGGCAGAGAGCTTACTGGCATCGTCATCGTGCTGGTAGTACATGCGGCACATGGTGTTGTCGAACATCTTCATGGTGAACATGGCGTCACCGTCGTAGCGGAAGACAAGGAAGTACCCAAGCTGTAGCTCATGGGCGCGGGCGAAATGCTCCCAGCCGGGCCCTAGGTACATGTGGCCTTCACCATCGAACACCACCGACACGTCCCACAGCCTGTGAAGCCCGCTGCCGGCCTCCCGCAGCTTCACTTTGTGGGGCTCACGGCCGGCGAGCATCTTCGCAAACTTGTCAGGCAGCCTCTGCAGCGAGGGTCAAGCAGTGGTTAATTGTGGCAATCAAGCACTAGACATCAGAGTGATGATAAAGAAATGAGTGATGATAAACATACCTGCCTACTGCAAGATTTCTCAATTACGATCTCGAAGAACTCGAAACCTTCCAAGCCAGCCATCTCACTTTTCTGAAAAGCAGCATTGTAAATTAAACAACAGGACTGGACAGAAATAGGAAACAAGCACTTCAAAATAGTAGAATAATTACTACATGTGTTTGCCAGGGCAATGGCCTCAATTTGGCAAAGGGGCAATGAATAGAAGTGGCAAAACATCAACAGACTTGAGCAACACCACCATTAACAGGTGACCACCACAGAAATCAACCACACAGACACACAGACATCAACAGCAGATGGCAAAAACAAGGACATTTCCGATGGCAAAAACATCAACATCACTCTGCTCCTCTTCTTCTACTCATTCCATATTTTGCAAAGCACCAAAAACATCAACAGAAGAAGAGGAGCAGACCAGAGTGGGCACCAAAAACATAATCTATCTACTCATTCCATATTTTGCTAGCACCAAAAACATCAACATCAATAGGGCCTCAATAGTAGATAAGAAACCTAATCTATCTACTTTACCCAATTTGAACCATATCATATTTTGCTACTACCAATAGAACATCTGTTTAATTGCTGATTGAAATACAAATACAAATTCAAATCTGGCAAATGCTAGGGCCTCAACAGCACCCTTGACAATGCCAAATTCGCCAGATGAGAGCACCACTACATCCAATAGAACATCTCACTGAACTAAAGAGCATCAGTACAGCAACTCATCTCTCACTGAAACATCCTAATCCATTCTCAACATCCTAATCCAATCCTGATCAGCAGAGACAAGAACAATCCTAATCAATCAACATCAACAAACATCCTAATCCAATCCTAATGAAACCCTAATCCAATCTAGGCGCAGGCAAGAACCCCAAACCCTAGAAAAATAACAGCATATGAACCTAATCCAATCTAGGCGCAATGTTGAACCTAATCTAGGCGCAATGTTGAACCTAATCCAACGGAGAGCAGAAGTCCAAGAAGCCGCCGGAGTGGGCTTACCTACGCTGGAGTCCGAGAAGCCGCCGGAGGCGCAGGGGAAGCCACGCAGGAGGCGTCGGACCAACAGAGGCGTCGGGGAGAAGGGGAGGTTGTCGCCGTCGCCGTTGATGGAGGAGAAGGGGAGGCTGTCGCTGTCGCCGTTGATGGAGGAGAAGGGGAGGTTGTCGCTGTCGCCGTCGCCGTCGCCAGATTCGAAGGGGAGGAGAAGTGGACTCGAAGGGGAGGAGAAGTGGACAACCAGTTCTATGGAGAGGGGGAGTGGGTCCCACTTGTCAGCGAGTTCTATTTGATATAGAAAAAAGTTCCTGTACTCAATCAATAGCCTCATCCTAGCTCAGTGGTAGAAACATAGTAATATAAGCGCATGGTCATGGGTTCGAGCCCCCGCTAGCGCACATTTTTTGGGCGAATTAAGCGCATATTTTTGGCCGCGCAAAATAAGTGAAATAAGTATTTTCTGGGCAGAGTAGCAAACTGGTCCACTTGTCAGCGAGGTATGTGTTAAATACTTGCCTGGTTTAACAATTTGAAAAGAGATGGCATAGAGTAGATGATCAGTAGCCTCTTCCTAGCCCAGTGGTACAAACACAGTGAAACGAGCGCACGGTCGTGGGTTCGAGTCCCCGCCCGCGCATATTTTTTTGCTCATAGTGAAATGATGCAAAATTCAGTTGCATCTTCTGTCCAAAATTCAGTTGCTCTGACCAAAACATCTTTAGTTCAAAAAAACATGAATTAAAAACATCTTCAGTTCTGAAACTTGAACTAAACATCTTCAGTTCAAAACTACTAAATGATCACAAAAACAACCAAAAACTACATCTGCTACAACATGTGCTAAACAAAACATCTTCTGTCTGATCATTTTGCAATGTTTTGCATCACAACCAAAAACAACATGTGCATCTTCAGTTCACAAAACAGCATCACATCACAACCAAAAACTACATCAGGATCATCTGCTACAACCATAAGTCTCATTGATATCCAAAATGCACAACCATGAGGATCACATCCAAAATGTGTTTTGCATCCAAAATGCTTACAAAATACTACAACCATCAGGATCACATCAAATGCTTACACAAGGAAAACAAATGTTTTACATTTTGCATCAACATTTTGTCATAGGATCACACCACTACAGCCATCAGGATCTTCAAGCATTTTGCTACCTGGAGATAATTGTAGTACATCAGGATCACCATGCATATGCACAAGAAGGATCACTACAGAGAGTTAGAAGGATCACCAAGGTGACCAAATTTACCTTCATGTCCATTCGCTACTCATCGTCGTCGATACGAAAACAACAAACTCTATGCCCACTCCTGTTTTCATCATCATCACTACAATATTGCAGCATAGTATGATCAGTCCGGTTTTCCTCATCCTCGCTCTCATGTTCATCCGCTACCACCTTTCTTCTTTTCTTGATGCCTTCAACTGTTGCAGCACCAACGATCACACGTTCCCGGTCCCTTCGCACTCTGCTTTGCACCGGAACTTCTATAGAGTGATCATCAGCTTGCAACGGAACTTCCGTAGAGTGATCATCTTGGTATGTTAGTCCACCATCACCGGGGCCCTTTTCCACTTCTGTTTCAGTCACACTCCACAAGTGTCTGTGCTCAAAGTTTTGCACAACTCGCCATTTTCCGTGCAAAAGAGTGCCTGGCAGATAAAACACCATTGTTGCTTGTGTTGTTAGAATAAAGGGATCACTCTTATACCAGCACCTTGCAGTGTTGATGCTTTTGAAGTGTCCATCATATTTGACAAAAGAGTCTCTCTTCTTCTTGCTACCAAGCTCAAACCAGTCACAGCGAAATAAGACAACGGAGCGATGGATGCCACCACTAGAGTTGTACTGCAACTCTATGATGCTTCTCAACTGACCATAGAAGTCAATGATCTCACAATCATGTGACCCCTTAGTGACGATTCCACTATTCTGTGTCTTCCTTTTTTCCTCGCGGTCAACGGTGTGGTACCGGACAGCGTCAGCAATGCATGCTGAATACACTCTCACTCGCTTATCCGGTAAGCATGCCAAAGCAAATAGATCATCACTGACCTTCTTCTCCTCATGCAACTTTCCAATCTGCACAAATAAACCATTTAGCAAACAACGGTATTTAACAATTAGTGAATAACACAGAAAACATAAAACATGTGGCTAAAGATCTCACATGATTCTTAAACCACTTAGCAAACCCCTTGGCAACCCTTTTATCAACATGGATATTGCTTTATTCCTGATTTAACTCTTCCTTGCATTTCCTGCAATGCCAACAAAACATGTGAATTAAAACATTAGGCTGGTGCCAACCCAAGCAAAAAAAAATATAAGGAGTGCACAAGATATAACGTACTCAATATATGGTAGAACCTCGGCGCAATTGCTGAGCACAAACCAAACCATCTTGTCATACTCATCACCAGCCTCCAAGTATTGTGAGGCTCCAAGAAAGTTCACACCATGGTTGAAAAGAAAGACATCACCACTTTGCGAATCAGACTGCTCTCTATTTCTGCCCGACCGGTTCCATCTTGTTTCCACATCGCCAAAGTATCTAGAGCAAAAAGTCAAGCACTCGTCAACGACATATGCTTCAGCAATAGAACCTTCAGGTCTTGCCGTGTTTTGCACATAACGCTTACAAGTAAGCAGCCTTCTTTCAATTGGGTACATCCAACCGTATTGCATAGGGCCTCTAAGCATTGCCTCTTCTGGTAAGTGCACCGCCAAATGGACCATCACGATGAAGAAAGCTGGAGGGAAAATCTTCTCGAGCTTGCAAAGAATAATTGGGATTTCTTTTTCAAGTCTTTCCACGACAGTTAACTTGAGTGTTTTGCAGCACAGTTCTCTAAAGAAATTTCCTAGCTCAGCAACCGCTTCATATATATCCTTGTCCATGATTCCTCGGAGGCCCGCCGGTAAAATCCTTTGGAGGAGGATGTGACAATCATGAGGTTTCAGTACTGAAAGCTTGAATCCATCAGAAGTAACACACTTTGCTAGGTTAGCAACATAACCATCTGGAAATTTCACCGCTCTTAGGAATTCACAGAATGCAAGCTTTTTTTGTTTACTCATTGTATACCATGCTCGTGGCATTTCAAATGAATCTTCATCTTCATTGTGCTATAGATGCAAATCTTCTCTTATGCCCATGTCCTCCAAATCAAGCCTAGAACTAATTGTGTCCTTTGTCTTCCCTTCAATGTTCAGAAACGTCCCTAGCAGATTCTCGCATATGTTTTTCTCAATGTGCATTACATCGAGATTATGCCTTAATTTCAGATCAGCCCAGTATGGCAGGTCCCACAAACAAGACCTCCGGTCCCAACATTGACCTTCCTCATGCTTTCTTTTCTTTGCCAGCTTTCCTGGTCTCACATCTTTCACCTTTTCAAGTTGCTGATACAACTCTTCTTTAGTGAATTCAGCTGGCTTGTCACGGGTTTCATTCTCACCATTAAAATCTTTGCTTCTTCGCCAGCGATGGTTTCGGGGAAGAAAGCGGCGGTGCCCAATATAGAAGATCTTGCTCCTTATTCTCTTTGAGCAAGGGTCTTTGTCACAATGGACACAAGCCTGATAACCCGCTGTGATCCTCCCAGACAGAGTGTGCAGAGCCGGGAAATCATGGATGGACCATATGATTGCAGCACGTAGATTGAACTTTTCTTCCGGACTCAAGGCATCGTATGTAGGTATACCAGTCCAGAGCTGGAGCAGTTCTTCTACGAGGGGCTCCATAAAGACATCAAAATCCTTTCCTGGAGACTCTGGACCCGGGATAAGCAATGACATCATGAAGTTGGATTGATCCATGCATGCCCATGGTGGCAGGTTGTACGGCACCACAAAAACTGGCCACATGCTATAAGACATGCTCATGTTCCCAAACAGATTAAACCCATCTGTGGCAATGCCAAGTTTTATGTTCCTTGGATCTGCAGCAAAATCTATATGTATACGGTCAAACTCTTTCCATGCCTCTCCGTCCGCTGGATGGCTCAGCTCATTGTCCACAGGTTGCCGCTTCAGCTTGTGCCACTGTACCTCACACGAGGATTTCTTCGAGATGAACATCCGCTGCAGCCTTGGTATGAAGGGAAAGTGCCTCAGTACCTTCTCTGGTATTGACTTCTTCCCATCAGCATCTTAACACCTAGATGCATTGCATTTTGGACAGTTGTCATGCTTTGCTAAATCCTTCCGAAACAAGACACAGTTATTTGGGCACACATGTATTGACACATAACCTAACCCCAGCCTGCGGATTTATGCTCAATGCTTCATCATAAGATCTGGGAACACAACTATCAGGGAATTTCAAGCTCAAAAGACGGAGTATTGCATTGAATGCGGCATTGCTAATCCGGTAGAAAGACTTGATGTGGAGTAACTTCACGGTGAAGGTAAATCTTGAAAATTTACCCCCTTCATGAGCTACGCGCTTCGCCTCCTCTAACACCTCAGCAAACAACGACTTCTGTCCATCAGCACGATCTTCAGGATCGTACACATCCTTCAATAGGTCAGGAATCCTATCATCTTCATGCCCATCCTCTTCCTCCAAAATAGCATTATCTCGCAAAATCTTTTCCATGAAATCAATGCCAGCATCACCACCACCCATCATATGAGGGGCCTCTGTATCAGCTTCAAAATGTTGAGATTGACTGTCCAAAGGTTCTCCATGATATATCCATCTATCATATGTGCTGGCAAAGAATGTGAGCATCGTTGGCACAATTTGCCTGAACAAATGCCATGAAATCATCAACTCCTTTCATATGTTCTTTCGAAAACTTTCTAACTCCTTTTCTAATCCAGCTTCTGTCCATCTGCCAAAGACAACAAATTGTTGCAACTTAGCAAATCAATCTAAGTGCATCAACATTAAATAATGAAAATGGATGGAAGTAATGGAAGCTAAAATTCCAGAAAATTTTATATGCTAATTGCCTAACCACAACATTGAAACAAACCAAACTATAAATCAAACCAACACTGAAATTGGCATGAATTTATGTTGCAGAGAAGGCTAATTCAAATTAAACCAAACTAGCTAGCTAGCTCCTAACAAATACTATGCTGCTTCTATCAATTACAATTACAATTATCCTAACAATCTGTAGACAAATAATTGAAGACCAAGGCCTTTTTTCTAGCCTTGATAAATGAGAGGGGTTAACAGATATTGGCAGGGATTAAATCCCATCTAGCTGAAATTCCCCCCAAATCTTAACCGAACAAGGCCTGAACAATTCTTAACAAACAAGCTAAAGAACTCCCAACTGTACATCAAGAAAATTCATCTATTCAATGTCTACCAAACAAACAAGCTATCTCCTAATTCCTAACAGTGCATCAACAAAATTCATCTATGCTGAAGTACATCTGACAAAATTCAACAACAAAATTCATCTATGCTCGACGACGAGGTGCAGATAGTGAGAGAGGAGAGGGGGGAAGAGAAGAGGGGTGCATACCGGGAGGTGTGCTTGCGGCGGCGGCGAGTCCCCCATGCTCGGCGAGCCTCTCCTTGCGTGGGCATCGTTCCTGCGCCCGCCCCCACCACCGCAGGTGGCCCACGCCCCTGCTGGTCACTTCGGCAGCCAGCCCCACCTCCACACCCGTCGGTTGCTTCCGCTGCTGCCCCCGCTGGTGCTGCCCCCGCCGGGGACAAGGCGAGCGGCGAGGTCGTGGGCGAGGTCACGTGCGGCGAGGCCGTGGGCGAGGTCACCTGCGGCGAGGTCATTCCTGCCCCCGCCCTCACCACCGCCGGTCGCCCCCGCCCCTGCTGGTCACTTCGCCGCTGGCCCCGCCCTCGTCCGCCGGCCACGCCCCTACCCGCAGCCCGCCGCCACCTGGTCGGAAGACCTAGAAATTTTTGGCTAAGTGTTGGCTCTGCCCGCAGCCTGCCGCCACCTGGTCGGAATAGGTCCCACTTGTCAATGACTTAGATTTGGCGCTATAATATAATATACAGACACTACTAGGGAAAACCTTATACACAGAATCTTAGCAGCAGCGCGGTTTAAAAACAAACGCTACTGCTAATTAGCAGTAGATAGCTTGAGGAAACCGCGCTACTAATAACCCGATAGTAGTAGCGCGGGTTTTTACCCCTCGCTACTACTAAGTGATTTCCACCGTGCCTCCCGGGACCAGTCGTAGTAGTAGCGCGGGTTATAAACCCACGCTACTACTAAGTCGATAGTAGTAGCGCGGGTTATAAACCCCACGCTACCACCTGCATCTGCTCCCACCCCACCAACCAGTCCACCGTCCACCCGCCCATGTACGTTTATCAAAAAAAAGTTCCACCCAAACCTCGATCCAAATCCCCTCCACCGCCGGCCTTATTCCACCTCCTCTCCTCTCCCAATCCACGAGTGTGTGCAGCCCCGAGTGCTGCAGCCGGCCGGCCAGGCCTCCGCACAACCGCCGCCACCGCCACCCTCGCCCCTCCCCTCACTAGAAGACGACGAGAAGAGAATAGGTCAGGCGGTGGCTCTCAATCCGAGATCCGCCAAGGGCTTGGACCTGGAGATCCACATCCATGGCCGACGGCTAGGACCTGGAGCTCCACCTCCATGGCGCTGGCCGCATCTCCCCGATCGCGAGCTCGCGCGCCTAGACAGGACCTCCATCCGTCTGTCTGCTGCCGCTCCATTCGGCCGACGACGCCATGGCCGCCAAGGTACTCTCTCGATCTACTTCCCTTTCCCTTTCCTTTTTTCCTTCCCTTCCCTCCCTCATGCGCAACCAGCTTTGGTTTGCACAGACGTAGACGCACACACACAGTAGTGTTGCTGACTTGTTGCGTGAGGCAGCAGGCGAGGTGAGGTGAGGCAGGAGAGGACTACCCCAAGAGCCTACAAGCCCTGCTTCCTCCACAACAATGAACAGATCCACCAGCCGTACCCACCTTCTTCCGATCCCCAATCTAATTTCTCTTCCTCTCTTGCAAAGGAAGGACAAATTTGATACTGTACCCGTCACTGTCGAGTCTCACAATCCCATATCAATTCATCTTCTCATCTATTTCAGTGGTGAGTTACTACTATTATTATTATACATGCCGTCCTATAGGTAAATTTGACCTTAATTTTGGCCCAAATGTATGTACTGTAGATCTGAAAGTCCGCTTCTCCAATTTTTCTTATTTAAATGAGGCCAACTTTGTTCAAAGCAGAGTTGAGTTGAATGAATCATTAGGTTCGCTGGGATTCCACCTATTTGTGGTGTCCTTCCTCTAGCTGCTGACTATTATTGGGAATTATTACTAGTTCATGAACTATTATTGAATGAATCATTAAGTAGTATGTGTGTGTATGACAGGCCTGTTGTTGTGTTCATGTGAATATCATCATACTGTTGTGTGGTAGTTTCGTAGCGGATCAATGTGTTGGATGATGGATCAATCTCTATATATCTGCTGTTGAATGGCTGCCCTGTGAATGGTTCTACGCTCTGCGATGAACAGATCATTGCACGACATGGCTTGTCGGCCTGTTCATGTAATGAGTTGTTGCTTTCCATAGCATATAGATCACTTATAAATGAAAATGGCCGATTTAACTCAGTTCAGTCCATTTTAACTCAGTTCATGCAATGTGTTTATTTTATCTTAATTCGGTATAGCATATAGAGGTTTATGTCTGGCCTATTCATGTAATGTGTTTATTTTAACTCAGTTCAGTCCATTTTATTTTTTGCAGATAACGGATTGTAAACAATTTTGAGTTGCCCACAAGAGAAATAGAGGTTTGGAGTGACAATTGAAGCCGGCACAAACTGAAACTACCACAGGTTGCATGTGAAAATCCACCTTATGCATATATTCATTCATTTTTTAAGTTACTATTAAGAAAAAACTCGAATATGAAAAAATCCACCTTCATTTTAATATTCTGCACAATATTGGATCATAGTTCACTTGTCATTTTATAGTTGTTTGCTTCGTGCTATTTAAATTACATATTGTAGTAAACTGAAAGATGCTCTTGTCTGGTCCTTGAATAAAATTCCACTAGGCCTATGCGCCGTTGGACGGGGGTCATCCTCCTGTTCTAAAAAAATGCGCAGTTGGACTAGGTTTCCTTTTGTTCAGTTAGAATCTTGATGTTTTGTTTCCCCTATAAGTTAGCTAACTTCCCTTTTCTTGATGAAATTGGCAGGAGTGATGGTTTCTTCATATGTAATTCTATCAGAGATATGTTCGATGTTCATGCAGAGCCATGGACCATTCTATTCTCTATGACCCCGGCGACGGAGGCTGCCAGGACGGAACCGATGGCTCCGGCCAGCGAAGGGAAGGCAGATGGCGAGTGGGTCAATGTATTTGGGTGAGGAAACCATGATGCTCTTCTTTACTTGTTTTTTGAGGAAGCTGTAGCCTCCCGCATGCGCATGGTAGATTCAGTTGTGCAAGTGGGTAGTATCTTAATTTCCACTGGAAATGTTGCGAAGGAGCTGAAAACAATTGATGCTTTGCATAGGTTCATGGCCCTGCCATGTGCTTGCTCATGTCTATGTCCATGAGCAACAGCAAAATCAATCATTTAGTAACATATCGTCTTAGACCTTAGTACTTTCCCTATCAACTAGATATACCGGACTCTATAGTGCTAGTGCACTTTTATTTTTATTAAATTTGTACACCCTGCCTAAGAAAACAGTAGCCGTCACTTAGCTTTTTCTTGGTGCCTTATATAGGATGCACTTCCTCTATTACCGGACGACATCCACTAGGTTGATGATCCTAAACAGCCTGGGAGAGTGAATGCTTCAATGCTCATCACATACGTGTATGTAGAGTCTGGACTAGTTCACAATCTGTTTTCAACATTTGTACTACTAGATAAGTAGTAATTCTGAAAAACTTTGTGGCTTGCAAAAAACAAATTGCAAGTAATTCTTAACATCTTTGTAGCTTGCAAGAACATACTTGAAATCAGTTGACACATGACCCCCATGACAGAAGGCACTGATTAATGCTAATGATTTAGTAACTACAAATTTCTGTATTTTTCTTTGCCTTGTCCCGCCCAGCAATGTATTGTATTTGTCTTCCAAGACTGAACTTGGTGCCAAATTGCGGCGCGAAGTAAACACATCACCCTGCCTTATGTGGTACTATATATAGTGAATAACCTAACAAGAAATCTGCTAACACACAAAGTAATTTAGTTCACATATGCATTTCTGTGTTTCTTTTGGACTTTATGTTTTTCTATGCATTTGCCAAATCTATATATTTAGTTTGAATAAGAAGTGAGGAATTAAGCATATATATTTGGCATGAGCCCCTTTAAATTGCTAGATGATAAGGAATGTTAACTTAATGGGTCTTGTGAATTGTAATATACTATTTAGTTTAACTGATGCAATTTGCGTACTAACTAGTTTTCACTTTCCCGACATGGGCGCAGGGGTGATCGACGGTGACTAGCGTGGCCCGGTGGGAGTTGTGCTCTTCAATCACTTGGAGGCGGACTTTGTTGTGAAGCACGGTGGCCACGTCGAACAGATGAACATCCAGGTGATTTTGACACCGGAGGTCTTTGAGGTGGAGGTCCTCGACGCCATCGTCCGGGGGAAGGAGGATTCGGGTACATTGGCATCTGAACTCCAAGCCTTGGTAGATATATATAGAGAAGTGATTTGTTTAGGTTGGTGGTGGACCACTAGGGGAGGTACTTCGATGATGGTTGTGTGTTTGATGTTAAATGGAATCCTGAGATGGTTCTGTGACGTTGGTTTGCTTTGCAATGGACGTATTACCATTCATGAATACCACATCTAACTTTTATTTTTTTTAATTCCTAAATTGTTAGTAGTAGCGTGGGTTAAAAGTGAGCGCTACTAGTAGTTAGGTTACTAGTTAGGTTAGTAGTAGCGTGGGTGTTACCTTAGTAGTAGCGCGGATGCACCCGCGCGGGTTTAGGCCACGCTACTAGTAACAGATAGCTGTAGCGCCTTATTGGTAGCGCGGCTGTCCGCGCTGCTGATAGCCTAAAAACCCGCGCTGCTGCTAGCCTTCTCCCTAGTAGTGAGAGCCATTCCGCTATATGGACAACAATCCCTCTCTAGCCCAGTGGTAGCGAACAAGTTATACAGCGCAAGGTCGTGGGTTCAAGTCCCGCCTCGCGCATCTTTTTTACTAACAAATTTAGGGCCTGTCAAGTGGGTCCCTCCTGTAAATGAGCTCTTATTGAATATACACATGTAAGCGAAAATGACAACCAAGCAATCCACATAGGCGAGACTGCTGAGGTGGCCACCTAATCATACAACTGCATTAAAACTCAAGTGTAACGACCATTCATATTGGTCGTAATTTGTTAGAAATGAGGCATGAACCAGGGCTGTCTGCTTTATGACCATTTCCTCTAATGAAATTACGACCTTTCTGACCAGAATGGTCGTTATGGGTTAGGGTTTGGAGCCCCCTGAACAGCTTTTGACCAATTGGTCTAAAATGGTCATAAATTTATGACCAATTCTTCTAGGGTCACTAACAAAAGGTCACTAGTTGACATATTTCTTGTAGTGTCAAGTTCCCGATCAGGTGGCATGCCTGGCAGTTCTTCAGGGAATACATTAGAAAATTCGCTAACCACCGGAATTAATTCCATTTCATCTATTGCTGTAAAGACCATCTCCTTGGAGGGTATGCTCCTACGAGCAATAAATTTTGTAGCTTGTCCCTCCTAGCTGGTCAAATTGACTTCTCGGGTCGCACAATTTATGCACACTTGGTACTGAGTCAGCCAATTCATACCCAAGATAACGTCCAACTTATCAGACTTAATAAGTATCAAAGAGGTTGGAAAACGGACTCCGTTGATACTGACTTCCAAATTTCGGCAGACTAGATTGCTTTTGATAAGAGATCCCGGGGTTTGTACCAGCATATTCTTGCCCAAAAGCGAACAAGGAAATTTTTTTTGGGCAACAAAACTTCAAGAAATAAAAGAGTGGGAAGCCCTAGAGTCAAATAAAATTACTGCAGGTATGTTATTAACAGGGAACATACCAATGTGGACTTCAGGATTTTCTTGGGCTTCGTCGGCGGAAATGTTATGAACGTATCCCGTGATGTCATGCTGACTAGGGCCTGCCTCCAGATAATGGACTTGTGGCATGAATGTAACATCAGTCCGGTTGTTCTTGGGACGCTGTTTGGCATAGTGTACGGTTTGTCCACAACTGTAACAAGAATTGTTGCGCAGGCGATTTTCCAAAACTGGGTTGAGCACTTCATTCTTGACTTGGGTGGTGGCCTTGTTAACATTTTGTTGCCAATTAGGCTTGTATGCTATCTGAGTTGGCTTCCAGGTACGAGTCTTCTGCACCGGTTGCCTTTCCTTTTTGGGCTCAAACTTGCGCTTGTGATTGTTATGGGCAGACTTATTATCTGATACAATCTTGTGTTCCCTTTCAGCAATGAAAGCCTTGTTCACCAGGGTTTGGAAATCTGGGAAATCGAACATACTGAGAGCACAACGAAGTTGCGGGTTTAATCCACCAAGAAACCTGTCCATCTTCCTTTCTTCAGTGGCCATGTCATATTGAGAGTAACGTGACAGGTGATTGAATTTCTGCAAATATTCTCCCACAGACTGACTTCCTTGGAGGAGTGCGAGAAATTCATGCTGCTTAGTCTTCGTAATTCCCGTAGGGATGTGATATTTCCGGAATTGCTCCTTGAATCTTGAACATGTAATTTCCTCATTAGCAGTCCCCATGGCCTTTTTATTTTCCCACTATATAGCAGCAGCGCCTTCCAGATAATGTGTTACAAATGGAAACTTATCCTCTTCATTAGTTCGAGCAACCTCAAGCTTCTTTTCCATAGTTCTCAGCCAATCATCTGCATCCAAGGGATCAATGGCCTGACTGAAACTAGGAGGCTTAGTCCTTTGAAAATCAGATAACTTGGAGTGATGGCCGGGCTGATTTCCATTCTGTCCAACCATTGCTTGAATACTTCTGAATATTTCCATCAGATCATTATTTCGTCTTTCCTCGAACATACGCATAATTTGCTCGGTGGAGGGCGGATTTGGCGGTGGAGGCGGTGGTGGAACGTACGTCTCGGGTGATTGTCCTGCATGTCGCGCGGAACGCCAAGCAGGAGAACCCTCACGAATGTTGCCACTGCAGCCTCCCCGCGTCATCCTAATATGATTTTTCCCAAGTCAACGCAACCGAGATGAGAAGCATTCAACAAAAACTGGGGAGAAGCCAGCAACAAAATCCAAGTAAAACCGAGAAGGCGAAGAAAATACGGCGAATAAAATAAAGTTGAACATAATTATACATAGACTCATACATGAAATATAACAACAGGCCAGGTCCTCATACATAAAACGAAACATCATGACTTGTACGACTACATCCATACTCCATCCTGACGACTGCGAATTCTCGAAAGCTCTACTGCTTTGCTGGTGCTGCGGGGTCCTCTCTTGAAGTGGACTCGGATCCTGAACTGACGGGGTTAACGGAGACCTCCGGGTTAAAAGTGACACGATGACGCTGCCTCGAGGGCTCTCCCTCTGGGGTAGGTGGAGGGTGAATCATCGGGGCTACAGGAGTGGTGAGGTGTGAAACCCACTCAGCAGGAGCACTAAGTGGACTCACAGTCGCGGTGCCCGAGCTACTTGGAGGAGTAACCGGGGAAACAGGGGATCTAGAAATGGCAGGAATATAGGGAGTAAATCCTACAGATGGTGGAGTAGTGGCTGAGCGAGAAGAGACTAAATCAGAGGCTAAAGCAGTACGGGCACGACTCAGCTCACGAGCCAGCTCGTAGATCAGAAGATAGCTAGCAGTGATGTAGCGAGAAAGGTGGCTAGCTACACTATCAGACTCTGGATTAATGACAGGGAAACAGACATGACCATTATAGCGGAGAGAAGGATAGTAAGGGAAACCTGGGTGGTTTTGCATCCGGACCTCGTTGTAGCGGAACTCAATAAGTACCTCGAATGCAGCAAACTGGACAGCCTGAGAAGCGATAGAAGCATAGCCGCTTCGAGAGGTACGAGTGTAAGAGCTGGAACCGGAACTGGTGTGTAGAGTAAGCACGGCGTGATACTCGTACACTGAGTCAGCTAGGCGCTCCTGGTACTCACGATAAACTGGATCATCCCCGTGAGGGTACAACCGACGCCACATGTTACGAAGGAGATGCGGCGATGTGTACGGCATCAGCTGCAACTGGCATGGATACAACACCGGAGCCATCTACACTCACAACCATTAGCAAGTTAGCATAAAAATAAAATCAGTGCATACAATGCAACAACCAGCTACAATTATTACCCGCACTCAGCTACAACTCGTATCTAACATCCCGTTAACTCGGCTTATTCTTGCGTGGCCTACAGTCAGGCAGGCTCTGATACCAAGCGTTGTGGCACCCCGTCTCAGAGCGACCCGTTTACCTTGCATTGCCAGCCCAGAGACCTTGTCTTCTGGCAACACACAACAACAATTTGGTACAGAAAAAACAACTGCTTTATTCATGCTAGCGGAGCATAGTTTATATTACAACAGTTAGCGAGGCCAAGTGGCACACACAGTACAGTTGAACAATATGTACATTATTTAGTGAACATAAAGGGGCCTCGATCATGACAATATACACGGCAGCGGAACAACGTCGTAGCGGAACTCCATAGCACAGGACACCGATGTGGACACGATCTAGACTCGGACATCACTCCTTTCCAATGAGACTTTCCTGAAATCTGGCATGACACGCCAGGTCAGTACATTGAATGTACTTGCAAGCTCACAACAAGCATAAACATAATGACAAACAATATCATGATATTTAATCATTTAACATCAATGCAATAATATATCCAACATGCTGTGAATATGCTCAACTGATACTCGTCCCACGGACTTGCTTACAGGACGTGATCATTTCCAGACCACCAACGTGCATATCTCAAAAACAAACCGTGATCCTTACGGCGATCACAACCCGACAACAAACCTGTGATCCTTACGGCGATCACTACCTCACCATCTCATGGCCCGTAATCCTTACGGCGATCACAACCCGACCAACTCATGGCCCAACTCAACATGATGGCCTTACTGCCATCCTCAGTACAAACTTAGTGTGCAAATTTATTAAGTGTTGACCCATGGTGTGCCCTACTTTTGAGCGTGTCCGTAACCGTGGACTCGGCTATCGATAGATTAAAAAACTCTGCAGAGGTTAGTACACTGTACCCATACTACGGAACCCATGGCCTCGCACTCCCATTCGGGTGGACCAACGGCATTCCGACGAAACCATTTCATTGTCATGACACTCTCCCGGCCACTCCGACTCAGTCCCCATCGGGCTAGTCCTAGGTGGCCCCGTGTCTACCTCGAGACACCTCGACCACCATCGTGGCCACGATCCACTCTGGGACCCGGTACCAAAACTTAACTTAACAACGGGCTCACAAGGTTATACCTGCCTACCGGGCCAGGGTACAGCATGCTTATAACCTTCCCTAAATGGAGGCACCGACCAGAGGCACGACAATGAAACGCATTAAGGCCGTCCCATACCGGCAAATGTGGTTGCACTGGGAAAGACTCGTTTCAGCGGCACCATGACACGGTCAACAACGTATTCAAGTTGAGTTACTTATCAGGTTCAACTTAATGTGAAGATAATCGGTGTCATATTGCCATGCTATGCATCACTTAACACATGCATCACGTATCCATGCAAATAACTGAATCAACCACGCTCCCACGGATCCATCATCAACTCATGCTACTTCTCTGGTTAAGATCACACCTCACTTAAACCAGAATCATTTCTAGCAATCTCCTCATTTTTCATCATGCAAAGATAATAATTAAACTAATTATTAAACTCCATGATCATATCCTTAATTCATTACCTGTAACTAACTTCTTCTTAGCTTATCATCAAGATTTACTTCAAACTTTCTGTAATTCAAGCATTTTAACATGACAAGCATCTAACAGAATTTAATCATTATATAACTCCTTTTAAATTCATAAATATTCATAAGTTCAAGTAGGAAAATCACAAATATTGAAGTGGAACTATGAAAATGTTGTTGTGGCTTGCCTTAGTACTGATGAGGTTCACAAAGCTCCTGGTGATCCTCAAGACAAGTTGGCTCTTCTGAAAATAATCAAAACCACAAAAAGAAAACATCAAGAAACCTTCTGAAAATTACCAGAAAATCTAGATATCAAGGATAAATCCCATCTTTCGGGTGCTGTTAGATTTTTGGTCAAAGAACACAATGCAAAAAGAATCAATGCATTTGGACTTATAGATAAAAAGTTGTGGCTGTTTGAAGGTTCCTGGATTTTAAATGAATTTGAAATAAATATTAACCAGACAGGGGGGGTGACGTCGAAGGCGTAATCACCCGCGGCGCCACAACTCATACTGCTTCGCGCGCGTAATGAGTGGCTGGCTAGCAGGCCCCGCTAGTCAGGCCAGAGGGAGGGGAGAGGGAAACAGAGGGAGGCGGCGCTTCACCAGAGCACACGCTGGCGATGAGGCTTCTTGGAGTCAAACGAGAGGGGGGATCGACGGAGGATAAGTTTGCGCACCTGTCCGTACCCGCAGCGTAGCTAGAGGTGACCGGACGGCTTCAGAATCGTCCTCTCCAGCGGAGGCAGAGGGCGGGGGTTGCCGGAGGCGAAGACAACGGCGGCTTGGGGCGGCTCCAGGAGCTCCAGTGGGGTGGGTTGGCCTCACCGATGAGTGGCGGAGGCCCTGGCAGGGTCGCCTTGGCTTGGGAGGGGTCGGAGCTACGGGGACGATCTGGAGGGGATCGCCGGCGAGCTCGGCTTCAGGACGGCAGCCCGCGGCCTGCTCGGCCGGGCTACGGCTTCTACTGGCTCGAGGAGGATGTGGGAGAGGCTGCGGGTGCTCCAAGAGGCTGGGGGTGGCGGCTTTTATAGACGGGCGGCGAGGAGGGCTCGGGCTCCGCCGGAGGACACCTGTCCACGGTGCCCGGCGACGAACGGCGCTAGAGAGAGAGGGAGAAGATGACAGAGGTCACCCAGGAACTATGCGCGGGCGCGGACGAGCAATGGAGCGAGGGGGAAAGCAACGAGCACAGTGTGCCGCGCACTGTGCCGTTGGCTGGACTTTGCTCGTGCTTGCTGCGGCGAGCTCTGGCATCGGCGAGCGCCAGGGGGAGTTAAGGAGGTGGAGACGAGGATGGTGGTGAGGTGTGGCATGCTTTAGCCGGCAGGGCAGCGAGCACGCGCTCAACAGAGCATCTGGCGGCGCGCAAAGCACGCGTTTTACATGCCAGCACGCTTGGATGAACGCGGTCACCGCGTGAACCGTCACATCAGGCCACCCTAAGCGCTAACCAAGATGTCTGGCGTGTAGTTCTTAGTAGATTGAAGTGTTACCACGGTTTGGTTTGGATCCAGGCGCGGTAGAAATGAAATTGTACAGCTGACAAGTTTCTGGATAGTAACTTTGGAGAGTTACTGTGGTCAAACCACCGGGAGTTAACAGCTGAGCTTTGGGGTTTTACTTACACTTACTAAGGTAAATAGGCATGGGAAAACCAGCTACAATGGAGCTAGTAAAAAGGTAGTTGCTGTAGAACCTACCATTTCTGTCCAGAAATGACTTTATTTTCTGTAGCCAAAATATTCCAAAGAGAGGCGAAATATTTTTGCTCAGAAAGGTGCACTAGGGTCCAAAGAATAATTGGGATTTTTCTCAGGATTTTTGGGGTAAGAAAAATTAGCGTTGCTTTGGAGCTCAAAGGGCTAGCTAGGGTTTTGGGAGGGTAAAATGAATATTTTTCATTTAAGAAAAATATTCCAAGCAATAGTTTGGGTTGAACCAGAGGTGAAATGATGGTTTTGAGGAGGAGAGGGAACACTTGGGTGAAAATCAAGGGGTACCCAAGTGGTTAAGTCCAAATGAAATGATTCAAAACTCCAAATTCAAAACGACCTCAACTGAAAATCAAGCAAAAGAAAGGAGGGCAAAAACCAAGCTGTCACACGCTGGCGCTTTTAATTTTTCTTATTAATTTGTTTGTTTCACCCTCTGACTGGTGGGACCCAACCTACTACGTGGAGAGAGGTAAGGTGACTAAGGCTACATTATTTCTGCACCACTATGGATAGTCTTACCACCAAAGCCACATGACACGATTATGATTTAAATCCCAATGACTCCCACACACACAAAAAAACACGACATACCTGTCACACGAATGCAGGAATGTATAAAATGTTATTTTCCTCTCGTTGAACATAACGGGAGGGTTGTGTAGCTGGTTAGCATGTTCGCTCATCAAACTTGAGGTCTCGGGTTCGATAACTACACTTGAGCATAATTCTTGCCAGGAGGATTCTTTGACTGGTCAAAATGGATGGATACGGAGCTATACGATCTCGTAGTGACCGTATAATCACCTCATCACGTATAAGCTGCAGCCTCGGCGCTTGTTTTCTAGGGTTTGCACTCTTCATACTCTTTCTCCAGTATATATATACACGCTGGAGCCTCAGCGCTTGTAGTTGCTCTCTTCACACTCTCTCACCCTCTCCAGATCTAAACAAGACTTTGTTGGCCTCTCTCTCAGTGCTTGTAGTTGCTCTCTTCACACTCTCTCACCCTCCCCAGATCTAAACAAGACTTCGTTGGCCTCTCTCTCTTAGCGCTTGTAGTTGCTCTCTTCACACTCTCTCACCCTCTCCAGATCTAAACAAGACTTTGTTGGGCTCTCTCTCTCCCCTCACTGCTGTTCAAAGAGCCGGCAGGATCCGTCCACCGGGAAGGGAAGGAGGCTTAACACTGTCGCCGTCGGCAAGGGAGGGAATCCACTACCAGCGCAGCTGTTCACTTTCACCCAACGGCGGTGCGGGAGAGCCTCCGACCCCTTCTTGTTCGCCGCCGTACATAGTGTGGGCCGAACGGCTTCCGGTCGCCCACAAAACCACACCCCAAGAACCTTAAGGTGTAATTTACTTATTCCACATGCATTGCTCTAGCTGCATGTGGGCTTTTTTCACTTCTGTACTCGAATCTAGGTGTTGGATCAAACAGGAAAGTAGTGGGGAAAGTCTTATACCATGAATCTTGGACGTGGTTCAAAGAGGAAAGGAATGGGGGGAAAGTAGTGGGAAAAGTTGTATAGCATGAATCTAGGATGTGGTCCAAAGAGGAAAGGAAGGGGGAAAGTAGTGGGGAATGTTGTATCGCATGAATCTAAGATGTGGTTCAAAGAGGAAATGAATGGGGGAAAGTAGTGGGGAAAGTTGTATAGCATAAATCTAGGACGTGGTTCAAAGAGGAAAGGAAGGGGGGAAAGTACTAGTACAGACTGGCTATCCAGCACCTACGTTGGTCGAAAAGGGAAAACAATGACAAACACAGTATGCACATCTGTAACAAACTGATATTTTGTTTTGGGGGACAAGGCTGTAGAGTTTGAGCGGGACTAGATTTGCTGCGCTCACATAGGGAAAGGTGTCTAAAGATAACAAAACTGGCACCAACACAAATATGCTCCTTGGTTGTTTGTTCTTTGTTGCAACAGACTGTGCATCACCCCAGTATATCGGTAGATGCACATGGTGCTGGTGCGTCCACTGTCTCGTGCAACATTTAGCTGTTGTTAATCTAAGGACCTGTTTGGTTAAAAACTCCCTAGCCCCTACCTGCTTGGTTCCAGCAACTAAACATGGACTAGAGGTTATTAAATGACATGCTAAAAGACCATGTTACCCCTAGTAATGAACTAATAGAGACAAGGTGCGATGCATGGTAGGGGCAACTGTTGGAAAAAGTCCCAAAAGACTCTCCCTCGGTGTCTTCTTTCTTTAGTCCCAAATGCCCACTTTTAGTCCCTAAAAGTCCCTCTTTTTTGGTTTAGATGTGACTGACATGTAGTTTTTTTAGTCCCTACACCAAAATGTCCCTGTAAAGAAACACCCTCTAATAATGCCGCTGGAAAATTGATGCAATGCCACAGTTAAAAGCAAATTACATGTTTAACGAATTTTATTGTTAATATAATCTCTATTTTAATATTAATCAATGCCACCGTTTGAGAAATGCTACTGTCTTGCTTTCTTTCCCATTTAGATAAGGTAGATGCTTCTTTTTGTTGGCTTCTATGTCATCCACCGTTATTGACCACTAGTTGTTTCCTTTGCACCTCTGTGTAAACAGGGTTATCTACTTCACCTCGTTGCCGTTGTGATCTTTTGTTGCACTGCACAAAACACTTTTGTTTTAAGAGTGTTTTGTGCAGTTCAACCAAAATGTCACACCGACAATGTTGCTTGATTGCTTGATCTTAGTGAAACTGTAGAAGAGGAGATCTTACTTCCTATCTGTGTTGGCAAATTTGGTTCAGATCATCTTCTTGTGAGTTGTTTGAATTCCGTGTCATGAGAGGTCAGTACTAGCCTTCTTTCACATGATTCTGCAGTGTGCTTTCATATGTTGTGCTACTTGTACGGTAATGTTGCTTGATTTTAGTGAACTGCACAAATGGAGACAAGACTTCCAATCTCTATGTGCACCGTAATATCCCACTGAGGTAAGATAAGGATATTTCACAACTGTTGGCCTGTATTTTGCCACTTTGATCATAAAATTAATGTCATTGTTTAGTGCTATACTTGTGCTCCCTAATTGACATGTCAAATCTTACATTGAAGGCGAAGCATGTCTGTTATTGAACCAAGTGATGAAGGGGAAGAACAAGCGGAAGAAAAACAAAAATCAACTCTCGATGCTGTAATGAAGCACTGGAACTGTGATGTCACAAGTAATGATATAGTTTTGCATCTTAATTTATTGCTATGGCTGGAATGAGCAATTGTTTTGCCACTGATTTGATGCCACTCTTAATTATGTAATACATAATTATCTCTACTTGTGCAAACAGGGATCTTCTTTGAAGATACCATATATTTTAGTGGAACTGCACAAGAAGATGTTGGAAACATTAAACAAATCGAGGGGTATATAGTAAGCATGGCCACCACAGTAGATAGCAACAGATGGTTCCGGAGAAGTGCTTCAACTATATGCTCTACACAATAAGCCTCCTGACAAAGGTTGTTACTCGCCCACTGATTTCATCCATATGATTGAGCTTTGTCATCTCTATTGGTGTTGTGCTACTGTTTAGATACTGTCATGAAAAAGTGGTATTGTCCTTGAGAAGTGCTTCATCTATGTTGTTTTAAATATTTCCTTTCCTTCTTTTCGAGCAAACAGGGATGCTAGCATTTAGTTGTCCTCTTGTCTTTGCACAACAAGATCCTCCTCCTCTAAAGAAGAATATGGAGTACATGAAGTGACTAGTTCCGATTATGCCAGGATGAAGAAGCCCTGTCTATCTTCTCATCAGAAGGAGCAGTTGAAGGATGGTAACATTACTCCCCATAAGACCAAACTAACTTCAGCTCAGAAGGACTGACAAATCTCTTGCTGTGATGTGCAAGTACAATGTTGTTCAAGGATTCTTTCCGATGAGTTCCATTTTTCTAAAAGTGTGCCCTACATGGACCATGTAGGTGCCTGTTTAAACTGTCAATTCATAGTATAGTTTGCTTTATACTAATCACTTTTTTGTATTTGTGCAAACAGGGGTGCTCATCTTGATTTCAATGGGAATTGCACAAAATGTTCATGAATACATCGAATCATTCATTTCCACCACAAGAAAGGAGGTGCCGATAAGTTCAAGGCATTGCAACATATAAGGGCGAAATCATACAAGCTACGCGCGAATTTGATTGATTTTGGTGGAACTGCACAAAAAGAACAGCTGGTTTATTTAGCACGAGGTGCCATGTCAATGTCCAAACTGATGGCAAATCCTGCCCACTCCACAATCGTAGGCATTTGATATTTTGGAATGGGACAACCTTGTCAAATTTTGCTCATCGATTTTAACAAGAAGACATGCGTTTGATACTTTCGAATGGGATGCCCTATGCTGTCAGCAATGTCAATTAATTTTTTCTTTATTCTTTAGTTGTGAAGTAAATATTGGCTCTGACATGTGAATCGCTGAGATGCATAATCATCGATTGTTTTGAATGTTCTCTATGAATTGCCAGACCTGTGTGTTTGATTGCAATGTACATGAACGCTAAAAAGCTGCTCAAACTCTTTGTACTCCTTCTGTTCCTTTTTACTTCGCACATAGTGAAAGTGCTTACTTTTTTCTATAAGATTGGTCAAAGTAGAGATACTTTGACTGCAGACAAAACTTGTATGCAGACTAGAAAGGACTGGAGGGAGTGCATGTGAAACTGCTGCAAACGAGGTGATCACCCTGGGAATAATGCTAGCACGAATTGTTTTGCATGTTCAACCAATGCCAGTGATACAAGAATTCGAACTAATCGAAATAAATTCATTCATACACAGTTGGATTTCATATAAACATGCTGGATTTCATTACATTTCATACATTCTTCAACTAAAAAGGGGTGCGCTGGAGGTATAATTAATTAACTGAAGCTACCCACTTGTGTCCGGCTGAGCCGAACAGAAGCTTCAGTGACTTAACTACAGGTGCAATTGCGTAACTAACATGTGGCCCAGATGCCTGTTGGGCCAATGTGTCAGTCAGCCAACTGCACCAGCAGTTAAGTAGAAGCAGCGTCCTTCTCCATCATAGCTCTCCGACTCCACGTTGCCGCCGAGAAGCTAACCGGCCGTCAACGGTCAACCCACCTAGCTTGGTTTCAACCGGAGGGTAGCAGCGGTGGCCTTACTTGGACCCGAGCGGCGGCGACCTACCATGTTCTACTCTTCCTCGTTTTCTATGTGGCGCGGCCTCGTTGGCAATGGGGCAGGGCCTCGGCGGAGCCGGCGATGTCCTCTGCCTCATTGCCGGCGGGCGGCGCCTCGGTGGAGCAGGGGAAATCCTCCCCCTCGTTGCCGGCAGGGTGGGGCCTCGCCTGAGCCGGCGATGTACTCTGCCTCATTGTTGGCGGAGCGGGGCCTCGGCGGAGCCGGCAGTGTCCTCTGCCTCGTTGTTGGCACCGCGGGGCCTCGGCAGAGCAGGGCCTCGTCGACGCCAGCGAAGCGGGGACTCGTCGGAGCTGATATTTTCCTCTGCCTCATCCTCGGTCTTGCCAAACATCACCTCGCCCGCTTCATCGCCCTCTTTGTAGGCGGCCGCAGCCTCCGCCACCCGAATGTGGTACCGCCAGCGCTTGAGGCGGCCCTCGCGGGCAGAGCGGTACGAGTCGAGCAGCGCCTCCTACTCCGCCCGCTCCGTGCCGATCTGCTCCTCCGCCTGCAGGTGCTCCTGGAGGAGATGGTGGTTGTAGGCGGCGTCGGCCTGCGCCTCCCGGAACTGCTCCTCACGCTTCTGCCTCACCGTGTCCATATATTGGGCACGGGCCTCACCGATGGTCATGGTGCAATGCGCCGGCGAGGATGGCGCGGAGGAGGGGGTTGGCGCCGGATCACCGACTACCATGTTCTCCATTGGGATGTCGTTGTCCTCCGGCTGCCTGCCATCTCCTTTTGGTCCATCGTCCGCCCGTCCCGAAGAGCGCTGGAGCACGAGGAAGACATGGTGGGTAGTAGTGGTGTCGATAGGAGAAAGGGAGTGGATGCGGATAACTGCGGCTATGGCCGGCGCAGTAGTTTATATAGCAATGGTGGGCGGTGGAGGGACGGACATGTGGCGCCGGAGTAGCCGCCTCGGCAACCGCGTATCATTAATGTGGGAGGCAGACAGATGGACGGATGGCACTTGTGTCATTTGAAGGCGGAGCAATCGTCTACACCGGGAAGCGGGGCGGGCGGTGCTGACCGTTTCGATGCGCGGGCGAGGAGATGACTTTACTTGGAGAGGATGACAGTGGGGACTCACCAGGGCCATAGCCTCACGTACGCAAGTGCCTCCTTATTATAGAAAATTATAATTTTTTTTGCTTCCTCCCGGTTTCCTGACATCACGGTCCCACACCATTGTCAACCTATGTAGTCAATAAATGAGAGTATTGCACAAGAAACGGCCAACAGCTGGGACCAAGCAGCTCGAGCAGTATTTGTGTTTTTAAGGTGTGAGCACTGCAGAGTTTTTATTGAGCGATGTTTAGCCCAAATATTAATTTTTCTCCTCTGAACGACAATGAAAACATCGCTGCAGGTATTAACTGGGCAGGCTGTGGCCCGTCTAGCCCACACCAGATATCTAGCCCAGTTATTATTTTTTTTCAAGCTAAAAATGGCTAGCCCAGCTATACTTTTTTAGGAATACCCAGGCAAGGTCAAGTTGTTATTCTTCGCCCCGCTGGGCTACAAATCTTTCCTACGAGGGAAGCATTAGGCTTTATAAAATAATAAATAGGATGTAATTATAAAAAATGGGCAGTAACTGTAAAAAAATGCACCAAACACGTAATTACTATATAAAATATTATTTTTGGATATTGAAAATTTTAATTTCATTAATTGTTGCGAGCGCAATGTTTCGTTGGATTTTTACGTAATATAAATTTATATTGAAATTGTATTTAATCTGATTAGAAATTTTGGGATAAAAATATTTCGGATCCCATCAAACCAACATGTAAATGGGCTGTAGTAAATTCCATTAGAATTCAAAATGGGCTGCACATTCTTACACATCTCAAATGGGCTATAAGTTCTGTGCCACACACTGGCCTTACTAAATTGACACGTCCCCTAAAAAAAGAGAGTTGACGCGTATGCAAGGCTTTGTCAACTTATAGTCAACACACGGTTCTAGCAGCAGTGGCCGTTGGATATCCATCCAACCGATGCCGTACTTCTTCTTCAATCTCGGATATTCTAGCTTCACCCGCCCAAAAAATGATTTCTCCCCCTTACATCTGGAGCGCATCATTTTGGAAGCTAACCTGTGGGCCTACTAAGTTGATGCATACCAAGAGATTTGTCAACTTAGTCAATATAAACGATTCTAGCTCTAGTGACCGTACGATGTCCATCCAACGGCCGTCGTGCTTCTTCAAACTTTGGTCTTCTTGCTCCAGCCGCCCAAAGCAGCGTCGGTCGTGCCGCCTACTCCTGCCTTCCGTGGCTGGTTGTGCTGTCGCGTAGGTCTCACCGCCCCCTACTACTTCCACCACTGGCCAGGCCATCCCTCCACTCACCCACACCCCCTGTTATTCTGCGGCAACGGTAGCCCCACACCGCAACCGAACCAGTGAACCCTCGTACTCCTCTCCGCGTGGGCATCCACTGTCGCGTCTTCCCCGGCTCCGCGTCGTCCCCTTCCTAGGCCTCGCCGTCGTCCACCGCCGTGGTGCTCTCGGCATGGTGTGGTCAATATGGTCATCAACCGACTTCCATCGAAAGAGTACTGTATGTGGAGAGGCTGACCGCTGGGTCCATGGTAGCCGCAAGGAAGTGCCTCCTTATTACTCGCAAAATAATTATTCATCCACCTGACAGCGGGGATCCACTGGACGGACCACCATATTTCGCAAAAAACATTTCCCCCCTGACTGCTAGGACCCACCAGCTACATCTTCGCACGCAAGGCAGTGCGTTCGGGCAAAAAAAATACGATTCGTCCCCCTGACTGTTGGGACCCACCAGCTACATCTTTGCACACAAGGAAGTGCCTGACAGTCGGGACCCACCTGGTCGAAGTGTACGTAGCGTTGTCATTCTGGTCGCAAACGTGTACATACATACTGGTCGATGTAGAGGCGCGCACGTGTCATAGTAGAGGCGCACACGTAGCATGTACACGTACGTACATCGGCCAGAGTGCAAGAAAGAAAACATGGCCATGTACGTACATACGGGCGGGGTCTCGAACGCCTACTCACGCATACGTACGGCCAGGGCTCGTCTACATGGCTGGGTCGAAACGGAGAAACATTGTCGTTGTCGTGTTCATGGGGAGCCAACCGGCTGGGTCAGAATGGAATGCATCGTCGTGTTCATCGGGAGGGCTTGGACGGAACAGCCAATGGAAACGAGGCCTGGCGTACCGCAGAACGGAGGAAACGGCCTTGTGTTCTACCGGCCACGTTCGAAATGGGAGGCTTTTCATCGGGACGGGTATGGCGTACCGCAAAACAAAGGAAATGGACTTGTGTTGGACCTCCTACGGTCGAAACAGGGTCCTATTAATCGGGAAGGGTGTGGCGTACCGCAAAACGGAGGAAACGGACTTGTGTTGGAGTGCTACGGTCGAAGCGGGAGTCATGTTCATCGGGAGGGGTGTGGCATACCGCAAAACGGGACTCCACAAGATACTGTTCATCTCCATCGTCGACCTCATCCAGCCTCCATGGGCTATTGTTCATCCACCGTCGACCTCCTCCAGCCTCCACCAGCGACTGTTCATCCACGGGCTCCTGTTCATCCAGCCTCCACCGCGCGCTACTCCATCGGCTACTGTTTAACCACCCCTCTCCACGGGCTCCTGTTCATCTAGCCCTCCACCGTCTACTATTCATCTACCCCTCCACCGTCTACTGTTCATCTAGCCCTCCATGGGGTCGTCCTGTTCATCCAGCCCTCTACAGGGTCCTGATCATCCAGCCCCAACCGGCTTGATCGATCGGGGTCCTATTCATCTAGAGGCAATACCATGGGGTCCTGTTCATCCAAACCCCCCAACAATGCTCACTTTTCATCAAGAGGCAGTATCGATCGGTTTTAGTTAGCAGCAGTAGCGAAGGAATTGCTCGATCGGGTTCAGTTAACAGCCATCGATCGATGGCTCGGGTTCAGTAACGCGTAGCCTGCAGTGCAATTGCTCGGGTTCAGTAGGCGAACGCCTCGCTCAGGTTCAGTTAGAGCCCAACGCCTCTCACCCAAGCGCGTACGGTACGAGAGAAATACGCATCGCTCGGCCCCCGACCACCCACCATAACTGGGAACTCCCCGATATTTTCCTTGCCCTCGCTTCTACCACGGTTTTTTCCGTCATGGACGACCCAAAGAATGTCATGCAGCTGCGTCTCCGGCCCGCCCAGGACGAAAAGCCCATTTTCTGTCATGATTTTTTGTCATAAAAGTAGGAGCCCACCACATCTATGATGATACCGGGTTTTCTCACAATTATCGTCATAGAAGTGTCATAAGTATGACAGGAAAAAATTTCGTTCCGCCCAAAATGTCACGGATGTGTCTTTTTTTTGTAGTGCAAGGGCCCGTTCGACCCGTTGGGCTCGAACGGGAGAGAGATCAACCTAACATTCTCCCCCTTGATCTCAACTTTACTTTTAACCTTATACTTTATAATTTATTTGTTTCATTACATATTGGTACATAGAGCATGTTTCATCGTCACAACTTAATTGCCGATAGAATCATACAGCTACAACATACGTTTTGTTTAGAAACAAATTCTGTTCCTTTTGGGCCTATCCAGGAATCATAAAGCTTTCCCTTAAACCCATGCCGGCTAAGTGTTCCTTGAACACATTGGGTGGTAAGGCTTTCGTTAGCGGATCCGCAAGCATATCCTTTGTCCTTATATGCTCGAGACTTATAGTTTGATCCTGGATTTTATCTTTCATAACATAATACATTATCTCTATTGTTTTGGCAGCATTACTCGACTTGTTGTTGTGAGCGTAAAATACTGCGGGCCGGTTATCACAGTACATCTTTAGTGGTTTGTGAATACAATCTACCACTTTCAAGTTGGGTACAATTTTTTGAGCCATATCGCCTGCCCCGTGGCCTCGAAACATGCTATGAATTCTGCATACATCACAAATGATGCAACTATCGACTGTTTGGAGCTTTTCCACGATATAGCTCCCCCAACGAGGGTGAATATGTATCCTGACGTGGATTTTCTATCATTTTTGTCCCCCGCAAAATCTGCGTCTGAATACCCTTTTATCTCTAGGGAATCACTTCTCCGGTATATTAGCATGTAGTCCTTCGTGCCTGGTCAGAGTAGGCTAGTAGATCCGGTAGACCTACCTTCTCCCTGGCCAGATGATCCTGCCGGAGTGGCCATTGTGGATGGCGACGGCGGAGATGGCAAAGAGTGGATGGCGGCGGTGATGGAGCTTCCCGTGAGCATCGCGCTAACCCTAGATCGGTAGGGATTATTGGTGGGGATTGTGGCAGCGATTAACCTCGTAACTCGGGCCCCGGCCCCCACCTCTGTTTATATAGCGCGGGTCACAAGGACCCACCAACCATGGTTTGATTGGGCGCCCCCGATCAAGGCGCGACGCAAGGGCCCGTTCGACCCGTTGGGCTCGAACGGGAGAAAGATCAACCTAACAGAATTGACCCCAACGGACAAGGTAGATGGCGTGGGAGGTGGACCAAGTGGAAGGAGTCCTGCAAAATGGAGCATACTTACTCACTCCTTCTCTCCCCTGTTCAGCTTCTTGTGTTCTTTCCCATCTTCACCAACCACGAGGGAGATACAGGAAGTATCAAATTTTGTGTCGCCCACAATTTTTTTTGCTTTGCCCGATGGGACGCTGGTGGATACTTAGCATGGTTAATAATATGGCCGACTGCTGGCTATATATTGCTGTCATGTTATTTGTAGAGCATGTACAATAAGGCGAGTTGTAAGACTTTAAATATTATATTTTTGCCGAGTTGGAAGAAAGAGAAGAGCTACTAATTAACAGTCAACTACAACACATGCTCCTAGAGACTTTGAGTGTGCTTGGATTCAAGGGACTTATTTTAGTCTGACTAAAAATAGTCTCTTTAAGAGGATAAAGTTCCAAGCACCCCTGATTAAAGAGGGCTAAAACTAGTCTTGAGACTAAATTTTTTTAGTCAGGGGTACCCTTACTAAAATGTGAATTAGTCCTCTCTCTTCTCATTTAACTCCTCTCCTTTAACACATGCGAGTTCTGGATTGGAGGGTTTGGAGGATAATAAATGCTCATTAACTTGATTTTAGTCTCTTTAGTATTTGGATCCAAGCATGGGTGAGGCCAGCAAGTTTTAGTCCCACTACTTTTAGTCATGAGACTAAAACGTATCCAAGCACCCTCTTTGTAATTAGCTATAAATATGTACCACTATGGCCCACCTTTCACTCTCAGAAAGTGTCTAGTAGCATGTGCTGTAGTTGGCTGTTTATCTACAACATGTCTCTCTTCTCTTCTATAACTCAGCAAGAATATATTATTTAAATTCTTATAGCATGCTTCCATCATTTTATTATACTTTCTCTTAAGCACTATCGCGTGCATGGGCTTTCAAGGCTGTAGATCTCAAGCCGACACTACTAGGAAAAACATTACCAGTAGCGTGGGTTTTTTGCGTACCAGTAGCGTGGGTTCCCACGCTACTGCTAAGGCGCTACAGCTATTTTTTAGTAGTAGCGCGTGTTTTACCCCACGCTACTGATAACCAGACATACCAGTAGCGCCGATGCCCTACGCTACTACTAGTTCACACCAACGCTACTACTAATGGAATAGTAGTAGCACATGTATGACACACCCACGCTACTAGTAACTAATTAGGATTAAAAATAAAATAAAAATTTAACTATTCCAGTTTAGACATACATTTCATAGTACTCACATACATGCATTTAATAATACGTACATTTTATGTGTATAGTCAATCATACATGTCTGATATAGATAATTAATACACACATATATACAAACACACACACACAATATATGCACGCGTATAGGTCATCGGGCGTCGGCGCCTCCACAAGCCCGTGTTTGATGGTGTTGATGTCGTCGTCATGGTCGTCGCCGCCGCTGCAGCACCATGATGATGCCGTCATTGTCGCCGCCACCGCAGCACCGTGACGATGCCGTCGTCGTCGCCGCCGCCGCAGCACCGTGACGATGCCGTCGTCGTCGCCGCCGCCGCAGCTAGTCAGTTCTCATGGTATGATATCAAAATAATTCTTGCAAATACCAAGTGGAGAAAAAATGTTGCCATGTCATTCAAATTAAATTTTGAGAAGTGAGACACCATTGTGATCCAGCAGCCAAGTGAAGAATCATGTGTCTGGCCACAATCACCAACCTTTTAAACAAACTGGTTTTTAAGTTGAATCTGCACATGATCAACAGGTCACTTCTGAGCACATGCAACTTGTATGATAGAAATTGAAGATGACTTGTGAATACTACTTGTATCTATGCAGAAACTGAAAATGCTTTACAATAACTAACTAAAGTGTAAAGGACTAAAATTTATGCAATAATCAGAAAATCAGATAATTATAAACCAGATAACCTGAGACAAAAGTGTGGTACAATAAACCGGATGAAATAGTAGCTAAGTTGCAACTAAAAAATTCAGAACTCTCACATTTGAAGCATACACGCTTACTTGAAGCTGATGATAATACATGTAGGGAGTAGAATGACAAGACAATTGACCTTGACTTTTTAAGACGTTTGGGTTCAAGCCATTTTGTGTGAGCGTGTTCAGGAAGTCAATGGGGTAACTGTTGTGCAAATCATCCCCGATAGAGTACAAGATATGGTATCTCTTGTTTGTAATATATCATCTCTAATTCGTTCATGCCTCTTCATTTACCTTTGTCTTTTTAATTCTTTAGGATCTATGATTTGTCTTGCAGAGAGCATCTTTAGGATCCACGAGCATGATGTAGTGAAAAGTTAATGATATATTTACCTGAATGGCCAGTGTTCCTCTGTTCCTGAAATGGTGTCCGTATCCCATTATGCTAAGAGGGTGCCATATGCCGCTGTGAATTAACAGTGGACACAAAGCATTAACTTTCAGATAGATTATAGTAAGCAACTACAGTGCACGCAGAACAGGATCTGAAGCAACTAACTACATTATATTTTCAGCAAGTGCACAGAAGAAAATACAAGAACGTGTTCAAATCCAACAG
>NC_057813.1:735944983-735947381 GCF_018294505.1 Triticum aestivum
AATTGGTCCGTGCCGTACTCCTAATTCCCATGCTCTAAGTTATACAAACCACTATGTAGAACCAAAGCTGACAAAGAAAATATTTAAATGAAAGAATCTCATATATACAGCCATGTACTATATATATTTAAATGGCAGTATATATGAAATAACAGTTCACAAGCTTAAGTGAGCACTCATGCAGATAACACATATGGTCATCTATTACCAGGAGTTAAATGCTACTACAGATATTACATATCAATATCATACCAAAATTATTTAATAAACGAGTAGCACAAACAAATCAGACCAATTTACTAAATTAGTATCACATCCTCGAGGACGCGCAACCTGAAACCAGCACCTTAACTCATTTACCGCATTATGATGTTCATTGCTCTACATACAGTAGCATAAAAAGGTTATTTCTGACGCTTGCCTGCAAAGTAAAGCCTTCTTTAGGTTGAGCGCACCGTGTATTACAATCGTTACTTTCACTATTACAAAATGTGTGAAAAAAGGGCATGTGTGGACTCCCATATAGATGCAGTATACTTTGATTTTGCCTTTTCAATAAGCTCATGCTAACTGTTTGAACTCATGGCAAATGCAATATGTATTTTAAGGTAAAAATATATATGGAAGATATTTGCAATTAATCCTATTTTCAGTAACAAGAAACATGACTCGGGTTTGCTAGAACTGAAGCCTGAAATACAAAATGCAGATAAGTTACATGACAGAACTGCATAAACTTGGACCCTGAACCACTAACTCTCTACCAAGCTAATTTGCCAGATATCATCCATGGGTGGATGGATCTGAAACAGAACGTGGCACATCTCAAAGAATAGGAGAGGGGGGCAGAGGTAGGGGGTGGGGCCTGAGAAGAAGTCACCGGAGAAGGAGGGAGGCTCCATGGGGCCTCTGCGTCGTGGGGAGAAGGAGCTCCATCTCCATGGCGGCGTCCTGCCCCACGGATGTTCGCCCCTCCTGCCGTCGTCGCCGTTTGCGCCATGGCGACCTGCAGAAAAAGGAAGACAAGATGAGATGAGGAGGAGAGGGTGGGCAAAGAAGGAGGGGAGAGACCAACCTGTGTCGGATCCGGCCACCTCTCACCTCGCCATTGCTAGTTGCGGTGGATCTTGGCAATGTTTTGGGCGCAGCAAAGAGAGAGAGAGAGGAGGGGGATTTTCTCCGAGCGGTGCGAGATAGACGGATGGGTGTGCCCGTGAGTGGTAGCGTGGCTTAGCAAACACCCCCTACTACTAAATGGGCCCACTAGTTTACACACAGAGGAAATAGCAATAGCATGTTTTGCACACCAGGTGCTACAACTATATCTTTAGCAGTAGCGATGGGTTGATCACCCACGCTGCTACTATGTATTAACCTGGGGGTGTGGGGTGGCACACTTACTAGTAGCGCTGCCCAAAAAAACCCACGTTGCTGCTAAGTAATACCAGCAGCGCGTTTTGTACCAAGCGCTACTGGTATTTACCAGTAGCGCGGGGTCCTAAACAGGCGCTACTGGTAAAGTTCTACGTATAAGCATTTTCCTAGTAGTGCGAGTAGGAGCATTTGTTTTACGGATATAGAAATAATATTGTTTTCTACATTATTGCTTCATGAGATGCTACTGACAATAGAAGTAATCCTGTATTCTCTTTCGTTGCGTAGTTTGCGTATGTCGGTTATTGTGGGATCGGTTTTGTAAGAGGCCCACCTCCTCATCTTGTATCGTTCGGCCGTGTACCTTGTTCGATTGTGGCTTTATATATAAAGCGGGGCAAAAGTCTGTTTCAAGATGCTTTACTGATAGTGTTTGGGGTTATAAGTGTGCTGCCAGGAAGGTGTGGGTAGTAAACTTTCTTCCTTGTCTGGATCATGCCGGTTTTTTTATTAGTTTCCACATGGATGCTGGGTACTTTTGTTATTTTTTTTGAATGGATAAGCCCTACTGAATTGAATTGGTGGCCTGGATTATAGTTTTGTTGTCAGCGAGGTGCTTGTCTAGATCCTGAATTGAATTGATGGCCTAGATTATAGTAGTGTTGTCAACGAGGTGTGGATGCAGCACTACCGGACTCGCGGGCTATGCTTACGGCCCAGGGTCGTCGGCATAGGTCATATGCCGTCGGCATAGATCTATGCCTACGGCTGCCGTCGGCATAGCCCCGTCAGTGTAGATCACGTCAGCGTACTTCTGTCAGACCGTCGGCGTAGTATAGCAATCGACATAGGAGGGTATGCCGACGGCCGTGGGGCAGCCGTCGGCATAGTTTAGCCGTCGGCGTTGTTTTCCGTCTGACGGCAACGGATGGCGCCGTCAAAACTGCTGGCGACTCAGGAGAAGACACGTGGCAAAGATATGCCTACGGCAAAGCCGTCGGCATAGATTTAATCTATGCCGACG
>NC_057813.1:735947688-735950354 GCF_018294505.1 Triticum aestivum
TATGCCGACGGCTTTGCCGTAGGCATACCTTTGCCACGTGTCGCCCCCTGGTTTGACCTGGCGGCAAGGCTATGCCTACGGCAAAGCCCTACCACGTGTCGCCTCCTGGTGGCTCCTGAGCGTATATATGCCGACGGCTTTGCCGTAGGCATAGTTTTTTTTCCTGTTTTCTCTTTTTCAATTCATTTGACAGCATTTCAAAGCAGAATAATATGAAATATGATAGTTCATCATCATCATTTAAACATAGTCAAGTTCATCATCTAAAGATCATTACCAGCGAAAGTTCACGAACATAAGAGTAGTGCAAGACATGAAACATCATAAAAGTTGAAACATGAAAGACATGGCACAACGACCGCATACACAGAATCATCATCGACATCAAGCACCACCGAGTCCAACTCCGCCAAAACCACCACCACCACCGAGTCCACCTCCGCCAAAACCACCACCTCCGCCAAGTCCACCTCCGCCAAAACCACCACCACCACCAAGTCCACCTCCGCCAAAACCGCCACCGCCAAGTCCACCTCCGCCAAAACCGCCACCGCGACCACTATCACTCTGCCAGATCGGAAAGAGCTGCGGTGATAAATATGCAATTGAATGCATATTTATCGATGCAACCCTTTCGGACAGGAGACCTAGGTTACGCGATTTGATGTGAAAATCCAATCCAGTGACATGGAAAAAAAAGTGGACGAGGTCATGGAATTGTTGCTCACCCTCTGATGTAGAGGATGTAGTCGATCAAAGGAGGGACGATCGTGGACCAACACCTCCGACGTCGACGGTCACTCCACGAAGATGGAACACCACAAATCCTGTTAATTCCATCAAGTGAAAAAATTTAGGTCTTCACCTCACATTAACCATTTGGCACAACATTATGAGTCGACATGAAACAACATGTCAAATTGCAAAAAAAATCTTTATTAAGTATTTTAGAAACCAAGTGCCTCGATTTGCTTCTTATATATGAATCAACATGACCATAACACTAACTTGACCAAATACTAACTTAACCAATATCCATCCATCTATCACAAACTTAACCAAAATCTATTCATCTATATTTAACAAACTAAGTGTGTAAAATATTTGTTAACTTGACTAACATCCATTCACAAACCTAATAAAAACTAAACAAAACAAAAAAACTACATTTTATTCATATATCTAGCATACACATCTAATATCCATTCATCCATGCATCTAATATCCATCCATGCATCTAACAGTAGCATTCATCTAACAAATGAAATAAATTGAAAAAAAGGCTAGCTCACGTCACCGGAGAAGGAGCAGGCAGGGAGTCGGGGCGGGGCAGGGCGTCCGAGGCCGGGGCAGGGCGGCGGCGGTAGGGGACGAGGTGGAGTAGGCGGCGGCGGCGCGCGCGGGTGCGGGGCGAGTGGGGCGGCGGCGACGCAGGGGCAGGGTCGAGTGGGTAGCGGTGGTGAGGGGGTAGGGTGGAGTGGGCGGCTGTAGGGGCGGGGGCGAGTGTGGCGGCGGCCGCAAGGGGCGGAGAGTCAAGGGGTAAGGCGGCGGCAGCGAGGGTGGGGGCGGCAAGGGGTGCGGGCGAGGCGAGTGGGCGGCGGCAGGGGCGTGGGCGAGTGCGGCGACGGCGAGTGGGCAGCAGTAGAGGGCGGGGGTGAGTGCGGCGGCGGCGACCAGGGGCGGGGAGTCGGCGACGGCGACGAGCAGTTCGGGTGTAGTCAGGGACGGGCGCTAGCTAGCTGGGGAGAACAAGTGGACAGGGCAGCGCGCGAGGGGATAAGGCAATCTATGTCGACGGCTGTCGTCGGCATAGATGCCATGTCAGCGATCCGCGTGAAACACCCCCAATGGCCGCAGCTATGCCGCCGGCTTTGCCGTCGGCATAGTTATATTTTTCCCTTTTTTAGGTTTTTCAATGTTTTTTTATAGTTATATTTTTCCTTTTTATTTCATATAGTGTTTTTTTATAGTTATATCTTCCCTTTTTTATGTTTTTTATGTATTACTATTTCATATAGATTTTTTATTTTTTTTAAATCGCTCGGCCCTCTCCTCTCCCGGAACCACACAGAGGGGAGGGGAGGGGAGGGGCCGAATTCGAGCAGCTTCGTCCGCCAAGGCCGTGGCCTGGTCGCGGGTATGGGAGCGCCATGGCCGCCCTCAATCGCGTGCTCGATCTGGAGCTTAGTTCGTCAGGTGAGTGAAGGGGGAGGGGGTCGTCGACGGTGAGGGTGGGGGTGGGGGCGGGGGTAGCTTAGTTCGTCAGGTGAGTGAAGGGGGAGGGGCCAACAATAGAGGGACACCTGGGAGCAACATCCGGGTCAAACCCACAGCTACATATCCACACCGTGTAGACCCGACACGTCCGTTTCCCCCCTCCCGGTGCCGGCGACGGCGCCGTCCATGAGGGGGGCCACACACCGGAGACGCTTGCCTCCTCTTTGGACATGCCACAACACCACCCCGCATGTATGAGGGCCCGGTACGACGCTCCTGTGGGATTGCTACCCCCAGGGCCCCGTCCCGCCTAACCCTGGAGCGGTTGACCACGAGATCTAGCCCTTTGACTTCCCACGGACGGGCTTTGACCAGTGGACCTCTCCACCCGGTTGTGTCAGTTCGGCCCATAGGGACACCCGGGAGCAACATCCGGGCCAAATCCACAG
>NC_057813.1:735951256-735968666 GCF_018294505.1 Triticum aestivum
GGGGCCACGCACCAGAGACGCGTGCCGCCTCTTTAGACATGCCACAACACCACCCCGCATGTATGAGGGCCTGGTACGACGCTCCGGTGGCATTGCTACCCCCCAGGGCCCCCGTCCCGCCTAACCCAGGAGCGGTTGACCACGAGATCTAGCCCTTTAACTTCCCACGGACGGGCTTTGACCAGTGGACCTCTCCACCCGGTTGTGTCAGGTCCGCCCATAGGGACACCCGGGAGCAACATCCGGGCCAAACCCACAGAAACATCCACTCCATGTAGACCCGACGCGTCCGTTCCCCCCCTCCAGGTGCCGGCGGCGGCGCCGTCCGTGACGGTGCCACACCCCGGAGATGCGTGCCGCCTCTTTGGACATGCCATAACACCACCCGGTTGTGGTAGGTCATCCGATATATATAAAAACTTGGAGCAAAGTCCCCTTCGTATAGACCCGATGCGGCTGTTCCCCATTCTAGTTGTCGGCTGGCGGCGGCACCGTTCGTGACGGGGGTCACACCGCTCTGTACAAACCGAAAAATTATGTATGTAGGCTTATTAACACATACTGTATGTAAGTTAGTTAAATAATAATAATAAAGAAAACAGTGAAGAAAAAGAAAAAAAACTATATGTATGCTTATTAACACATACTATATGCTTATTAACATACTATATGCTTATTTACACATACTATATGTATGCTTATTAACACAATCTATATGTATGCTTATTAACACATACTGTATGCTTAATAATAATAATAATAATATATGGGGAAAAAAAACTATGCCGACGGCAAAGCCGTCGACATAGCTGCGGCCAGGGAAGATGGACAGCGCCGCGGATCGATGATGTGTCAGCTATGCCGACGGCTGCCGTCGGCATAGGTCCTGGTCGGTGCACTCTGGATCGGTGACGTGTCACCCGTATCTATGCCGACGGCCACCCGTCACGGCCGTCGGCATAGATTAGACGTCGTTAGCCGGCCGTGATGACCGTTGTCAGCGGGCCCGCATCTATGCCGACGGCCTATATATGCCGACGGCAGCTGTAGGCGTAGTCTGGGATAAGCCGACGGCTGTGATGTGCCGACGGCTGCTGTCGGCGTAGACGTGGATAGCCCGACGGCCAGGAGCTCGCCGTCGGCATAGCTCGGATTAGGCCGACGGTGGCCGTCGGCATATATTTGGCTGTCGGCTTAGAGCCCTGTTCCGGTAGTGCAGTAAACTATGTGGCCTTTACATCACAATTAGTCTGCTGAATTCATCTTCATTTGGTCTGTTTGTTTTTTGTTGTCGTCTTCAGGCTTGTTTCGTGTGTTAGATCTGTTTGCTGATTATGGTTCCTGTGGTAGCATGGTTTCAATGGGGCTGGGGTGTACATGTGACTATTAGTAGCTTTTGGTGGTCTAATCAGCCTCTGGGATTATAAGTGTGCTCTCAGCCGTGTGGAGAATAGACTAATGTGGTCCACCTTTTCTCTTGTCTAGATCCTACTGGGTTTTCACATGGATGCTTACTGCTTTTGTTCTTTTCTTTTAACTGATATGAGTTACTGCCATGGCACCGTTTGGTTTTGTTTTTAACTTTCTGCTTAATTGCTTGTTTTAGTTTGGAGGTGAGACGTTGAAAACCTCCGTGTTGTTGGAGGCCGTTGGATACTACTGCTACTGTTGGGTTCATTCATAAGGTAAATCATATTCTGTTCAGTAGTTTACTGTTGCTTGGTATGTCATTGCCCTTGATACCTTTCGTCTCATGTGTTTTTGTATGCTGTGCTTCTGTCCATTTTGGGTTGTTCCTTAATTAATGCATGCATGTTTATTGTACGCTCATCTTATGTGCCTCTACTTGAGGTTGTTGCGAGCTACTTCCGACTGCCATTCCATTCTTAGATTCGAGAGGTGGCATCTGATGGTTCTCTCCTAGGATTAGTTTAGTTTAGTAGGGCAAATAGTCCAGTGCCTTTTGAATTGGCGGCGAGTGCAAGATTTGAGGCTTTGTTTCTCTCAACGGATGCTTTGATGGGGCAAAGACTTTGACCCACAAATTGAAAATTCACAATTGCCAAGGCAGACTAGAGAATTGACCAGCCAGAGGTGGTGGGGTAGGTCTTGTTCTTGGACATGTCTTTGCCAGTGATGTTGGCTCCTGTGGGTGTCCTCCTTCTCTTGGAGGCATTGTCGAAGAGTATTTCTATTAGGCTGTGGCCGGCCAGAGAGGAGTGGCGTTGGAGGTTGTTGTCTAGACCGGACATTTCACAATGTTCGGTTGGGCGGTCGCGCATGGGTATAGGCTAAAGCTTATTGATCGACGGGGGTGAATGCCGGTGACATCGGTATCCTTGGAAACCCTTTTTTTGTTTTTGAAGGTGTCTTTGAAGATCTTGCTTACAACTGCTCTGGGTCGATGTCATATTAGGAGGTGGTGGTCTATTTTTGACAGCGTTTATTTTTCATGTTAGTTTTTGGCCTAGTTTTTCTTATAAACCGGTCAATTCTGTATTTGCTTGCTGCCTTGCTCACCAGAAAAGGTTTCCTAGCGCTTTGAGACCTTTGTTGACATATAGTTTCTCCACAGAATGGGCTACAATGAAAATTTATTCGAATAAAGTTCACAATCAAAATCAATCACATATTGTTTCTCCTGTGGTTAAAACAGGACATCAACACCTAGCTGAAGATAACATGCCACTATCTAGCTGTTGGCCGAAGCTATGAACTGCGGCGAGGAGTCAAGATAGTGTTTTTACGCTGCATAAATGTCTGCAATGTTATTGATTTCTTCCTTCATTTATTCAAAGAGAAAACGACCGTGCTCATGTCCGATCTCTCCCACAAATCGTGGCTCACGTTAGCAAACTAGCTAACAGAAAATGGAAAATAATTTCAAGAAAATCACTGAATCCTGACTACTAAGACAGTCGAGGTGCCAGCATTAATCAACACTGGCTAGGACTAGGAGCAGCAAATTAACCAGGATCTATATGCTCATAAAATAGTCATTTATTCCAGTCGGCTTACCAAGCACGCGAGCCTTCGTGTCAGGGAAGAATTCAAAACCCTTGAGCGTAGAGACCGTGCCGGCCTTGCTTACGGCGACGGGGTAGGTGAGCAGGTGGCCGGGGAGGTCGTCCGTGAGCTGCTGGTCGCCGACGTAGAGGTTCCAGTACTCATCGGCCATCTTGTTGACCCTCCGCACGCACTCTAGGCTCCCCGGGCGGAGGAAGTCGTCGTGCGTCCTGCCGAGGTGCTCGTGCCACAGCGACATCCGGAAGCCATGGACGTGCCCCTTGGCGAGCTCGGCATCGGTGTTGACACGGTGCGGCTGGTAGGCACCGATGGCGATCTCGCTGTCCCTGTCCCCGGCCATGGACCGCTCGTTGAGGTTGGCAGATCCCACAATAATGTACTCATCATCAACTGAACAAGACGAGACGTACGTACTTAGTTAGCTATCAAGATGATGAAGCAATGCAATGGAAGCAGAACATCAGATACTATTAATGGAGTACCGGCTGTACCTATCATCATCTTGGAGTGAACGTAGATCATGAACCGGCGTGCCTTCTGCGCCCTGGCATAGTCCGTCCCATCCTTTGGGCGTTTTGCCGGCTCGTGCTCGCCCTCCCTCTTGGCCTCCCGGTTCCCTAAGCAGAAGAAGGTAAGGTAGTCCCTGGGGTTGGCGTCGATCTTCTTGGCCTGCAGCGCAACGGCGATGTCGTCGTACATCAGGGCCATCGTCCTCCTCTGGTTGTCCAGCATCGCCTGCCTGTATCGCCCCGTAGGGGTGCCTTCCGACCACATGGGCACCACGACATAGACCGCGAAGCGTTCGCCGGCCTCGATCTTGCTCACGATCTTGAGCGAGAGCTCTCTGGGGATCTGCTGGCACGCCCCGACGTCCGCCGGGTCTATGCCATCGTGGGTTTTCCACTGGAAGGAACTGCCGGCGAAGTACTGGTTCTCGATGTAGATGAAGCTCTTTGCGGCACGTATGGCGTGGATGTAGGCGTCCTGGATGCTCCTCTCGAACACTCGGTGCTTGTCCTGAACGAGGCCAGCATCATAGGCAGCCTCCATGGAGTCGGGGAAGCCGACGGTGGAGATGCTGTCGATGGACCGGAACAGCTGCACACTCCACGCCTCGTGGTCGCCGGGGAGCGTCACCGGCCACGAGGACGGAGCGACCTTGCTCTCGAGGGCCACAAGGTCGACCAGGTGCTCCTTGCCACCGCCTTGTTTCATCCATCGCTGCTCGAAGTTGTGCAGCACGTCCCACGCCACGGCTCCCTCGACCTTGGCATGGATGTCGTGCCATGGCGTCCTCGGCCCACCCTTGTCAAGCGTCGCGTCCTCGTCGCTGAAGTTGATTTGGCTGAAGTCGTTGCTGTGCGCCTGCCCCGTGCCCAGCGTCCTGAACAGGGAGTGGGACTGCGTGTCGTAGCGTCCATTGCACATGTCGAGGCCGCCGAGGAAGCTAACGATCTGGCGGCGCCCGTCCGACCCGGACGAAGATTCAGGCAGCTCCTGGTCGACGGTGATGGTCTTCTGGTGGTGACTGTAAACGACCGTGTCGACGGGCGTCTTGGGGTCGATGATGTAGCCTCTGACGGACCAGTTCCTCGGGCAGAGGACGCACTGGACGCGGCTGCCGCGGAAGTACTTGGCCGTGAGCTGGTCCCTCGTGTCCATGACGCCGACCTCGTGCAGGCCATCAATGGAGGAGATGTCGTTCCACACGAGCAGGAGCACGTGCACGCCCTCGCCGCCCTTGCGCTTCAGGAGCTCGCCGAGGGTTTCCTGGTCGCCGTCCCGGTCCCGCACCAGCGTGATGTGGGGGAACATCGACCAGGCGGTGATGTACACCAGGTGCCGTGCGTTGCTGATGGCGTCGTATATGTCTTCCCAGCAATGCCCGGGCTTGTAGAGCCCCCCGCCGTCGAGCTGGATCTTGGGGTCGAACTCCGGAGACGCGTGCGCGTCCTGGTACAGGGTGACCCTGCACCCGGGCCTCTGGGAGAAGAAGGTGTGGGGAACCACGCCGGAGCCGACGCCACCGCCCCATGACACGCCTTGGTCGGCGACATCGCGGAAGCTGATCTGCACCTGTATCTTGGGCCCATCCGGGAGCTTCTTCCTGTCCGCGCCAAGGACGTCGAACCAGCGGTCGATTGTTGTGCCGTTGCTGTTGAGGAGCTCCCGGGCGGGCAGGTAGGCGCGGCCGAGGACCGTGTCGTCGTTGAGGCCGAGCTGCTCGATCATGACGGAGATGACGACGTCGGCGGCGTGGTGGGCGCAATAGGCGCGGAGTGGCTCGTTCCATTGCGCGCTTCCAGCTGCAGGGACGGCAATGGTACGCGTTCGCGCGATGCACGCGCTGCCGAGGTAGATGGCCGCGTACATCCGCGACAGGCCCTTGCCCAAACCCGTCGTCTCCTGCACACCTTGCACAATCTATGTACGGGAATTACACATTTTTAGTTAAGTTCATCATTATTCATAACCAAAATTTTAAATAGCGGATTATGACAATAGTCTTGCTAAATCTCAGTTGACTGAGATCTAGTCACACCCAATAACAAACAGCGCAAAAATAGTGCGTTAATGGGGTGCTAAACGGTTTGGTGTGATTTTGTAGACTGAAAAAGATCAAGAAGACATACACATTGCACAATCTACATAGGGGAACTAATTGCTTCTAGTTAAGTCAATTAACCATTCATCATGAAGTGCAAACAAAAGCTTTAAATAGCAGGCTATGGTAAATAGCGACAAAAAGAGGGTGCTAAATTGCGCTATAGCGTGAACTGGCGGTAAATGGTGCTAAACGGCTTAGTACAATGCCACTCCAAACGGTATAACGCCGAGATAGCGCGCTATTTAAAACTACAATGTAAACTAAAAAGATCAAGAACGGATGTACATTGCCGAGGAAGCCGGGGACGATGCCGGTGTGGCGGGAGCGATCGTGGATGTTGTCGGCCCACACGATGGTAGCGTTGATGGTGCCGTGGAGCCGCAGATGCGCCATTGCTTGCTAGCTCCTTGGATCTCAAGACGTACGCTAAGGAGAATGGAGGATGTGGTGGTGACTGCTGGGCACGCTGCTTCACTAGCTAGCTAGGATGGTGGCACGAAGGGTGTTGCTAGGCAGTACATTTATAGCCGGCACAGGTCCAAGGAGAAAGATGCTTCAAGAGATACGTTTAGATTGAGATCTGGAGGCTAAGTTCATCGATTTTTGCTTCAGATCAGCAGCGTTCACAAGGAGGTGCAGCTTGCATGCCCATGTGATTTGTATATGTTAATTCATCATGTGCCACTTGCATGGCTAGTTGCCAAAATTACCTAGCGCCCAATTGGTTTATAGGTTAATAATGTGTCACTTGCATGCATGGCTAGTTGCGTCAGTCACACGTGCTAAACCTTGGAAAGCATGCCGGCCACTTGGCTAGTTGCCATTCAAATTACCTAGCACCTATTCACAATGGCGGTTTTCTTTTTTGGTTGGGAAGGATCTGCCAGAGTTGCTCTAAGATGTAGATTCAAGATGGGACATGCTTTACACACAGATATCATTGCAGCAGATGGGGTTGAGGCAACTTGCCAAGCAGCACATGATCAGCATATAAAAACCAATTGGCTGCACCTCCTTATGGACACTGCGGATCTGAAGTAAGTGTTGTTTAACTTAGCCTCCAGCTTTCAGCTTACACTTGCAGCAAGGTGCAGAATATATGCATGTGAAGCAAAGCTAGATAACCAAAGTCCTAGCAAGCTAGTTTTGCAGCTCGTAATCACATGTGTAGTTAAATTATGAATGCCTGCATTGATGAATCTGATCAATTAGACTCATTAAAAGCTAAATATATCAAAACTTAAGGTGAAAATAATAATATTGGACTTCTCATGCATTAATAATAAGTTGTGCTTGTTTCCAATGGTTTCCACGTGTCTGAAAAAGTAACGGCCAAACAAGCATGTTAAAGACTTTTTTTATTTTTAATAAGTCGGATAAGAGCAAGTACAATAACATGCTTATAACCCGCTTACATGGGAATTTAGCCTATGTGGACGAGAGAGACATGAAAAATTAAGGGGAGTGGGGTCTCATGCAAAAGCGTAGCTATATATATGCGGATTCCTAAGTTGATACAATAAATATGAAGAAAGAGATAGAGAGAAGGTGAGAAAAATTAGTACTCTTATAGCTAATTATAGCTAACCTTATTTTATGAGTGGCTATAAGTGGTGGCTATAAGGATGTAGTTAGCGTCAAGATGGGGCTTTCTGCATAGTTCGGTCTAGCACGTGCGATTGAGGGAAGTGGCACATGACTAACCTATAAACCAATTGAACAATTGGGTGCTATAGGTAATTTGATGAATGACATCTAGCCATGCAAGTGGCACATGATGGATTAACCAATAAATCACTTGGCTAACTGGGCGCTAGGTGATTTGAATAGGATCCACAGCTGCACCTTGATCCTTGTGGACGCGGCTGATCTGAAAGCAAGAATCGATGAACTTAGCCTAAAGATCGGATATGCTTTACGCGCAGATCATTGCAGCAGACAAGATTGAGGCAACTTGCCAAGTGGCACATGATTAGCATATAAACCAATTGGCCGATTGGGCGTCGGTTGTATGAATAGGATCCATATGACTGCACCTCCTTATGGACACTGCAGATCTGAAGTGAGAGTTGTTTAACTTAGCCTCCAGCTCTCAGTTCACACTTGAAGCAAGGTGCAGAATATGTGCATGTGAAGCAAAGCTAGGTCTTAATTCTTAGCAAACTAGTTTTGCAGCTCGTAATCACATGCGTAACAGGATAAGGATGTAGCTAGCGTCAAGATGGGGCTTTCGGCAGAGTTCGGTTTAGCACGTGCGACTGAGGCAACTAGCCATGCAAGTGGCACATGATATATTAACCTATAAACCAATTGGCTAATGTTGAAGCATCTAATTTATCCTCCAGCCCTCGATATCCACACGCACTGCACATGTTGAAGCATCTTTCTCGTTGGACCTGTAGCGGCTATAAGTGCACTGCCTAGCAACACCTCGAATTGGCCAATAGCTAATTTCAGTAGCAGGATCCACTAGATGCAGTGCCTAGAATCGATTGAGGCAACTAGCCAAGTGGCACTGGCACATGCCATATATAATTCATTTGGCCAATTGGGCGCAAGGTAATTGGATGCAGGTCTGATCTGAAGCAAGAATCCATGAACTTAGCCTCCATCTCTCAATCTGCACGTACCGGCCGGCTATAAATGCACTGCCTAGCAACACCTTTGAGACACCATCCAAGTGAAGCAGCTTGCTCACCGGTCACCACCACATCCTTCATTCCCATTCTCCTTACCGGTCCAAGGAGCAAGCAATGGCGAATCTGCGGCTCCACGGCACCATCAATGCCACCATCGTGGGGGCCGACAACATCCACGACCGCTCCCGCCACACCGGCATTGTCCCCGGTTTCCTCGGCAATGTACGTCAGCTGGGTGTCTCGTTGGTCTTTTCATTTTTCTTTACACCAAAGTTAGCTTCGCTATATATGTCACTAAAGAGCCCTCCCTTTAAATCTTTGCATTGTTAGTGCTAAATTGAAAATGCCGCTAAAACTTGCTATTTTCTGCTGTAGTACTAAATCTGGAGTCATTTAGCGGCGCTATAAGTTGCTATTGGACCAAAACTTTCTAGGCTTTTCGAAAACCTCGTCGCAGCGGCCCAAATTTCTACCTCATTCTTCCTTCTTGTTATATATATTGAGGGAGCAACTAGTTAACGAGCACTCCTTCGGGAGCCTTGCAACGATCAGCGACACTTGGCGCGCTCTCAGCCATTCGCCACGTGTCGCGCTCTGGACGCTCCCTCCGGGTTTTTTTTATTTTTCCGCACGCGTTTTTGTCTTTTAAAATTTTTTTTGGGTTTTTTCGATGTTTTGATTTCCCCCCGGTCTTTCTTAGCTTTTCGAGAAAAAAAATTGCGCGAAAAAAACATGTTTTCTGCTTTTTTTTCTTTCCCGAGAGTCACGGTTATGCTTTCGCGAGTCACGACCATGCCTCTCGGAAAGGGAAAAATAAAACACGTTTTCTGTTGTTTTTTCTTTTGCGAGAGTCACGATTTTGCTTCCGCGAGAGGCTCGGTTGTGCTTTCGCGAGAGTCACGGCCGTGCCTCTCGGAAAGGGAAAAACAAAACGCGTTTTCTTTTTTTTTTCTTTCGCGAGAGTCACGGTTTTGCTTCCGTGAGAGGCACGGTTGTGCTTTTGCAAGAGTCACGGCCGTGCCTCTCGGAAAGGGAAAAAAATACGCGTTTTCTGTTTTTTTTCTTTCACGAGAGTCACGATTTTGCTTTCGCGAGAGGCACGGTTGTGCTTTCGCGAGAGTCACGGCCGTGCCTCTCGGAAACAGAAAAAAAACGCGCTTTCTGGTTTTTTTCCTTTCACGATAGTCACGGTTTTGCTTCCATGAGAGGCATGGTTGTGATTTTGCGAGAGGCACGGACGTGCCTCTTTTGGAAAGGGAAAATAACCATGCTCCCGGTTCGGTTTTTCGCCCGTTTTTTCTGCTGTAGTACTAAATCTGGAGTCATTTAGCGGCGCTATAAGTTGCTATTGGACCAAAACTTTCTAGGCTTTTCGGAAACCTCGTCGCAGCGGCCCAAATTTGTACCTCATTCTTTCTTCTTGTTATATATATATTGATGCAAAACTTGGTTAATGAATTAGGATGCCTTATCAGTGCTCGAATGTTTTAGTGTGAACATTTATATGCAAGTATATGGATATATCACATGTGATGCATGATTGCATGCATACTTTTTTCATTTATTATTATTATTATTTTAGAAATGCTAAATGGGCTTAGCTTCGCTATAACTTTTCAGAGTTTTTGACAGAGCCGTCGCTAAATGACATAGCATGCTATTCAAAACTATGACTCTGCCTACACTCTGAATTATCGACTTAACTAAAAGCTATTCCCGTACATAGATTGTGCAAGGTGTCCAAGAGACGACGGGTTTGGGCAAGGGCCTGCCGCGGGTGTACGCGGCCATCTACCTCGGCAGTGCGTGCGTTGCCCGGACGCGTACCATCGCCGTCCCTTCAACCGGAATCGCGCGATGGAACGAGCCGCTCCGCGCCTACTGCGCCCACCACGCCGCCGACGTCGTCATCTCTGTGATGATCGAGCAGCTTGGCCTCGCCGACGACACAGTCCTCGGCAGCGCCTACCTGCCCGCTCTGGAGCTCCTCAACAGCGACGACACAATCAACCGCTGGTTCGACGTCCTTGGCGCCAACAGAAAGAAGCTCTGGGATGGGCCCAAGATACACGTGCAGATCAACTTCCGCGATGTCGCTGACCAAGGCCTGGCGTGGGGCGGCGGCATCGGCATCGGCGGCGCCAAGGTGCCCCACACCTTCTTCTCGCAGAGGACGGGGTGCAGGGTCACCCTGTACCAGGACGCGCATGCGTCTGAGGAGTTCGACCCCAAGATCCAGCTCGACGGCGGCGGGCTCTACAAGCCCGGGCACTGCTGGGAAGACCTGTACGACGCCATCAGCAATGCCCGGCATCTGGTGTACATCACCGGCTGGTCGGTGTTCCCCCACATCACGCTGGTGCGTGACGGGAACCAGCAGGAAACCCTTGGCGAGCTCCTGAAGCGCAAGGCCAACGAGGGCGTGCACGTGCTCCTGCTCGTGTGGAACGACGTCTCCTCCATTGAAGGCTTGTATGAAGCCGGCCTCTTGGGCACGAGGGACGAGGTGACGGCCAAGTACTTCCGCGGCAGCCGCGTGCAGTGCGTCCTCTGCCCGAGGAACATGTACGTTAGAGGCTACATCTTCGACGCCAAGCGGCCTACCGACTCCATATTTTACAGCCACCACCAGAAGGCAATTGTCGTCGACCAGGAGCTGTCGTCGTCGTCGGACGGGCACCGCCAGATCGTCAGCTTCGTCGGCGGCCTCGACGTGAGCTATGGACGCTATGACACGCAGTCCCACTCCCTGTTCAGGACACTGGGCACGGGGCAGGCACACAGCCAGGACTTCAACCAAGTCAACTTCAGGGACGAGTCTGCGACGCTCGAGAAGGGCGGGCCCAGGGAGCCATGGCACGACATCCACACCAAGCTCGAGGGCCCCGTGGCATGGGACGTGCTCCACAACTTCGAGCAGCGATGGAGGATACAAGGCGGTGACAAGGAGCACCTGGTCGACCTTGTAGCCATCGAGGGCAAGGTCGCACCGTCCTCATTGCCAGTGACACTCCCCGGCGACCAGGAGGCGTGGAGTGTGCAGCTGTTCCGGTCCATTGACAACATGGCCACCGTGGGCTTCCCCGACTCCATGGAGGCTGCCTACGAGGCCGGCCTCGTCCAGGACAAGCACCATGTGTTCGAGAGGAGCATCCAGGACGCCTACATCCACGCAATACGTGCCGCAAAGAACTTCATCTACATCGAGAACCAGTACTTCATCGGCAGTTCCTTCCAGTGGAAGTCCGGCGTTGGCATAGATCCGGCGGCAGTCCAGGCGAATCACACGATCCCTAGAGAGCTCTCGCTCAAGATCGTGAGGAAGATCGAGGCCGGTGAGCGCTTCGCGGTCTACGTCGTGGTGCCCATGTGGTCGGAGGGCTACCCTACGCATATGTACAGGCAGGCGATGCTGGACAACCAGAGGAGGACCATGTCCATGATGTACAACGACATTGCCGCTGCGCTGCAGGCCAAGAACATAGACGCTGATCCCAGGGACTACCTTACCTTCTTCTGCTTAGGGAACCGCGAGGCGAGGAACCCAGAGGGCGGCGAATACCAGCCTGCGAAAGGCCCAAAGGACGGCACGGACTATGCCAAGGCGCAGAACGCACGCCGGTTCATGATCTACGTTCACTCCAAAATGATGATAGGTACGTAATATTTCTCCTCCGTTATTATCTACTTGCATTGCATTGCTTCAATCACCTTGATAGCTAACTAATATGTACCTCTCGTCTTGTTCAGTTGATGACGAGTACATCATTGTCGGATCTGCCAACCTCAACGAGCGGTCCATGGCGGGGAACAGGGACACCGAGATCGCCATTGGCGCGTACCAGCCGCACCGCATCAACACCGATACCGAGCTCGCCAAAGGGCACATCCATGGCTTCCGGATGTCGCTCTGGTACGAGCACCTCGGCAAGACGCACGACGACTTCCTCCGCCCGGGGAGCCTAGAATGCGTGCGGAGGGTCAACAAGATGGCTGATGAGTACTGGAACCTCTACGTCGGCGACGAGCTTACAGGGGACCTCCCAGGCCACCTGCTCACCTACCCCGTCGCCGTAAGCAAGGCCGGCACGACCTGGATGATACCGGGATTCGAATTCTTCCCTGACACACAGGCCCGCGTCCTTGGTAAGCCAACTGGACATGACGATTATTACATGAGCACATAGATGGAGCCAGGTTTGCTAGCTGCTCCTAGCTAGTAGTGGTGTTTGATTAGTTCTGGCACGTCAGCTTTCTTAGTTACTAGTAGAATTTAGTTACTATTTTCCTAAAACTATTTCCCGTTTTCTGTTAGCTAGTTCGTTAGCGTGGACCGCGATTTGTGCGAGCCATGCCTTTGTACCGTGAGCAGGCAGTTCACACGTTTTCCTTTTCATGAATAAATGGAGGAAGAAATGAGAAAACACTCTCTCGATAAGTGATTGCCATCGCCGCAGTTCATTAAGCTAGATTGTACCATTCATCTTCACCTGTTGATGCATTGTTTTATCTATAGAAAGAACGATATGTGATTGTTTCCGATCAGGATATGTTTTTGATGCGTTGTATAATTTGTCAAAGATATATAAGCACAACAAGAAATATAATTAATCTGTCTCATCAAGCTTAGGCTTGCATTTACCCTATAAGATTGTGCGAGTTGATAATCTGGTCTTAACTTCTCTTCACTTCAAACGAGAGAGGTATAGCTAAACTGAAACAGAATGTAAATCAGATCTATATTTCATCTTTCATCTGAGTACATGTAACTATCTGTTATTATTAATTGAGTTATACATTCATTTGCAAAAATAATAATAAAGGTAGTACATTAGTGCATCAAACAAAAGCAGATGAGATGTACATATATAAATATTGCAAAAAGTTTTCTAGGCTTCTCCTGATTTATTTATTTTCACTTGAAAGGGGATGCGTACAAGGTGTGGTTCTGGCTAAATCAGCCAGAAATAAGCGTGGGTGGGAATCAAGCTCACCACTGCCAGCAAGTTGCTCAGCTAGGGTTTTGAGTCAGGTTGGTCCGATCGACACTGGTTCTTTTCCCCGCAAATACAACATGACAAGATACTACTCCGTTCGTCCCATAATTGAAGCACATATCAAATATTACTCTGTAAGCATTTTAAAATTCATAAATAAATCGTAAAATATGCACTAAATAAGTCATCACACCTTATTTCTCTGGAAAAGGGACTGAAATAGCGATGACCTTCTTCTCTGTAGAAAGGTTACTGGAAAAGAGATGCAATGTTTCCTGTCCTCTCTGTTATACAACAATTCTACAATTAAAATATGTAAACTTATCAATTCTACAGAAAAACTTTCAGATATTCTGTGGCATCCACTTATTGAGTTACAGTGTATGCACAACCGAACAACTAAACAGTTGAGGAAGCTCGGCATTCTGACAACCCACGGTAGTACGTTATTCGCTTTGCCGAAAGAGTTTGAACCCGCAAGCCTGAAAGCTGAATGCAGCCCCATTATTCAGAGGATGTTATTGCAATCTTTTGAACATTAAATTCTTTGGCTGCTATATAAAGCTGGCTAGCCGATTCATTGGTACTACCTTGGCAATTGTGGATTTTCAATCCATGAGTCAACGTCATTGCCCCCAAGGCCCCAACTAAGTCAAGCATCCATGAGCCTTAGATCTTGCGCTGGTCGCCAATTTAAAAGGCGCTAGACTGTTTACTAAACTAAACTAATCACAGTTATGTTAGTAAAGCATGCCATTGAGCCACACTATAAACAACACCAGTCGGCTTCAGATCTCGTGCTGGCGGTGTCGCAGTCTTCAAGGCCCGTGCACGTGACCATCGCGCAAAAGTGAAACAAAACATGATACTTTCTGTCTCTTCCTCGTGGTTTGTTAGTAGGCAGAAAGAGTTAAGTTGTCTCTAGGGGAAGAAAGAAAAGAACTAGTGGTTGGTGAAGATGGGGAATGAAACAACTAGTGGTTGTTGAAGATGGGGAAAGAACACATGAAGATTGTGGCCTTTTTACCCTGTTCTGCTACCATGGTACAGTAATCTGCAACCATGAGCATGAGTACCACTACCAGTTCACTGCAATAATATTGAGTAGATGTCTGTGATAGATGTGGCTTAGTTATCCATAATGTTGATCGAGGTATGAAGTATCCTTGTGTCTCAGTGGGTAAAAAATCCACATGTCTCTAATCCTATAATTCCAATCGTTTCAGTCTATTCAAACAGTCCATCGAATTTCGCCAGAGAAATGAAACAATACATCAATGATGAGTTGATGACAGGTAAAACAAAACAGGATGCGAATTAAAAGTACCTTCCTTGATGCAGTCGACGTCGACGAGAAGTTGTTCCTGCAATTTTTGCAGATAATATAATTCACCCTCCAGCAAACAAAACACATAATGGAGGAAACTTGGTTTGGGGGAATTGATTTGTTGGTCCGTAGTGTACCTAGGGTTCCTGGATGCAGTAGGCCAGTAGCCGAGCTCCCTGCGCTGCGGGGTCAAAGGTGTCGTCAGTGAAGCTATAGGGCAAGAAGACCCCGCGGCCGATAGGGCAAGAAGACCCCGCGGACGCAAGCGAAGGGTACAACCGAGGAGAAGGTCCTGCCGCCATGGCCGTGGGGATGCAGATGGGGACGGAGACGGAGACCAGCCCGAGCAGGAGGGAAGGGTTGGGGGTGGAGGAGACGGTGGGGGTGCTCTCGCTCTCGATGAAAGGGGAGGCGAAGGAGAAGGTGGAAACTCCCATCGCCAGTGTCGCCGGAGCAGGAGGGGACAGCGGAGATGCACAACCTCTCCTAGAGCGCCTATACAGCGCTTCGGGCGCCCTGAATCGCGCTGCCGCTCGCGCGGATCGGAAGGTGGGCCGCGGCCCACTAGCGTTTACCGGCTGGCTTGTTCCTCTAGAACGGTAGATTTCGCGAGATTGTCTAAAAAAAGGCGGTTCTTAAAAAAAGGTGGTTTGGAGAAAAAAAAAGAGTACCAGGTGGTTTGGATGATTGTGCTGAAAGATTAATTTTTTTTCGTCATCCTTGTGAACTTTGCAATGAACATGGTTATTTAAATCTCCAATGCTATTTGTTTCATGATCAAATCGTGTCCAAAAACTATAATAACCTGATTACCCTTGAGCATCATGAAGAGCTTAGTCTTCTTTTGGGGTATGAAGAAATGAAACGTATAACTAAGGGTATACCGAAATTTAATCTCAATAGTTCTCTTGATTTTGATCTAGAGGAAATTTATATGTTTTGTGCGGTAAATTGCATTGAGAATCCTTATATTGCCAACTATTTAAAGACAAGAAAACAAACGGAGTATGAAGAGAGTACTAATGAAAGGAAAAGTATTTCCCAATACCCTTTTAGTGTTTACTATGATGAATCAGGTAACGAGGAGGAGCTTCCTATCCAATCAATCTCTTCAACAAGAAGCCCGAAAAAATTGATTAAACCCACACGTGAGGTGGTGAAGAAGACAAAGAAAAAAAGAAAAAGTAGAGGTAAAAAGGTAACTCTCCGAAGTAATATTGCTCCTATCACCATTGTGCCTCATGAAAGTGAATCAAATATGTTGATGGAGAATGATGATATTGAGTATGATTTTGTGATGCCTAATACTTGTTGTAATGATTATGCTTGAGAAGACAATGATGTCTTCTATGATCTTGAAAATCTTTTTGGCACTTGCTATGAAGATTATGATAATAATGTTTGCTATACTATCACTACTAGGAAAAAGGCTACTAGCAGCGAGGGTAAAATGGCTACTAGCAACGCCGGTACCCGCACTACTAGTATCACGCTACAGCTAATAGTTAGTAGTAGCGTGGGTTTAACCCACACTACTGCTATTACGTACACGCGCTACTACTAATGAAATAGTAGTAGCGTGGGTAACAACCAACGCTACTAGTATCCTATATACTAGTAGCGCTCAATTTCCTCCCCACGCTACTACTAACTTATTAGGAATTAAAAAAATAAACCAGTACACATCATTACAAATACAAGATTTATAGTAAACCAGCATTAGAACACATCCAGTAAGAGCATACATAATTGTGGGCTCCTATTTCATGGTTAACTGGACACCAAGCCAATAAGTGAGCCAAAACCCCATCATTATGCATTGGTACTCATGATTAACCACTTCAAAGAACATGCATGTATGTATGTCATTAACAATTGCAAACATAGTTGTTGTATCTACTATCACACATTCACTCATTGTACCTGTTCTCACTCCAATAATAAGAAAAATGAAAAGGAAAAATAGAGATAATCTGCCGCAATTGCACTTCAGTGTCATGGATTCAGTCTGCCGCTTCAACATCTCATTATATTGCAAGAAGCTGTTAAAGCACCACTCTGCTTAATATATCCCAGGTGCTTTCTGCAATTGGCACAGAAACATCAAATATTCATCAGAGTTCTGCTTCCAGATGTAATTTATTGTTTGTATCCTTCTTTCCAAATTTAGAATCATACCTCTTAGAAGTATCTTTCACGTGATCCTCATCAGCAGACTCGGAGGTGTGATTGTCATGATAAGCATCGGTTGCATCAGGGTCATATTCACCTAGAACATACTCTTGGATAACCTTCAACAAAAGATATACACTCAATAAAGCAACTCAAAAGTGCTAGCAACTACGGCGTGCAAAACATGCAGATATGTAATTGTGACGCCCGGATAATTAAGCTACAGTAACCCTTTTCTAATGATGCCATGTCACCGCTATCACTGTAGTTAATCTCGCGATGGTTCAAAAACGATTCAAATTCAAATTCACATTAATGTCAACAATAAAAGTTTTCAAAAGTTAAAAACAAAAATGTTCGGGAGGTGCCATATTTTGCATATGTAAATATGGTGCAATAAACACATTTTTATAAAATGCCTAGATATTTTATAGTGGATGGAAACAACAAAGCAATAAATATAAAAAGAAAAGGAAACAAAAGCAAAAGTTAAACAAAAGGAGTAGTAGACCCCCCACTCTCCTGGGCCGCCTCAACCCAGCTGGCCACCGTACTGGCCGGCCCACCCCGCACCCCCACTCCCTTATCCCCCCACTCCCTAGGGTACCGAAACCCTAACCCCCCCGAACGCACACCCCCA
>NC_057813.1:735969061-736016753 GCF_018294505.1 Triticum aestivum
CCTGTCGCGGGTGCTGCCCATCACCGGACCTCGCCGCCTCCTCGTCACCTCCCACGATGGCCTACCCCACGCCTCGCCGCCCCCAACGCCACGGGACCACGTCGTCGTCGCACGGAACGCCACCTCGACCGCCTCCTCGCCGGACCTCACGTCCTCATCCTCCTCCTCGCCGGCTGCCAGCAAGCCTCGGCGCCCCCTCTCCCCATCAACGCTGGTGAGGCCCCGGGCCTCTCCCCTTCTCTGCCTCACGCCTCGCTCGCGGTCACCGCACGCTAGACCGCCCACGCGCGCGCCCGCGGTGAGCACGCGTTCACCGCGCCAAGCGCGCCCTTTGTGCCATGCTGCCGATCGTCCTGTGCGTCGCGCCCGCAAACAGAGGCGCTGCCGACGCCCCGCTCAACGCCACCGCCTCTACGCTCCACCTCCGACCGTCCCACGACCACCACCAGATTCGCCGTTGAATGGGCTTTTCAAAGCCGCCACCCTGGTGAGCTCCCGTGGCCAGAGTCGGCCAGCCGGCGATCGCCGGAGCCGCCGGATTAGCACCAGTGGTTGCTGAACCCACTAATACCCCCACTGCCACAGAGATGTGGGCCCCCACCGTTGTTAATCACTTAATTAAAATAACACAATCCCTAACCGGAGTCTCTAACAGACTGGACCCACTAACTAATTAGACTATTTTAAATAAATAAAACTCTGTTAAAAAAATGGACCACTGACAGCCTGGCCCCTCCTCACTAATTAGTCTAATTAGATTAACTAAAACTGTTAGTAGTCCCTGTCACTGACCAGTGGGACCCACAAGTCAGTTTTGACTCCAGTCAACCGCACTGTTGACTGCTGACATCACACATACGTCATGCTGATGTCATTCCTTACTATTCTGGATAATGCTGATTTAAATTAATTAAATAAATTCCAGAAAATGATTAAATCTTTAGAAAATCATATAAAATAATCCGTAACTCGGATGAAAATACTTTCTACATGAAAGTTGCTCAGAACGACGAGACGAATCCGGATACGCATCCCGTTTGTCTGCCACACATCCCTAACATATCAAACATGCAACTTTCCCCCACCGGATCACCTGTCCGAAAACGCGAAACACCGGGGATACTTTCCCGGATGTTTCCCCCTTTCGCCGGTATCACCTACTACCGCTTAGGGCACACCTAACCCCGCTCATTGTCATGTCATGTGTCGTCATGCTTATGTTTGCATTGTATTTACTGTTTCTTCCCCCCTCTTCTCTCCGGTAGACTACGAGACCGACGCTGCTGCTGCCCAGTTCGACTACGGTGTTGACGACCCCTCCTTCTTGCCAGAGCAACCAGGCAAGCCCCCCCTTGATCACCAGATATCGCCTATTCTCCTCTATACTGCTTGCATTAGAGTAGTGTAGCATGTTACTGCTTTCCGTTAATCCTATTCTGATGCATAGCCTGTCATTGTTGCTACAGTCATTGATACCTTACCCGCAATCCTAAATGCTTAGTATAGGATGCTAGTTTATCATCATTGGCCCTACATTCTTGTCAGTCTGCCTTGCTATACTATTGGGCCATGATCACTCGGGAGGTGATCACGGGTATATACTATACATATATACATGCTATACAGATGGTGACTAAAGTCGGGTCGCTCGTTGAGTGCCCGCGAGTGATTCACGGATTGGGGGCTGAAAGGACCTTTGTCCCGACGGCCCTCTGTGTGGATCTTTGTGGTGGAGCGACAGGGCAGGTTGAGACCACCTAGGCGAGAGGTGGGCCTGGCCCTGGTCGGCGTTCGCGGTTGCTTCATAATAACACGCTTAACGAGATCTTGGTATTTGATCTGAGTCTGGCCACTGGCCTATACGCACTAACCAACTATGCGGGAAAGATATGGGCACTCGACGTCGTGGTATCAGCCGAAGCCTTCTAGACGTCAGCGACTGAGCGGCGCGCACAGGATTGGAACGTAAGCCTGCTCTTGTATTAAGGGGGCTAGTTCTGCTTTCGGCCGCCCACGCAACGTGCAGGTGTGCAATGGGCGATGGGCCCAGACCCCTGCGCCATAGGAGTTAGACCGCCGTGCTGACCTCTTTGTTAGGCCTAGGTGGGGCTGCGACGTGTTGATCTTCCGAGGCCGGGCATGACCCAGGAAAGTGTTGTTGGGGAACGTAGCAGAAATTCAAAATTTTCCTACGTGTCACCAAGATCTATCTATGGAGAGACTAGCAACGAGGGGAAGGAGAGTGCATCTACATACCCTTGTAGATCGCTAAGCGGAAGCGTTCAAGTGAACGGGGTTGATGGAGTCGTACTCGTCGTGATTCAGATCACCGATGATCCTAGTGCCGAACGGACGGCACCTCCGCGTTCAACACACGTACAGCTCGACGATGTCTCCCACGCCTTGATCCAGCAAGGAGAGAGGGAGAGGTTGAGGAATACTCCATCCAGCAGCAGCACAACGGCGTGGTGGTGATGGAGGAGCGTGGCAATCCTGCAGGGCTTCGCCAAGCACCTACGGGAGAGGAGGAGGTGTCACGGGAGGGAGGGAGGCGCCAAGGGCTCAGGTATGGATGCCCTCCCTCCCCTCCACTATATATAGGGGCAGGGGAGAGGGGGGAGGCGCAGCCTTGCCCCTTCCTCCAAGAAAGGGGTGCGGCTAAGAGGGGGGGAGGAGTCCATCCTCCCCAAGGCACCTCGGAGGTGCCTTCCCCCTTTAGGACTCTCCCCTTTTTCCTATATCTTGGCGCATGGGCCTCTAGGGGCTGGTGCCCTTGGTCCATGTAGGCCAAGGCGCACCCCCTACAGCCCATGTGGCCCCCCGGGGCAGGTGGCCCCACCCGGTGGGCCCCCGGGACCCTTCCGGTGGTCCCGGTACAATACCGATGACCCCGAAACTTGTCCCGATGGCCGAAACAGGACTTCCTATATATAAATCTTTACCTCCGGACCATTCCGGAACTCCTCGTGACGTCCGGGATCTCATCCGGGACTCCGAACAACATTCGGTAACCACATATAAGCTTCCTTTATAACCCTAGCGTCATCGAACCTTAAGTGTGTAGACCCTACGGGTTCGGGAGACATGCAGACATGACCGAGATGTTCTCCGGTCAATAACCAACAGCGGGATCTGGATACCCATGTTGGCTCCCACATGTTCCACGATGATCTCATCGGATGAACCACGATGTCAAGGACTCAATCGATCCCGTATACAATTCCCTTTGTCTAGCGGTATGGTACTTGCCCGAGATTCGATCGTCGGTATACCGATACCTTGTTCAATCTCGTTACCGGCAAGTCTCTTTACTCGTTCCGTAACACATCATCCCGTGATCAACCCCTTGGTCACATTGTGCACATTATGATGATGTCCTACCGAGTGGGCCCAGAGATACCTCTCCGTTTACACGGAGTGACAAAATCCCAATCTCGATTCGTGCCAACCCAACAGACACTTTCAGAGATACCCGTAGTGTACCTTTATAGCCACCCAGTTACGTTGTGACGTTTGGCACACCCAAAGCACTCCTACGGTATCCGGGAGTTGCACAATCTCATGGTCTAAGGAAATGATACTGGACATTAGAAAAGCTTTAGCATACGAACTACATGATCTTGTGCTAGGCTTAGGATTGGGTCTTGTCCATCCCATCATTCTCCTAATGATGTGATCCCGTTATCAACGACATCCAATGTCCATGGTCAGGAAACCGTAACCATCTATTGATTAACGAGCTAGTCAACTAGAGGCTTACTAGGGACATGGTGTTGTCTATGTATCCACACATGTATCTGAGTTTCCTATCAATACAATTCTAGCATGGATAATAAACGATTATCATGAACAAGGAAATATAATAATAATCAATTTATTATTGCCTCTAGGGCATATTTCCAACAGTCTCCCACTTGCACTAGAGTCAATAATCTAGTTCACATCGATATGTGATTAACACTCAAGGTCACATCCCCATGTGACTAACACCCAAAGAGTTTACTAGAGTCAATAATCTAGTTCACATTTACCATGTGATTAACACTCGATGAGTTCTGGGTTTGATCATGTTATGCTTGTGAGAGAGGTTATAGTTAACGGGTCTGAACCTTTCAGATCCGTGTGTGCTTTACAAATCTCTATGTCATCTCCTAGATGCAGCTACCACGTTCTATTTGGAGCTATTCCAAATAACTGTTCTACTTGGAGCTATTCTAAATTGTTGCTCCATTATACGTATCCGGTATCTCTACTCAGAGCTATCCGGATAGGTGTTAAGCTTGCATCGACGTAACCCTTTACGACGAACTCTTTTACCACCTCCATAATTGAGAAAATTCCTTAGTCCACTAGTTACTAAGGATAACTTTGACCGCTGTCCTGTGATCCATTCTTGGATCACTCTTGTACCCCTTGACTGACTCATGGTAAAGCACACTTCAGGTGCGGTACACAGCATAGCATACTGTAGAGCCTATGTCTTAAGCATAGGGGACGACCTTCGTTCCTTTCTCTCTATTCTGCCATGGTCGAGCTTTAAGTCTTAACTTCATACCTTACAACTCAGGCAAGAACTCTTTCTTTGACTGATCCATCTTGAACACCTTCAAGATCACGTCAAGGCATGTGCTCATTTGAAAGTACTATTAAGCGTTTTGATCTATCCTTATAGATCTTGATGCTCAATGTTCAAGTAGCTTAATCCAGGTTTTCCATTGAAAACACTTTCCAAATAACCCTATATGCTTTCCAGAAATTCTACGTCATTTCTGATCATTAATATGTCAACAACATATACTCATCAGAAATTCTATAGTGCTCCCACTCACTTCTTTGGAAATACAAGTTTCTCATAAACTTTGTATACACCCAAAATCTTTGATCATCATCAAAGCATACATTCCAACTCCGAGATGCTCACTCCAGTCCTCAGAAGGATTGCTGGAGCTTTCCATACTTATTAGCATATTTCAGGATAGACAAAACCTTCCGGTTGTATCACATACAACCTTTCCTCAAGAATCGTCGAGGAAACAATGTTTTGACATCCTATCTGCAAGATTTCATAAATAATGCAGTAATTGCTAATATAATTCCAACAGACTCTTAGCATCGCTACGAGTGAGAAAGTCTCATCGTAGTCAACTCCTTGAACTTGTCGAAAAACATCTTAACGACAAGTCGAGCTTTCTCAATGGTGACACTTACCATCATTGTCTGTCTTCCTTTCAAAATCCATATGTACCTAACAGCCTTACGACCATCAAGTAGTTCTTCCAAAGTCTACACTTTGTTTTCATACATGGATCCTCTCTCGGGTTTTATGGCCTTGAGCCATTTATCGGAATCCGGGCCCACCATCGCTTCTCCATAGCTCGTAGGTTCATTGTTGTCTAGCAACATGACTTCCAAGACAGGATTACGTACCACTCTGAAGTAGTACGCATCCTTGTCATCCCACGAGGTTTGGTAGTGACTCGATCCGAAGTTTCATGATCACTATCATAAGCTTCCACTTTAGTTGGTGTACGTGCCACAGGAACAACTTCCTGTGCCCTGCTACACACTTGTTGAAGTGACGGTTCAATAATCTCATCAAGTCTCCACCATCCTCCCACTCAACTTTTCGAGAGAAACCTTTCCTCGAAAAAGGACCCGATTCAAGAAACAATCCCTATTGCTTTCGGATCTGAATTAGGAGGTATACTCAACTGTTTTTGGGTGTCCTATGAAGATGCATTTTATCTGCTTTGGGTTCGAGCTTATCAACCTGAAACCTTTTCACATAAGCGTCGCAGCCCCAAACTTTCAAGAAACGGCAACTTAGGTTTCTCCAAACCATAGTTCATACGGTGTCGTCTCAACGAAATTATGTGGTGCCCTATTTAAAGTGAATGTGGTTGTCTCTAATGCCTAACCCATGAACGATAGTGGTAACTCGATAAGAGACATCATGGTATGCACCATATCCAATAGGGTGCAACTATGACGTTTGGACACACCATCACACTATGGTGTTCCAGGCTGTATCAGTTGTGAAACAATTTCCACAATGTCTTAATTCTGTGCCAAACTCGTGATTCAGATATTCATCTCTATGATCATATCATATATCTTTTATCCTCTTGTCACGACGATCTTTCAACTTCACACTGAAATTACTTGAACCTTTCAATAATTCAGACTCGTGATTCATCAAGTAAATATACTCAACATCTACTCGAATCATCTGTGAAGTAAGAACATAACGATATTCACTGCATGCCTCAGCACTCATTGGACTGTACACATCAAAATGTGTTACTTCCAACAAGTTGCTATCTTGTTCCATCTTACTGAAAACGAGGCTTTTCAGTCATCTTGCCCATGTGGTATGATTTGCATGTCCCAAGTGATTCAAAATCAAGTGAGTCAAAACGGTCCATTTGCATGGAGTTTCTTCATGCATATACACCAATAGACATGGTTCGCATGTCTCAAACTTTTCAAAAATGAGTGAGCCCAAAGATCCATCAATATGGAGCTTCTTCATGCGTTTTATACCGATATGACTTACGTGGCAGTGCCACAAGTAGGTGGTACTATCATTACTATCTTTTGGCATGAACATGTGTATCACTACGATCGAGATTTAATAAACCATTCATTTTAGGTGTAAGACCATTGAAGGTATTATTCAAATAAACAGAGTAACCATTATTCTCCTTAAATGAATAACCGTATTGCGATAGACGTAATCCAATCATGTCTATGCTCAACGCAAACACCAAATAACAATTATTTAGGTTTAACACCAATCCCTTTGGTAGAGGGAGCGTGCGATGCTTGATCATATCAAGCTTGGAAAAACTTCCAACACATATCGTCAGCTCACCTTTAGCTAGTCTCCGTTTATTCTGTAGCCTTTTGTTTCGAGTTACTAACACTTAGCAACCGAACCGGTATCTAATACCCTGGTGCTACTAGGAGTACTAGCAAAGTACACATTAACACAATGTATATCCAATATACTTCTATCGACCTTGCCAGCCTTCTTATCTACCAAGTATCTAGGGTAATTCTGCTCTAGTGGTTGTTCCCCTTATTACAGAAGCACTTAGTCTCGGGTTTGGGTTTTACCTTGGGTTTCTTCACTAGAGCAGCAGCTGATTTGCCGTTTCATGAAGTATCCCTTCTTGCCCTTGCCCTTCTTGAAACTAGTGGTTTCACCAACCATCAACAATTGATGCTCCTTCTTGATTTCTACTTTCACGGTGTCAAACATCGCGAATACCTCAAGGATCATCATATCTATCCCTGATATGTTATAGTTCATCACGAAGCTCTAACAGCTTGGTGGCAATGACTTTGGAGAACCATCACTGTCTTATCTGGAAGATCAACTCCCACTCGATTCAAATGATTGTTGTACTCAGACAATCTGAGCACAAGCTCAACAATTGAGCTTTTCTCCTTAGTTTGCAGGTTAAGAAAGTCATCGGAGGTCTTATACCTCTTGACATGGGCGCGAGCCTGAAATCCCAATTTCAGCCCTCAAAACAACTCATATGTTTCGCGATGTTTCAAAAACGTCTTTGGTGCCTCAACTCTAAACCGTTTAACTGAACTATCACGTAGTTATCAAAATGTGTATGTCAGATGTTCGCAACAACCACATACAACGTTCGAGGTTCAGCACACTGAGCGGTGCATTAAGGACATAAGCCTTCTATGAAGCAATGAGGACAATCCTCAGTTTACGGACCTAGTCCGCATAATTGCTACTATCAACTTTCAACTAATTTTTCTCTAGGAACATATCTAAACAGTAGAACTATAGCGTGAGCTACGACATAATTTGCAAAAACCTTTTGACTATGTTCAGGATAATTAAGTTCATCTTATGAACTCCCACTCAGATAGACATCCCTCTAGTCATCTAAGTGATTACATGATCCGAGTCAAACTAGGCCGTGTCCGATCATCACGTGAGACGGACTAGTCATCATCGGTGAACATCTTCATGTTGATCGTATCTTCTATACGACTCATGTTCGACCTTTCGGTCTCCGTGTTCCGAGGCCATGTCTGTACATGCTAGGCTCGTCAAGTTAACCCTAAGTGTTTCGCGTGTGTAAATCTGTCTTACACCCGTTGTATGTGAACGTTAGACTCTAACACCCGATCATCACGTGGTGCTTCGAAACACGAACTGTCGCAACGGTGCACAGTTAGGGGAGAACACTTCTTGAAATTGTTGTAAGGGATCATCTTATTTACTACCGTTGTTCTAAGCAAATAAGATGTATAAACATGATAAACATCACATCAATCAAATAGTGACATGATATGGCCATCATCAGTTTGCTCCTTTTGATCTCCATCTTCGGGGCTCCATGATCATCATCGTCACCGGCATGACACCATGATCTCCATCATCATGATCTCCATCATCGTGTCTTCATGAAGTTGCCTCGCCAACTATTACTTCTACTACTATGGCTAACGGTTAGCAATAAAGTAAAGTAATTACATGACGTTTAAGTTGACACGCAGGTCACAAATAAATAAAGACAACTCCTATGGCTCCTACCGGTTGTCATACTCATCGACATGCAAGTCGTGATTCCTATTACAAGAACATGATCAATCTCATACATCACATATATCATTCATCACATCCTTTTTGGCCATATCACATCACATAGCATACCCTGCAAAAACAAGTTAGACGTCCTCTAATTGTTGTTTGCATGTTTTACGTGGCTGCTATGGGTTTCTAGCAAGAACGTTTCTTACCTACGCATGAACCACAACGTGATATGCCAATTGCTATTTACCCTTCATAAGGACCCTTTTCATTTAATCCGATCCGACTAAAGTGGGAGAGACAGACACCCGCCAGCCACCTTATGCAACTAGTGCATGTTTGTCGGTGGAACCGGTCTCACGTAAGCGTACGTGTAAGGTTGGTCCGGGCCGCTTCATCCCACGATGCCGCCGAATCAAGATAAGACTAGTAACGGCAAGCATATTGAACAATATCAACGCCCACAACTACTTTGTGTTCTACTCGTGCAAAGAATCTACGCAATAGACCTAGCTCATGATGCCACTGTTGGGGAACGTAGCAGAAATTCAAAATTTTCCTACGTGTCACCAAGATCTATCTATGAAGAGACTAGCAACGAGGGTAAGGAGAGTGCATCTACATACCCTTGTAGATCGCTAAGCGGAAGCGTTCAAGTGAACGGGGTTGATGGAGTCGTACTCGTCGTGATTCAGATCACCGATGATCCTAGTGCCGAACGGACGGCACCTCCGCGTTCAACACACGTACAGCTCGACGATGTCTCCCACGCCTTGATCCAGCAAGGAGAGAGGGAGAGGTTGAGGAATACTCCATCCAGCAGCAGCACAACGGCGTGGTGGTGATGGAGGAGCGTGGCAATCCTGCAGGGCTTCGCCAAGCACCTACGGGAGAGGAGGAGGTGTCACGGGAGGGAGGGAGGCGCCAAGGGCTCAGGTATGGATGCCCTCCCTCCCCTCCACTATATATAGGGGCAGGGGAGAGGGGGGAGGCGCAGCCTTGCCCCTTCCTCCAAGAAAGGGGTGCGGCTAAGAGGGGGGGAGGAGTCCATCCTCCCCAAGGCACCTCGGAGGTGCCTTCCCCCTTTAGGACTCTCCCCTTTTTCCTATATCTTGGCGCATGGGCCTCTAGGGGCTGGTGCCCTTGGTCCATGTAGGCCAAGGCGCACCCCCTACAGCCCATGTGGCCCCCCGGGGCAGGTGGCCCCACCCGGTGGGCCCCCGGGACCCTTCCGGTGGTCCCGGTACAATACCGATGACCCCGAAACTTGTCCCGATGGCCGAAACAGGACTTCCTATATATAAATCTTTACCTCCGGACCATTCCGGAACTCCTCGTGACGTCCGGGATCTCATCCGGGACTCCGAACAACATTCGGTAACCACATATAAGCTTCCTTTATAACCCTAGCGTCATCGAACCTTAAGTGTATAGACCCTACGGGTTCGGGAGACATGCAGACATGACCGAGATGTTCTCCGGTCAATAACCAACAGCGGGATCTGGATACCCATGTTGGCTCCCACATGTTCCACGATGATCTCATCGGATGAACCACGATGTCAAGGACTCAATCGATCTCGTATACAATTCCCTTTGTCTAGCGGTATGGTACTTGCCCGAGATTCGATCGTCGGTATACCGATACCTTGTTCAATCTCGTTACCGGCAAGTCTCTTTACTCGTTCCGTAACACATCATCCCGTGATCAACCCCTTGGTCACATTGTGCACATTATGATGATGTCCTACCGAGTGGGCCCAGAGATACCTCTCCGTTTACACGGAGTGACAAAATCCCAATCTCGATTCGTGCCAACCCAACAGACACTTTCAGAGATACCCGTAGTGTACCTTTATAGCCACCCAGTTACGTTGTGACGTTTGGCACACCCAAAGCACTCCTACGATATCCGGGAGTTGCACAATCTCATGGTCTAAGGAAATGATACTTGACATTAGAAAAGCTTTAGCATACGAACTACATGATCTTGTGCTAGGCTTAGGATTGGGTCTTGTCCATCACATCATTCTCCTAATGATGTGATCCCGTTATCAACGACATCCAATGTCCATGGTCAGGAAACCGTAACCATCTATTGATTAACGAGCTAGTCACCTAGAGGCTTACTAGGGACATGGTGTTGTCTATGTATCCACACATGTATCTGAGTTTCCTATCAATACAATTCTAGCATGGATAATAAACGATTATCATGAACAAGGAAATATAATAATAATCAATTTATTATTGCCTCTAGGGCATATTTCCAACAGTCTCCCACTTGCACTAGAGTCAATAATCTAGTTCACATCGATATGTGATTAACACTCAAGGTCACATCCCCATGTGACTAACACCCAAAGAGTTTACTAGAGTCAATAATCTAGTTCACATTTACCATGTGATTAACACTCGATGAGTTCTGGGTTTGATCATGTTATGCTTGTGAGAGAGGTTATAGTCAACGGGTCTGAACCTTTCAGATCCGTGTGTGCTTTACAAATCTCTATGTCATCTCCTAGATGCAGCTACCACGTTCTATTTGGAGCCATTCCAAATAACTGTTCTACTTGGAGCTATTCTAAATTGTTGCTCCATTATACGTATCCGGTATCTCTACTCAGAGCTATCCGGATAGGTGTTAAGCTTGCATCGACGTAACCCTTTACGACGAACTCTTTTACCACCTCCATAATTGAGAAAATTCCTTAGTCCACTAGTTACTAAGGATAACTTTGACCGCTGTCCTGTGATCCATTCTTGGATCACTCTTGTACCCCTTGACTGACTCATGGTAAAGCACACTTCAGGTGCGGTACACAGCATAGCATACTGTAGAGCCTATGTCTTAAGCATAGGGGACGACCTTCGTTCCTTTCTCTCTATTCTGCCATGGTCGAGCTTTAAGTCTTAACTTCATACCTTACAACTCAGGCAAGAACTCCTTCTTTGACTGATCCATCTTGAACACCTTCAAGATCACGTCAAGGCATGTGCTCACGTCAAGATCACGTCGGTATACCGATACCTTGTTCAATCTCGTTACCGGCAAGTCTCTTTACTCGTTCCGTAACACATCATCCCGTGATCAACCCCTTGGTCACATTGTGCACATTATGATGATGTCCTACCGAGTGGGCCCAGAGATACCTCTCCGTTTACACGGAGTGACAAAATCCCAATCTCGATTCGTGCCAACCCAACAGACACTTTCAGAGATACCCGTAGTGTACCTTTATAGCCACCCAGTTACGTTGTGACGTTTGGCACACCCAAAGCACTCCTACGGTATCCGGGAGTTGCACAATCTCATGGTCTAAGGAAATGATACTTGACATTAGAAAAGCTTTAGCATACGAACTACATGATCTTGTGCTAGGCTTAGGATTGGGTCTTGTCCATCACATCATTCTCCTAATGATGTGATCCCGTTATCAACGACATCCAATGTCCATGGTCAGGAAACCGTAACCATCTATTGATTAACGAGCTAGTCAACTAGAGGCTTACTAGGGACATGGTGTTGTCTATGTATCCACACATGTATCTGAGTTTCCTATCAATACAATTCTAGCATGGATAATAAACGATTATCATGAACAAGGAAATATAATAATAATCAATTTATTATTGCCTCTAGGGCATATTTCCAACAAGTGTGTCCGGCCAAATGGGATCGAGCGTGTTGGGTTATGTGGTGCACCCCTGCAGGGAAGTTTATCTATTCGAATAGCCGTGTCCCTTGGTAAAAGGACGACCCGTAGTTGTACCTTGACCTTATGACAACGAGAACCGGATACTTAATAAAACACACCCAGACAAGTTCCACGGACATCCCGGTGATCGCTTTTCCACAGGGCGGCGAGGGGAGGATCGCCGGGTAGGATTATGCTATGCGATGCTACTTGGAGGACTTTAATCTACTCTCTTCTACATGCTGCAAGACGGAGGCTGCCAGAAGCATAGTCTTCGATAGGACTAGCTATCCCCCTCTTATTCTGGCATTCTGCAGTTCAGTCCACCGATATTGCCTCTTTACACATATACCCATGCATATGTAGTGTAGCTCCTTGCTTGCGAGTACTTTGGATGAGTACTCATGGTTGCTTTTCTCCCTCTTTTCCCCCTTTCCCTTCTACCTGGTTGTCGCAACCAGATGCCGGAGCCCAGGAGCCAGACGCCACCGTCGACGATGACTCTTACTACATTGGAGGTGCCTACTACTACGTGCAGGTCGCTGACGACGACCAGGAGTAGTTTAGGAGGATCCCAGGCAGGAGGCCTGCGCCTCTTTCGATCTGTATCCAGTTTGTGCTAGCCATCTTATGGCAACTTGTTTACATATGTCTGTACTCAGATATTGTTGCTTCCGCTGACTCGTCTATGATCGAGCACTTGTATTCGAGCCCTCGAGGCCCCTGGCTTGTATTATGATGCTTGTATGACTTTTATGTTTTAGAGTTGTGTTGTGATATCTTCCCGTGAGTCCCTGATCTTGATCGTACACGTTTGCGAGCATGATTAGTGTACGATTGAATCGGAGGCGTCACAGTAACCGAAGCCATAGTAAAGTTGTACCAACTACAACGTGCATACATGACACTGTGAAAGCATGAAGATATGTAATTGGAGCCGTATTACACTATTTGAGCAAAAAAATGTTTGCTTCTTTCACAATGTAAATTAGTTCAGTTCTGGTCTCTCCTCTTAAAGCTAGTAATATGTATACCGAAATAATTCAGAATTAGTTTTTGTGGAGGGTAGAAAGATCAACATAAGCACAATCTATTTACTGTGACCCTTAGAAAGAAAACGGCTTACCTTCTCATTCTCTACATGAACCTGTCAGATTTTCCCATAATAGCAGAATTCTTAAGACCACGAACCTTCATGCTGTGTCAGCAACAACAGTAACAATCTGATCGTTTTTCAGGCATTCCATTAGCCTGACACACATGTACAAGACCAAAAATATATCCCAGATGCTCATCATGCACAAAGAAAGAGTTGTATGCTCATCATGCCAAATAAAGTTGAGACATATCAACAAAAGGAAAGCATCTCTTACTCGTTCATTTTTGCCAAAATAAAGACATACAATCAGCCTTTGTATAGAGGCAAACTCGCCATGTTGCCAAAGTTCTAGAAGGCACTACAATATAAAAAATGGATTTGCAATTAAAATAAATTAAGTTGCAAGATGTGAATATATTCAAAATTGAAAGCCTGCAAGAATAAACATGGTCAGATGGAACATACCGACACAACACTAAGAAAAATCATGAGGCAAATGCCCCTTCCGAGAGCTCATTATGTAAATGTTTGAATAATATCCTTAACTTACTTGAATAACTTCCGCTCGGTGTAACATCTTAACAAGTCACTGAACCATTCATTATTGATCTTGCTATGCAGTTTAGTCTTGATAATCTTCATTCCTGAAAAGGCTCTCTCAACAGATACCGTTGACGCCGGCAATATCAAGGCCAACTCAATAAGTTTGTATACTAGTGAAAGTACCAAATGTTTCTTAGTTTCAACCATCTTCACGGCCATACTTTGAACATCATCACAAGTAGAAATCCTCATTGGCAATGGTAGGAGGTGGGTGTGCCTCCAGTCCTATGTCCGGTTGCACACTGTTCACATTTTCAGTGATTGCTCTATTAACCAAAAAAGTCCTCATCTCTGAAATTTAATATAAAGTTTGAAGTTAGTTGTTAAACAAGTAAATGAGCTACAAGTAGGAAGTTCATAGTACATAACTACTTGCATCAAAGAAATATTGTATTCTGAGTAAGCAACTAGAAAGTAATAAATATTGCATTAATACAAGTTGCCCTCTTCTTATATACTTTGATTTTTTAGTTTCCAGAAGACAACAAATTCAATTTATCTCTAGTCATGAATTCATGATCGTTCCGAATGAAAAAATCCCTAAATTAAAGTTAGGGTTCAACAAACACGACAAACAAAGCTCTCAAATACTAATCACATTTAAAAAACAATTGCTAGTTAGTTAGTTCTAGTACAGATTAGTTGACCTGAAAATAAATACTTATACATGAGAAAATCATATGAGGATCAGAACTTTCGGAGACCCTGACCTGAAAATAAACACAGAGTAATCTGTAATCTGTTTTATCTTCTCTACTTGAAGAAGTTCAGTGATGTGAGCTGGTGCAAGAAGCTCTCCCTCTCCTTCCAATTAGTTATGCAAGAACAAATAATTCAGAGACGAAGACGAGGGATCCCTAGCTGACTAACCCTAATTCTAATGGAGGATTCTCAGTTTTAGGTGTCTTCTGTATCGGCCTGGGCTGCTGACTGCTGTTGGGCTATGAACCTATGAAAACCGAAGGCCTAATTGTTTTTTGCCCGGGTAAACAAGCTATCGAACATGTTTAGCATTTAGTTAATTTGGATCGATCGCTGCTATCGAGGACTAGCAAGCTCGGGCAAGTGCCCAGGGTCGCTGGGCGGTGCCTCCGCCATATGACACACATGACTTGGTAGAAACATGGTTAATTGGCATCGCTTATATAGTAGCATATTCCCCTGTTTGAGAAACAGAGGATAGACAGTTCCTCTTGCTCTTCCCCACTCTTTTGAGATCTTAGCTAGTTACATACATTTAACATGTCATGGGCTGGTTATTATTTCTTGGTAGTACTATCTTATGGTGGATTAAATTCTTATTTGCTGAATCCGACAATTCTGAACTAAAAAAAATCACATGTATTCCTGCAGCTGGAGAACGGAATGAGGGCTCATCAGGAGTTAACTACTCACCGGGTGGTAGGGCGAATCGACGGGGTGGAACTCCATGCGGTACCTCCGCTAGCGTGAGTTCTTCCCGAAAGGCACACTTGAAAATCACCAACAATTCAGTGCAGTCTTCCATCTAATTTCAGTAACCAACAAACTAACACGAGCTAGAGATAGCAACGAGTTACAATTTTGCATCACATCGGGTGAACACGGCGACACAATGGAGTACTCAGTTTTGAACTGCAGGGAGCTGGATCCGGCCAGGAAGTGCGCAAGGGAGATGCGGAAAATAAGAGTGGGTTCTGATTCCAAGGGCGGCCGGGAGGGGAGGGAGGGGCCGTGCCGGCGACCAGGAGCAGGAGGAGGAGGGGGAGCAGCTGGGGCGGTCCCTGTCGTCGTCGCTGTCGTCGGCCAGGAGGCGGTCCTTGAGGGAGAGGAGGCGGGCGCCGAGATCCGCGAGGAGGGCGAGGAGGGCGGGGCGGGAGAATCCGGCAAAAAGGAGCGGGACGGGCGGGAGGCGGGAGAGGGAGAGCTCGCAACCGAGAGGAGGAGGAGGAGCGGGGCGGCGGCGAGGGACTGCTGCGGGAGGCTGAAGGGAAGGTCCGGGTCAGCGGGAGGTCGGCTTGGCCGTTGTAGGACGCGGCGGATGAGCAGCAGCAACGGGTGGATGTGGATGTGGATGTGCGGGTGGAGGCTCGATGCGGGCGGGATCGGACGGGGAGGAGTAGGTGCGGATGGCGGTGGCGGAGGTGGAGGAGGTGCACGAGCGTGAGAGGCAGCGGCTCTGTCCATGGCAGTGGCTGCTGGTGAGGTGGGGGCGCCGGCGGTGGGGTTGGGGGAGAGGAGGTCGGTGGCGGCGGCGGCGACGGGTTGGTTGGGAGAATCGTGGGGAGTGGAGGAGAAACACAAAGACAAAGACGGAGGAGGGATGAGAGGCGGAGGTGGCAGCGGCAAGGAGGTCGTTTATACCCCATGGTGACCCAACGCTACTACTATGGCATGTCTCGGGTGCACGATGGAGATTATTTAGTAGTAGCGTGGGGTTTATAACCCGCGCTACTACTATTAACTTAGTAGTAGCATGGGTTTATAATCCGCGCTACTACTACGGCTGGTCCTGAGGGGCACCGTGGAAATCACTTAGTAGTAGCGAGGGTTATAAACCCGCGCTACTACTATCAACTTAGTAGTAGCGGGGTTTATAAACCCGCGCTACTAGTAAGTAGCAGTAGCGGGGGATATAAACACTCGCTAGTAGTAAGAGTCTGCCTATAAGCTTTTTCCTAGTAGTGTATTGGTGCCATTCATGCTATTGATAAGAATGATCATGATGATATGCAAAACCACAAGCTTGGGGATGCTATGTTTGATCAGTATGAAATGCTTGAAGATTTATTTTCTGAAAATAATGCCTGTCCTAAGCTTGGGGATGCTTTGCATAATAAAATGATCCTTTTATTCCTTCTACTTTTGATAAGAAAAATTATTATGATGATAGCATGCCTCCTATTTATGATGTTTACAATGAAGAAAGTGGGTTTGGAAGAGTGTCAACTCTAGGTAGTAGTGATCCCACTATTTTGGAGGATGTTGAATCTTATTACAATAATGTTGAAAGTGGATTTGGAGAGGTCATGACTTTATTTAGTGATACATCCACTATTTTGGAAGAGGTTTCAATTGACTATGACAATAATGTTGTTATCTATGATGATTATTATGATGACATGTATGACATAAAGAGTAATGAATCTTCTATGCTTGTGCATCATGAAAAGAGTGTTGTATGTGATGAATCTATTCATGATGCTACTGAAAATTACTATGAGAGACTAACTTATGATTCATGATGATCTTGTTGTGTTTCAACTCTTATCTTCTATGCGAGCATCATTGAACTCATCATGCCTAGCTAAAAGGCATTAAAGAAAAGCGCTTGTTGGGAAACAACCCAACGCTTTTACCTACTGTTTTTTGTGTGTTAACATGATTATGCTACTGTAGTAATCATGTTTTATTGATTTTGTTTCAATAAAGTGCCAAGTAAAGCCTTTGGGATAGTGTGGATGATAGTTGACTTGATTCTGTCCAAAAACAGAAACTTTTGCGCTCAGGCCAGGAAATTTGAAAATTCAGTGGAACGTGCTTTTGATCTTAATTTTTTTACAGGTGATAGATATACAAATTCTCTATGTTGTCCTAATTTTTCAGAATTTTTGGAGTTAAAGAAGTATGGTTGGAGTACAGATTACTTCAGACTGTTCTGTTTTTGATAGATTCTGTTTTCAATGCATAGTTTTCTTGTTTCCTAGTTTCTATGGCTTATATTGCTCAATATTAATTGTGGAAATGATGTGATACAATATTCGTTGTGTGGAAACAATTATGAATCTTATCTTTGACAGTACCAACATGAAATGGTTTTCTCTTTATCATACTAACCTATCTAACGAAGTTCCGTTAAGTTTTGTGTGATTGAAGTTTTCAAGTTTTGGATGAGATGTTGATATGAGGAGAATAAGGAGTGACTAGACCCTAAGCTTGGGGATGCCCAAGGCACCCCAAGGTAATATTCAAGGAAGATCCAAGCAACTAAGCTTGGGGATGCCCCGAAGGGCATCCCCTCTTTTGTCTCCAACATTATCGATAATCTCACTTGGAGTTATATTTTCATTCGTCACATGATATGAGTTTTTCTTGGAGCGTCATTTTATTTTGATATGATTTGCTTTCTGTTGTTTAGGAAAATGTTTTTCATCTTTTTTTCTCAATAAAAGTGGCAATGATAGCCTTTGCCATGCTTATCTTGCAAGTCTATATGTTGCTGTTTGAAAACAGAAAGTTTATCGCTGTTGCAAAAATTCCCGAGAAAAGTCAGAATGTGATAAAAGATTGAAACTTTTTTCATAGCAAGCTATGATAAATTTTCTATACTGTTGTTAAATCGTGATCCAAATTATACCGTATTGGACTAGACGTAGTACATACGGTGTGTGCCTTTGTGTTGGTACCTACGTGTACGAGTACAACTCGTTTACTTGTCCTACAAGGACTCTTATGTGTTGCCCCTCATATATATACCGCATGTAGTCGCACCTAAGACTGTCTGTCGTCTCGTGCTTGTAATACTCCTCCATCATAGTGATTGCGCCTTCGTGCGTCCGTGGTTTTCTCCCACAATGGTTTCCATGTAAAAATCTGTGTCTCTCTGTCTTGTTTATTTCTCGTTATTATCTAACAAGTGCACAGAGCCAAGTTTACAGATACGAGATCGAGAGATTAGGATTACATGTGCCGCCGTCACCAGCGCGTGACCAGGCGATCCGAAGCCGGATCGATTTTTTAGCCGAGACCGACAGGAACTCTGGTGTCGATCTGCTGTGGATTAATTCCCGTCGAGGCCGCTTGCATACACGTCCACTACTAGGGAAAATCCTAGCAGCAGCGCGGGTTTTGGGCCTCTCAGTAGCGCGGGGACAGGCGCTACTAATAAGGCGCTACAGCTAATGTATAGCAGTAGCGCCTGTTGTCCCACGCTACTACTATACATGAATAGTTGTAGCGCTGTTTAGAAAAAGGCGCTGCTGATATTATCTGCAGCGATGTTTACCGGGAAGAGCTACTGGTAATGCGGCGCTACTGCTAAATTTTCCTCCCTCGCTACTACTAGTTTTATTAGTTTTTTTCTTGCATATTTGATTTTGTATTTGTTTTATATTTGAATAGGCTTTATACAATAATCTTTAGCATATCATACACATACAAATGTAACCATAGCATATACATACAATTAGTCTCATCAAATCATGTCATCATCATAATCATCATCCACCACAAAGTGGTCTCTCGTCATCATCTCGAAAATAGCGATACAAGTCTCGATTACTTGCAAATGCATCGTCATCCATCTAAACAATGGTATACGCGAGAAGAGCTATCACTTTGAGTACATGAGTTCGTATCCCTCTCTCGCATTAGCGTAAACCTAAACTAACTACTGCTTGTTGCTCGGAAACCGGAAACCGGTACACCTGGGCCTGACACTCCAGCCACTTGTCGTATATATACTCCTGGCGTAGCACTTATTCACCATCGATGATCTATGCACCTGCATCGTCACATGAGTCGATGATATGCAACATATATAGTTGAGCAACAGAAAGAGACATACTTGGAAAAAATAGAAACAACATATCATAAGCATAAATAACAAAGTTCATCGTACCCCAAAATGCTCTTCCGTGATTGTCGGATTATCCTTTACAATCTCGGAGTAGGGTTCCTTCTTGTCGATGATCCTTGCTTTCACTCGAGTTTTCCAGGTGGCCAACGCGTCGCTAAACTTGGTCATGGCGTGTTTGTTTATCTTCTTCATTGCCGGGTCCTCATCTGGATCTTCATAATCCTTCTCATTCCAGCCCGGGAACAAGAATATCTGGTGAAACTTCTTTAGGAGGGAGCTCCTCATATTTTCTATCTTCTGTAGTTTCTCATTGTTGATGGTGGCGGTTGTCCGTACGATGCATCCTATTTGATTGCCGTAGCATCGACGTGCTTCCTCGGGCGCCTTTGGCTCAAATATGCCGTCGTCCACCTCCGTGACCACCAGTCTAGTAGTCCTGAGTTTGTTAGGAAGCCGTTGCCTCTTTGCTTTCGGTTCTACACCGGCTCCGCTCCCAAGGCAGCACCGGTCTCAGTCTCAGCGCCGGTCTCGATGCCGGTCTGAGTCTCAGCGCTGGTCTCAGTCTCAGCACCGGTCTGTGTGTCGGTCTCACTCCCCGATGCCACCGGTGGGCCCAGCAACAACATCGGTTGATCGTCGGCAAGGCTAAAAAATTCGTCTGCCGCCCGGTAGACGTCGTCGCAATCACCAGAACCCTGTCCTTCATCGTTGCTAGCCAGGTTTCCTATGATTAAATCTAGTCAATTAATTCTAGACCTAATAAAATGAATAATGACATAAAAAAAGGCCTATTGTTTTGCAGGAATGTTGACTCCTTCCTGGTGCGGCAAATCCCGGGCACTCGATATGTCCTAGTTTGTAGCACAAGTCATGCCGAAATTCACGGAAAATTTCGGCATGACCTTTGCTAAAAAGTGGACAAATCGAGAACCTGAAATTTGCCGATACATAAATGAATCAACATTCCGGCAAAACATAGGCCACTCAGCATCATTCCCTGGAAACAGTGTTCAAATATCCCTCTTCGACACCGCAACACATGTCCAAATATACACGAGCAACCACATGTCCAAATTTCACAAGCTAATTCAAAAACAAAGTGTAGAAGAAAATTCATTTAACTACTAATAGAACAAAATTCAGTTAACTTTAGTGCTCTATAATGATGAAAGGAAAAAAAATTCAGGTAACTACTAATTTTATTCATTTAGGTTATTCATTGAACATCACCTAATTAACCTACTGTACCACTACTACCAGCAGCACTACTAACCTAATTAACCTAGCAAAACTCTAGTGCCCTAACTGAAAAACATCTAAGTAACATCTACTAGTACCACTATTGCCCTAACCTAATTAACATCTACTAATATCACTATATACTATACAAGCAGCATCTACCCTAATTAAACCCTACTGCCCTAACTAACTTTTGTTGTAAACCAATTTTTTTTCTCTAAACTAGTTTTTGCTCTAACATCTACTATTTAACATCCTTTGCTCTAAACTAAAGTTTTTGCTATAAACAAACTTTTGCTCTACTAATTTTTTCTCTAAAATGCAGAGAGAGAGGAGTCGGGGGGAGGGGTGGGGGACTTACAGAGAGGGGAGAGACGGTGTCGGGGAGGTGCTCGGTGACGAAGGCAGGGGCGGAGAGGGCAGGCTCGGGTACGGGCAACGGCGGTCCTGGGCGGGCTCGGGCGGCGATGAGGTGGAGGGTGCCGACGGTGACGTCGAGGACGGCCTCGGGCGGCGGCGGTGAGGCTGAGGGCGGCCTGGGGCGGTGGCGGTGAGGATGACGGCGGCCTCGGGGGGAGACGGTGAGGTTGTGGGCGTCCACGCCGGCAGGAGACGGCGGCGAAGTGGGGCGACGGCGAATTGGGGAGACGGCGGCGAGGGCGAGGGATTTGGGGAAGAAGTGTGGTGGCTGGGGGGGGGGACCGCTGAGTCAGCTACAACGCCTTTCCTGAAACCCACTACAGCTATTCCTTTCTCCTTTTTTCCCTTTTTTCTTTTATTTTTCTTTACAATTTATTTTTTCTTTCTTCCTTTTCTATTTCTTTCATTTTCATTTACTTTTCTACTTGTTTTTTACTTTATTTTATTTCGTTAGTAGCAGCGCCTTACGTGTAAGTGCGCTATAGCTATGGAGAGGAGTAGTAATGCTGGGCCAGTATACGCGCTACTGCTAGGTTGGGCTAGCCATGTGTGCCCAGTTCAAATATAGCAGCAGCGCTTTTCGCTTGTACGCGCTACTGCTAAAGTCATAGTAGTAGCGTTTGATTTTGTACAGCGCTACTGGTAACATTCCGTGCATAAGGTTTTTCCTAGTAGTGGTCCACGCGTGCTCGACAGGTGGAAGCAAGTCCCGAGGCGATCAGGCCTACATCGCTAGCGCTCCACATCATCGTGCGTGAGGAAAAGCAACTGTCACGGGGAGATTTGAATGATCGCTGTTGCTACTACTCATCACAAACCAAAGGCGATCTGCTGCATCTTGCAAGTAGTAGTAGAGTGCTACTACGTGACGTGACGCCATCTTCTCCAAATCAGATTTTTTGTGTCCTTGGTTGCTACGTGCACACAAGGAATCTACCAGGTGCATTTTTTCTAAGTTCGTTTGCTCCGCAAATTAATTCTGTCAAGAATTTTTCTACTGCTTTGTACTACTTTCTGTACACAGATTTATCTACTCATGGCTTTCATGAAGTATGATTTTCCGCTGCTGGACCGTGACAGAAGGTTTACCCTATGGCAAGTCAAGATGTGGACGTTGTTGGCACAATCCGACTATGATGAAGCATTGGATAGTTTTAGGAAGAACAAAATTCAGGACTGGACCAATGAGAAGAAAAGAATTGATTGTAAGGCTTTGTCAAAAATTCAACTCCATTTGTATAATAATATTTTGCAGGAAGTTTTGAGCGAGAAAACTGCCGGCGCTCTATGGTTAAAGCTGGAAGGGATTTGCATGACTAAAGATCTCACCAGCAAGATGCATCTGAAGCAAAAATTATTCCTGCATAGGTTACCCGAGGAAGGTAACATTTTGAATCATATTTCAGAATTTAAAGAGATCATATCTGATCTAGCTGTAATGGAGGTTAAGTATGAAGAGGAAGATACTGCTTTAATGTTACTTTGTTCATTGCCAAGTTCTTATACCAATTTTAGAGACACCATATTATACAGTCATGATACTCTCACGCTTAATGAAGTTTATGAAGTTTTGAACTCCAAGGAGAAGATGAAATTAATGGTGCCTCATGATGGTTTGAGTTCATCCCAAGCCGAGGGATTATCTGTTCATGGCAGGACAAAGGAGAAGAACTCCAATAATGAAAACAAAGGCAAAAGTAAAAAACGGCTACAGGGGCCGGTCGCAATCTAGAGACAAGAAGTATTGCAGATATTGAAGAGAGACAGACATGACATCTCAGAGTGTTTCAAGTTGCAGAACAAGGAAAAGAGGAAAGGTAATAAACAAGGTGAAAATTCTGCTAACGTTACTCGTGATGATAGTTGCGATGATGCTCTTGTTGTTATTGCTGGATGTGCTGAGACCAATGATGAGTGGGTACTTGACACTGCATGCACTTTTCATATGTGTCCACATAGAGATTGGTTTAATACATTTGATTCCACTACTTCTGCTGGTTCCGTTTTGGGTTTTGATAATTCGCCATGCAAGATTGAAAGCATATGTTCCGTTCGAATCAAGATGTTTGATGGCACAATTAGAACTTTGATAGATATTCGGTATATTACGAAGATGAAGAGAAATCTTATCTCTGTTAGTGCCCTTGATGCAAAGGGGTACAAATATTCAGGTGGAGATAGTGTTTTGAAGGTCACCAAAGGCTCCCTTGTTGTGATGAAAGGTGACTTAAGTTCGACCAATGGTCTTTATTATATTCGAGGTTCTACTGTTTCAGGTAACGCTACTCTAGTTATTTCAAAGAATTCTGATTGTGATGCTGCTAACCTTTGGCATATGCGTGTTGGACATATGAGTGAACTTGGTTTGGCAGATTTAAATAAGAGAGGTCTTCTTGATGGATATGAACCTGGTAAATTGAAATTTTGTGAGCATTGTATCTTTGGCAAACACAAGAGGGTGAAGTTCAATACTTCGACCCATACAACTGAAGGTATTCTTGATTATGTGCATTCTGATTTATGGGGACCATCTTGCAAGAAGTCATTAGGTAGTGCAAGTTACATGCTGACTATTATTGATGATTATTCGAGAAAAATTTGGCCTTATTTCTTGAAGCATAAATATGAAGCATTCTCAGCATTTAAGGAGTGGAAGATTATGATTGAGAGGCAAACTGAAAGGAAGGTAAAGATACTTCGCACTGATAATGGTACGGAATTCTATTCTAAGCAATTTAAGAATTATTGCAAGTCTGAAGGCATTGCCAGACATTGCACCGTTCCTCATACTCCTCAACAAAACGATGTTGCTGAGCGTATGAACAGGACTATTATTTCCAGAGCCCGTTGCATGTTGTGCAATGCAGGTTTGCATAGGCGTTTTTGGGCTGAGGCCGCTTCCACTGCTTGTTATCTCATTAACCGTTCACCATCTATTTCTCTTAATAAGAAAACTCCAATTGAGGTATGTTCTGGTTCACCCGCTGATTATTCACAGTTGAGAGTTTTTGGTTGCACTGCTTATGCTCATGTTGATAATGGAAAGTTGGAGCCTAGGGTTGTTAAGTGCATCTTTCTTGGTTATAAGTCTGGTGCTAAAGGTTTTAAACTGTGAAGTGCTGAAACCCAGAAGGTTGTTATTAGCATAAATGTTATCTTTAATGAATCTGCTATGTTACATGATGTTTCATCTACTAATGTTCCCGTTGAGAGTGAACAGCAGCCTATTGTTCAGGAGCCTACTGTTCAGGTGGAGCATGTTATTGAAACAGGCGATACATCTGGTAATGAAATTGTTGATGCACATGATGAACTCGTCGTTGATGATGAGCATGTCACTCCCACTCCAAATCAGCCTATTGTTCCACCCAGTTGGAATCTTGCACGTGATAGAGTTAGACGGGGTATTAATAAACCCGACAGGTTAATTGAAGAGTGCAATGTTGTTTCTTTTGCTTTATCTGTTGCAGAAGAAATTGAAGGTAATGCCGAGCCTTCTTCATATTCCGAGGCTATTATTTCTGGTGATAGTAATAAGTGGATGACCACTATGCGTGATGAGATGGAATCACTTGAAAAGAATGGCACTTGGGATTTAGTAAAATTGCCTAGAGAGAATAAATCTATTCGTTGCAAGTGGGTTTTCAAGAGGAAAGAAGGTGTTTCTCCTAATGATGAGACAAGATATAAAGAAAGGTTAGTTGCTAAAGGTTATAGACAAATTCCAGGTATTGACTATAACGAAGTCTTTTCTCCTGTTGTGAAGCATAGCTCTATTCACACTTTACTTAGTATTGTTGCCATGCATGATTTTGAGCTTGAACAATTGGATGTTAAAAATGCATTCTTACATGGAGAACTAGAAGAGGATATTTATATGGAACAACCTAAAGGTTTTGTTATTCCTGGAAAAGAAAAGCTTGTCTGCAAGTTAAATAAATCTCTTTATGGATTGAAGCAACCCCCTAGACAGTGGTACAAGAGATTTGACACTTTTATGCTCTCTCAAGGTTTCAAAAGGTCTAGTTATGATAGTTGTGTTTATTTAAAAACTGTCAATGGTTCAACTATTTATTTGCTCCTTATGTTGATGATATGATTATTGCTGCAAAGAGTATGTCAGAGTTTAGTGAACTAAAGAAGCAATTGAGTAATGAATTTGAGATGAAGGATCTGGGTGCAGCAAAGAAAATTCTTGGCATGGAAATATCCAGAGATAGACCGTGTGGAAAAGTATATCTAAGTCAGAAGGGATATATTGATAAAGTTCTTCGTCATTTTAATATGAATAATGCCAAGCCAGTGAGTACACCGTTAGCTGCACACTTCAAATTGTCATCAGCTTTATGTCCTAAGTCAGATTTTGATATTGAGTACATGTCTAGAGTTCCCTATTCGAGTGCAGTTGGTTCACTTATGTATGCCATGGTTTGTTCTCGTCTGGATTTATCTTATGCATTGAGTGTTGTCAGTAGATACATGGCTAATCCTCGAAAAGAGCATTGGAAAGCAGTTCGGTGGATTTTCAGATACCTACGAGGTACTTCTAATGCTTATTTACAGTTTGGGAAAACTAGAGATGGACTTGTTGGTTTTGTTGATTCTGATTTTGCTGGTGATTTGGATAAGAGAAGATCACTCAAATGTTATGTTTTCACCATCGGTGGTTGTGCTGTGATTTGGAGAGCAACTTTGCAGTCTATTGTGGCTTGTTCCACTACTGATGCTGAGTATATGGCTATTTCTGAGGCATGCAAAGAAGCTATCTGGTTGAAAGGTTTGTACACTGAGCTTTCTGGAGATTCATCTTGCCCTACCGTATTTAGTGACAGTCAAAGTGCCATATATCTTACAAAGAATCCAATGTACCATGAGAGAACAAAGCACATTGATGTCATATATCACTATATTCGAGATGTCGTTGCTGAAGGTGATTTGAAGGTATGCAAGATAAGTACTCATGATAATCCTGCTGATATGATGACAAAGCCAGTTCCGACCAATAAGTTTGAGCTTTTCTCAAGATTAGTTGGTATTTCTCACTAGTCCTATGGACTTTGATGCACAAGGTGTTTATGCTAATTTGGATGGAGTTATTTAATTTCTTCGACTGCTTGAGGGAATTTGGATCAAGGTGGAGATTGTTAAATTGTGATCCAAATTATACCGTATTGGACTAGACATAGTACATACGGCGTGGGCCTTTGCGTTGGTACCAACGCGTACGAGTACAACTCGTTTACTTATCCTACAAGGACTCTTATGTGTTTCCCTACCCCATGTAGTCGCATCTAAGACGGTCTGTCGTCTCGTGCTTGTAATACTCCTCCATCATAGTAATTGCGCCTTTGTGCGCCCGTGGTTTTCTCCGACAAGGGTTTCCACGTAAAAATCCGTGTCTCTCTATCTTGTTTATTTTCCGTTATTATCTAAGAAGTGTGGTAAATTTTTAGAATTTTTGGAGTTAGGGAAGTATGATGAATCTTGCATTCTTTACATACTGTACTGTTTTGGCAGATTGCTGTTATGTTTGCATTGTTTGCATATGTTTGCTTGTTTAATGATTCTATTTGAGGATAGGACTATTAAATATGCAGAGGCATTTAGTATGCAATGTTGAATAATAATTTTAGTAATTTTCTACAGTAGAGAATGATAAGGTTTTGCATTGATTTATACTAACTTATCTCATGAGTTCTTGTTGAGTTTTGTGTGGATGTAGTTTTTGAGATTTAGGGAAACCGTGATATGAGAGGAATTAAGGAGACACAAAAGCTCAACCTTGGGGATGCCCAAGGCATCCCAAGTTAATATTCCAAAAATTCTGAAGCATCTAAGCTTGCGGATGCCCCGGTAGGCATCCCACCTTTTTTCTTCAACAATTATCGGTTAGTATCGGTTGAGCCTAAATTTTTGCTTCTTCACATGAGTTGTGCTATGTTTGAATGTAATTTTATTTTGTTTTCCTTGCTGTTTATATAAAATACTTAGGTTTGAAGGTTTTTAAATAAAAGAGAGTCCTCAAATAGCTACCCATTTACATGACTACTCGCTTGTTCTTCACTTATATCTTTTTGGAGTAGCTTGTCATTTACTCTTGTGCTTCACTTATATCCTATGAGTAAGTTGTTGAATAAATTGAATGTCATGAAGTTGAAATCATATCATGCCTAGTGGTAGCTTCACATTGGGTTTAGAAAGTGAAATATTTTGAGGCTTGATAATCACAATATTGGTCATACAAGCAATTCATGAATGATTATTTGAAGGAAGAGAACTTTCACATGCAAATACACTATCTTGGAAATCTTTTGTGATTGTGAGCCCCCCATCAAAATATTATATGCCAAAATTGTTAACGTTGGACAAGGAAGACAACGTAATGATTTATGTTTGTTCATATTCACATAGAAGTTATATTGTCATAGATCCTTCAACATGTGGTGCTTGCCCACCATCTTTGCCATTCAAAAATTCCGCAGCAAGTAGAGATACTACTTGTGCACCCAAAAACCCTTAAACCCAAATCTTATTTTCAAGAGGGATTGAGTAAGATCCTTCAAGTAAGTTGTCCTCGGTGCAACAAGGCAATAAAAATTGCTTCTAAAAGTGTTAGATCATTTAGTGTAAGAGAAAATTGAGCGTTGTACGAACTTGTGATGGCGTAGAATAAAAGTGACAAACTGCATAATAATGGTTGCTATCACAAGGGGCAATATAATGTGACATTCTTTTGCACTAAGGGGTTGAGCATACTGATACGTCTCCAACGTATCTATAATTTTGATTGTTCCATGCTATTATATTACCCCTTTTGGATGTTTATGGGCTTTATTTTACACATTTATATCATTTTTGGGACTAACCTACTAACCGGAGGCCCAGCCCGTATTGCCTTTTTTTGCCTATTTCAGTATTTCGAAGAAAAGGAATATCAAACGAAGTTTAAACGGAATGAAACCTTCGGGAGCATGATTTTTGGAACGAACGTGATCCAGAGGACTTGGAGTGCAAGTCAAGAAGCAATCGAGGCGTCCAGGAGATAGGAGGGCGCGCCCACCCCTCCTGGGCGCGCCCCTGTCTCCTAGGCCCCACGAGCGGCCACCGACGTACTTCTTCCTCCTATATATACCTACGTACCCCAAAAACATCCAGGGAGCCACCGAAACACAATTTCCACCGTCATAACCTTTTGTACCCACGAGATCCCATCTTGGAGCCTTCGCCGGCGCTCCGGCGGATGCGGAATCGACCACCGAGGGCTTCTACATCAACACCATAGCCCCTCCGATGAGTTGTGAGTAGTTTACCACAGACCTTCGGGTCCATAGTTATTAGCTAGATGGCTTCTTCTCTCCTTTTGGATCTCAATACAATGTTCTCCCCCTCTCTTGTGGAGATCTATTCGATGTAAACTCTTTTTGCGGTGTGTTTGTCGAGATCCGATGAATTGTGGGTTTATGATCAAGTTTATCTATGAGAAATATTTGAATCTTCTCTGAATTCTTTTATGTATGATTGAGTTATCTTTGCAAGTCTCTTCGAATTATCAGTTTGGTTTGGCCTACTAGATTGATCTTTCTTGCCATGGGAGAAGTGCTTAGCTTTGGGTTCAATCTTGTGGTGTCCTTACCCAGTGACAGAAAGAGTTGCAAGGCACGTATTGTATTGTTGCCATCGAGGATAAAAAGATGGGGTTTATATCATATTGCATGAGTTTATCCCTCTACATCATGTCATCTTTCTTAATGCGTTACTCTGTTCTTATGAACTTAATACTCTAGATGCATGCTGGACAGCGGTCGATGTGTGGAGTAATAGTAGTAGATGCAGGCAGGAGTCGGTCTACTTGTCGCAGACATGATGCCTATATACATGATTAGGCCTAGATAATCTCATAATTATTCGCTTTTCTATCAATTGCTCGACAGTAATTTGTTCACCCACCGTAATACTTATGCTATCTTGAGAGAAGCCTCTAGTGAAACCTATGGCCCCCGGGTCTATCTTTTATCATATAAGCTTTCAATCTACTTTTATTTGCATCTTTACTTTTTGCATCTATATTATAAAATACCAAAAGTATATTTATCTTATCATACTATCTCTATCAGATCTCACTTTTGCAAGTGGCCGTGAAGGGATTGACAACCCCTTTATTGCGTTGGTTGCGAGTTCTTTGTTTGTTTGTGTAGGTGCATGGGACTTTTGAGGAGCCTCCTACTAGATTGATACCTTGGTTCTCAAAAACTAATGGAAATACTTACGCTACTATTGCTGCATCACCCTTTCCTCTTCAAGGAAAACCAACGCAAGCTCAAGACATAGCAATAAGGATTTCTGGCGCCGTTGCCGGGGAGGTCTTCGCTCAAGTCAAGACATACCAAGTACCCATCACAAACTCATCTCCCTCGCATTTACATTATTTGCCATTTGCCTCTCGTTTTCCTCTCCCCCACTTGACCCTTGTCGTTTTATTCGCCCTCTCTTTCCCAATCTTCTTCTCTCTCTTTTGCTTGCTTTCTCCTTCTTCGCTTTTGTTTGCCGTTATGTCTAAAATTGGGGAGATTATCGTCGATATGGACAATAATGATAACATGGAAAATTCTGAGGCTCCGGCTGAAGAACCCCCTATCTTGCATACTAAAAAGTTTCGAATCGGTAGTGGTAACATTATTGGAAAAGGTGTTATTCAAGATTTCTTTACTTGTGTCGGTGCTTTACCTTCCATGGGTGGTTCTATTCTTCATAGAACTAGTAGTCTTGCGGATGCTATAGCTATGCTTGTAGTTGAACTTGAAAGACAATTTATGCATATGCATCCTTGCATACAAAAAAATTTCCTAGAATTTTCCAATATTGAGCATTCTTCTGTTAAGCGCGTTGTTACTATCTTTTTGGCTCATGAGTTTAGATTTATAATAAGAGAGACCAAAGAAATCTTTGCGCACTATAGGGTGGACGCCGGTCGTCCTCCCATAGAGGCAGTCCTCTTTGATCAAGAGGAAATTAGGCGTTTTCAATCTTCGGACTATGTTGCTTTCAATGAAAACCTTAGAAAAATGGTTCCTACCAATGTCTTGATTGATTGAATTTCCGAACTTAATAATGATTTTTCTCTTCGAAATAATGAGCTAGGATACTATCTTGAGTATAGGCTCACGAGATTTTGCCAAAAGAATGCTTTTAGTGGTGAATTAGTTGTGCATTATGAAGGGCCAAAGGAGGAACCCGTTCCTCCTGAGATTGATCTTGGGGACTTTTATCCCGCTAAATTTAGCCCTTTTGATTATTTTTGCTTGCCTCAAAGAAAACTTGCTGCCGAACGCAGAGAATATGATATGAGTTTTCATGATCTATCTTATTATTATGGCACTACTTAGATCTATCTTCGCTTTTATGCCTAGCTAGGGGCGTTAAACGATAGCGCTAGTCGGGAGGCAACCCAATTTTCTTTGTGTTTTTTGTTTTTGTTTAGTAATAAAATTTTGCATCTACCTTCTGTTTAGATGTGTTTTTATGTTTTAATTAGTGTTTGTGCCAAGTAGAACCTATAGGATAACCTATGATGATAGTTAATTTGATTCTGCTGAAAAACAGAAACTTTGCGCTCACGAAAAAAAAATCAGTAAATCACAGAAACGTGATTTTGCATTGATTCTTTTTGCTTCTGATCAATAAACAAATTTTCCAGGACATACTATTTTGGTAGGATATTTAGAGTTCCAGAAGTTTGCGTTAGTTACAGATTGCTACAGACTATTCTGTTTTTGACAGATTCTGTTTTTCGTGTGTTGTTTGCTTATTTTGATGCATCTATGGGTAGTATTAAGTGGTATGAACCATAGAGAACTTGGAATACAGTAGGTTTCGAACCAAAATTAATAAGGAATGAGTTCATTACAGTACCTTATGTGGTGGTTTTGTTTTCTTTCTAACGGAGCTTATAAGATTTCCTGTTGAGTTTTGTGTTGTGAAGTTTTCAAGTTTTGGGTAAAGCTTTGATGGACTATGGAATAAGGAGTGGCAAAAGTCTAAGCTTGGGGATGCCCAAGGCACCCCAAGATATTCAAGAATAGCCAAAAGCCTAAGCTTGGGGATGCCCCGGGAAGGCATCCCCTCTTTCGTCTTCGTTCATTGGTAACTTTACTTGGAGCTATATTTTTATTCGCCACATGATATGTGTTTTGCTTGGAGCGTCGTGTATTATATTAGTCTTTGCTTTTTATTTTACCACAATCATCCTTGCTGTACACACCTTTTGGGACAAGCCTACTTGATTGAATGTATTAGAATTTGCTATGTGCTTCACTTATATCTTTTGAGCTAGATAGTTTTTGCTCTAGTGCTTCACTTATGTCTTTTAGAGCACGGCGGTGGCTTAATTTTGTAGAAATTGCTAGTCTCTCATGCTTCACTTATATTATTTTGAGAGTCTTTTAGAACAGCATGGTATTTGCTACGGTTATAAATTGGTCCTAGAATGGTAGGCATCCAAGTTGGGTATAATAAAAACTATCATAGGAAGTGAATTGGATGCTATGATCAACTTGATACATGATAATTGTTTTGAGATATGGAGGTAGTGATATTAAAGTCATGCTAGTTGGGTGATTATGAATTTAAAGAATGCTTGTGTTGAAGTTAGCAAATCCCGTAGCATGCACGTATGGTTAAAGTTGTGTAACAAATTTGAAACATGAAGTGTACCTGGCTTGTGCATCGTTATGAGTGGCGGTCGGGGACGAGCGATGGTCTTTTCCTACCAATCTATCCCTCTAGGAGCATGCGCATAGTGCTTGATTTTTGATGACTTATAAATTTTTGCAATAAGTATATGAGTTCTTTTGACTAATGTTAAGTCCATGGATTATACACACTTTTACCTTTCCACCATTGCTAGCCTCTTCGGTACCGTGCATTGCCCTTTCTCACTTTGAGAGTTGGTGCAAACTTCGCCGGTACATCCAAACCCCGTGATACGATACGCTCTATCGCACATAAACCTCCTTATATATTCCTCAAAACAGCCACCATACCTACCTATTATGGCGTTTCCATAGCCATTCCGAGATATATTGCCATGCAACTTTCCACCGTTCCGTTCATCATCATCATGACATACTTTACTTTTGTCATATTGCCATTGCATGATCATGTAGTCGACATCGTATTTGTGGCAAAGCCACCATGCATAACTTTTCATACATGTCACTCTTGATTCATTGCACCATCCCGGTACACCACCGGAGGCATTCATATAGAGTCATATCTTGTTCTAGTTTCGAGTTGTAATTCATATGTTGTAATCAATGAAAGTGTGATGATCATCATTATTAGAGCATTGCCCAAAATAAAAAATAAAAAAGGCCAAAAGAAAAAAAAGAAAGGCCAAAGAAAAAAAAGAAAAAAGTAAAAATAAATAAAAGGGGCAATGTTACTATCTCTTTTTCCACACTTGTGCTTCAAAGTAGCACCATGTTCTTCATGTAGTGAGTCTCATATCTTGTGCTTCAAAGTAGCACCATGTTTTTCATATAGTGAGTCTCATATGTTGTCACTTTCATATAATAGTGGGGATTTTTCATTATAGAACTTGGCTTGTATATTCCTACGATGGGCTTCCTCAAATGCCCTAGGTCTTCAAGAGGAAGCAAGTTGGATGCACACCCACTAGTTTTCTTTTGTTGAGCATTCATAGCTCTAGTGCATCCGTTGCATGGCAATCCCTACTCCTCATGTTGACATCAATTGATGGGCATATCCATAGCCCGTTGATTATCCTCGTCAATGTGAGACTTTCTCCTTTTTTGTCTTCTCCACAGAATCCCCATCATCATATTCTATTTCACCCATAGTGCTATATCCATGGCTCACGCTCATGTATTGCGTGAAGGTTGAAAAGTATGAGATTATTTAAGTACAAAACAATTGCTTGGCTTGTCATCGGGGGTGTAAAATTTGGGAACATCTTTGTGTGACGAAAATGAAGCATAGCCTAACTATATGATTTTGTAGGGATGAACTTTCTTTAGCCATGTTATTTTGAGAAGACATGATTGCTTTGATTAGTATGCTTGAAGTGTTACTATTTCTTTTATCAATATGAACTTTTATTTTGAATCATTTGGATCTGAACATTCATGCCACAATAAAGAAAATTACATTGAGAATTATGCTAGGTAGCATTCCACATAAAAAAATCTGTTTTTATCATTTACCTACTCGAGGACGAGCAGGAATAAAGCTTGGGGATGCTTGATACGTCTCTAACGTATCTATAATTTTTGATTGTTCCATGCTATTATGTTAACCCTTTTGGATGTTTATGGACTTTATTTTACACATTTATATCATTTTTGGGACTAACCTAACCGGAGGCCCAACCCGTATTACTGTTTTTTTTGCCTATTTCAGTATTTCGAAGAAAAGGAATATCAAACAGAGTCCAAACGGAATGAAACCTTCGGGAGCGTGATTTTTGGAACGAACGTGATCCAGAGGACTTGGAGTGCAAGTTAAGAAGCAATCGAGGCAGCCAGGAGATAGGAGGGCACGCCCACTCCTCCTGGGCACGCCCCGTGTCTCCTGGTCCCCATGAGCAGCCACCGATGTACTTCTTCCTCCTATATATACCAACGTACCCCAAAAACATCCAGGGAGCCACCGAAACACAATTTCCACCGCTGTAACCTTCTGTATCCGCGAGATCCCATCTTGGAGCCTTCGCCGGCGCTCCGACGAAGGGGGAATTGACCACGAAGGGCTTCTACATCAACACCATAGCCCCTCTGATGAGTTGTGAGTAGTTTACCACGAACCTTCGGGTCCATAGTTATTAGCTAGATGGCTTCTTCTCTCCTTTTGGATCTCAATACAATGTTCTCCCCCTCTCTTGTGGAGATCTATTCGATGTAAACTCTTTTTGCGGTGTGTTTGTCGAGATCCGATGAATTGTGGGTTTATGATCAAGTTTATCTATGAGAAATATTTGAATCTTCTCTGAATTCTTTTATGTATGATTGAGTTATCTTTGCAAGTCTCTTCGAATTATCAGTTTGGTTTGGCCTACTAGATTGATCTTTCTTTCCATGGGAGAAGTGCTTTGCTTTGGGTTCAATCTTGTGGTGTCCTTACCCAGTGACAGAAAGGGTTGCAAGGCACGTATTGTATTGTTGCCATCGAGGATAAAAAGATGGGGTTTATATCATATTGCATGAGTTTATCCCTCTACATCATGTCATCTTTCTTAATGCGTTACTCTGTTCTTATGAACTTAATACTCTAGATGCATGCTGGACAGCGGTCGATGTGTGGAGTAATAGTAGTAGATGCAGGAAGGAGTCGGTCTACTTGTCGCGGACGTGATGCCTATATACATGATCATGCCTAGATAATCTCATAATTATTCGCTTTTCTATCAATTGCTCGATAGTAATTTTTTCACCCACCGTAATACTTATGCTATCTTGAGAGAAGCCTCTAGTGAAACCTATGGCCCCCGGGTCTATCTTTTATCATATAAGCTTTCAATCTACTTTTATTTGCATCTTTACTTTTTGCATCTATATTATAAAATACCAAAAATATATTTATCTGATCATACTATCTCTATCAGATCTCACTTTCGCAAGTGGCCGTGAAGGGATTAACAACCCCTTTATTGCGTTGGTTGCGAGTTCTTTGTTTGTTTGTGTAGGTGCGTGGGACTTTTGAGGAGCCTCTCATTGGATTGATACCTTGGTTCTCAAAAACTGAGGGAAATACTTACGCTACTCTTGCTGCATCACCCTTTCCTCTCCAAGGAAAACCAACACAAGCTCAAGATGTAGCACATACAAACAAATAAGCGCATGGTAACCTCTGTTTCCCTCTGCGAAAGGCCTACCTTTTACTTTTCAGCATTTACTTTTATGCAAAGAGTCAAAGTTTTTCTCTCTTTTCCTTTTTATTTTTCTCTTTTGGCAAGCATCATGTGGTGAGGAAAGAACTAGGCACATATATCCAGTTGGATATGGGTAGCATGAGTTACTATTGTTGACATCACCCTTGAGGTTAATACATTTGGAGGCGAAATTATAAGCTCCTATCTTTCTATGTGTCCGATTGAAACGTTTTGCTCATGTGTATGTGGTGAGTGTTAGCAATCATAGAAGACTATATGATGGTTGAGTATGTGGATCTCTTACTTAGACTCCGTTGAATAAGTTGAATTGCAATTGTTTGGTGACTAAGAATATAGGTTGTTAAGTTTCAAGAGAATTCATTGTTTGAACCTTAACATGTGAATTGGTTGCTACTTGGTCGTGAGAAGTTTTGTAAGAAAGAATTTTTGTTATGATGCTAGGAAAAGTGATTGAAATTGTCATTGATCAAACTTGTGCACTTTGCTAGCATTCACACTTCATAAATTATTTCTTTTATCATTTACCTACTCAAGGACGAATAGGAATTAAGCTTGGAGATGCTGATACGTCTCCAACGTATCTATCTTTTATGAATTATCCATGCCATGTTTACAATAATTTTATATAGTTTTGGTATGATTTGCATGGAACTAACCAGGACTGATGCTGTTTTTAGCAGATCTATCGTGGTGTTGTTTTTTGTGCAGAAACGAAGGTCTCCAAACACCGTGAAACTTTTTGTGGATTTTTTCTGGACCAAAAGACTAGCAATGGGCCAGAGTAGCACCTGGGGGGTGACCCGAGGGGGCACAACCCACCAGGGTGCGCCTAGTGGCCCAGGTGCGCCCCGGTGGGTTGTGCCCACCTCGGTGGCCTCCCACACCCCCTCTTCGCCCTATAAATTGTCAAATATTCCAAAACCCCTCACGGAGAACCTAGATCAGAAGTTCCGCTACCGCAAGTCTCTGTAGCCACCGAAAACCAATTGGCAGCCCATTCCGGCACCCTGCCGAAGGGGGAGATCATCACCTGTGGCCATCTTCATCATCCCGGCAGCCACCACGATGAGGAGGGAGTAGTCCACCCTCGGGGTTGAGGGTTTGTACCGGTAGCTATGTGTTTAATATCTCTCTCTCTCTTGTGATCTTGAGATGTCACGATCTTGATGTATCATGGGCTTTGTTAACATAGATGGATCATATGATGTTTCTCCCCTCTCTACTCTTGTTGTGATAAATTGAATCTTTACTCTTGGAAGTTTTGTCTTGTCGGATTTAATGTTCAGATCTGAGAACACATGATGCATGTCTTGCAGTATGAATACTTGAGGTGACAATGGGGTATCATATTGATTCACTTAATGCATGTTATGGCACTCAACTTGCGCATTCCCAAGGTGACATTGGGGTAATCTATGCATAGGGGTTGATGCACGTTTTTTATTACCTTTTCTCCAATAGAAACTTTGGGGTCCCCTTGTAGTTCTTTGTGTGGATTGAATATTATGATCATGAAGTTGTTTGATGCATATCATAGAATTAACTCACAGATACTTGTGGTGATATTGGAGTATCTAGGTGACATTAGAGTTGGTTGATGTGTGTCATATGGTGTTATTTTAGTACGAACTCATGGTTAGATTGATCGGAAAGAATAGCTTTGTGTTATTTTAGTACGAACTCTAGGATAAATTGATTGGAAAGAATAGCTTTGAGGTGGTTTCATACCCTACAAACAATTTCTATCTTTTGTTCTCCGCTAATAGGAACTCGGGAGTGATTCTATTGCACTTTGAGGGATAATCATATGATCCAACTATGTTAGCATTGTTGAGAGATTACACTAGTGAAAGTATGCACCCTAGGCCTCATTTTCCATCATTGCAATACTGTTTGTGCTCTTTTTACTATTTACTACCTTGCTGTTTTTTATTGTTCGCACTATAAAAACTCATATCTACTACCCATACTACACTTTTATCACCATCTCTTCGCTGAACTAGTGCACCTATACAATTTGCTATTGTATTGGGTGTGTTGGGGACACAAGAGATTTCTTGTATTTGATTGCAGGGTTGCTTGAGAGAGACTATCTTCATCCTACACCTCCCACGTATTGATAAACCTTAGGTCATCCACTTGAAGGAAAATTGCTACTGTCCTACAAAACTCTGCGCTTGGAGGGCCAACATGAGTCTACAAGAATAAAGTTGTGTGGTAGACATCAATGCCACCTCAACGCAGGCTCAACTAGCCGAGGGTCGCACAGTGCTTAGCCCAACAACACTGGGGCAGGGGTTAAGGAAGGTTCTGGAAGGTGGGCCCATGAAAAAGGAGAGGAACAGATTGGGGAAGAGAGGCTTTGCTGCCTACAAACAAGCCAGAGCGCATAGCAGCCAGACGACGGATTTTGAAGAGCGTGTACCCGTCAAAGGTGGCGCCTTGTTCAATGTCACGGGTGAGCCGATGCTACCACCGAAACCACTGGAGGCAATATCAGGGGATCTCAGGAGACTGCACGGCCATGTGCTGTCGACTGAGAAAAGCCTACTAGCCTCGAAGGATCCAGGATATCGACATTCACGACTCGTGTGCCTGAGGGGAAGTGATACCTCGACACATGACCTGCGAAGGTGTTCTTCCTGTGATATGAGCATATATTCGAGATGTTTCTGACAAGGCGGCTCGATTTTACAATCGTCCACCTTTTTGCGCTACATATGGGCTCCGTCATGAAGAGAGAAATACTACTAGGGAAAAGCCTAGCAGTAGCACGTGTTTTTGGCCTATCAGTAGCGCGGGTAACCGCGCTACTGATACGGCGCTACAACTAAAGATTATCAGAAGCGTGTGTCCACCCATGCTACTGCGATATCCACTTAGTAGTAGCGCTTCCTGGGAAGAGCGCTACTGGTAATTACTAGTAGTGCTTCTGGCAGCCCGCGCTACTACTGTTATTTCGTATTCTATTTCTTTTTTATTTCATGTTGTATTCATACACCTTATACAAGTTTTCACATAGTAGGAATTTAGAAATTGTTTTTACATCATAATGAGTTATTACATCACTGCGTGAAAGAACCGTCGACTAGTTTCAAGTGGATGGACATCCACTTGAAACTAATCTGTGTTTTTTCACCCAATGATATAATATATATCATCGTCATCATATCATTAACAACTTATCATCATAATATATCATTATCATATAGCACCTCCTCATGATCATCATTTTCATCAATGAGACATCATATAGCAAGTTGGTCACTAGTCATAATCACAACTCCTCCTCATCATCATGAACTCTAACATATTGTACCACATAATAACACATTGTACCTAGGACCTAGTTCTCTCTCATAGGACTACTACCTTCTCTTAAGTAAAATAGCATAAAACAAGATAGGGCCTGACTCGAGAATGGAGATTATCCTGTCTCCAATTCTTTCCCTTGGCACAATGTTGCTTCCAAGTAGCTCCCTACGAGTGACCATACATTTTTTCCAATCGTTGATTGTCATGTCTTCATTGGTTTTTGAAATCCGATATGAACAGGACTGATTAGTAGGATAACCAGGCCGTATATTCAAAACATCAAGGCAACCTTTCTGAAACATCAGATGAGGCACACACTCCTGCGGGATTATTTGTTGAAAAACATAGTAATAACTTCGTAGTTAGCAATGTAGTTCAATTTTAGAAGAATTTATGCAAAAGATGCACACATGTCGTAATAGTAAAAAATCTTACCATGACATCTCCATGGATGTTAGCATAGTTCAACACGTGCACTAGCGACACGTATTGACCATAATGTGGAGGAGTTTGATAATACATATTGTAATTCTCAAGATCAGTAATAAATGTGATCAGATGATTTTTCTCCTGATAAGTTAATTCTGAGCCATCGGTGTAGTAGGTTCTGTCTACCATCTTCCGCACATTCTTTGAAGAATGAAAATAAGTTATCAATGGAAATAAGCTGTCAACTATTTTGAAATAAACAATATACATTACTTAATAACTATGTTTGAGAAACTCACATAACGGTAGAATTGGAAGCGTATCAACAAGGACCCAATGTCTAAATTGTCTTCGACGATGTCAGGATCACCAAGATCCATGGTGACAAGCATACCCTCATGAAAATCATACATCTTGCAAAGTGCTTCCCAATTCGGGCAACCAAAATGGGATACGCTCTCAGAATTGTATAGATTTACCTGAAAATCCATACCATGATGGGTCCTTAGGTGAATTTTCTTTGTTCTCATACTTTCATGATCTTCAAAACCCATCCTCTCCAAGACATAGAGTCTTGCATGGCATGGGATAAGCTAGTCGAATTATAACAGACGAAAATTACACGTTGAAGTAGTAGAAGTCGAGCTTAATTATGAAAAAAAAACACTTTGCGTCGTAGCGTACCGTTTCAACATCGAAGGTCTCCTGGAGCTTAATGCTAAAGCACGTACCTTCTACCAAGTGAGGCCTGTCGCAGAAACCCCGGTTGTCGCCGCACCAGGAGCACTCCATGAGACTTTCGTCCGACGACATTTCCTATGTTCATAATTCAAAGATTAAACTTCTAAAATTCAATATATGTACTACAAAAACTAAATTAGATCATTATTATTCAGCACAGGTTGAGTATCGGTCCGTCGAGTCTTTTTTTGAAAACTCTTAGCTCACGTGGTGTATATATATATTCGACCGTTGGTGATGGTCGCTCCTCCCTTCGTCCCCGAGTGCATTAAACCAACATGTCTACCACACGGGAATGAATGAGAAGCGACCCCCATGACAACAGTCGGCATTCTTCTTCTGTCATATATGGTGGACACACTCCCTCACTGATTTTTCGATCGTCGGTGATGGTCGTTACTCGTCCTTCCCCTAGTGTATAACAAAGGTCTAGCACAAGGAGAAGAAGGAGAAACGACCCCCACGAAAACAGTCGGGATTGTCATGTAAGGAGCCTCGACAGACTTAAAGTCATCCCGAAATGTTGTTTAATTATCTTTTTAGAAAATCCAGGCCACTTGAAATTTCCTACATATTCTAGCACAAGTCATGCCAAATTCACGGAAAAATCCGGCATGACCTTTGCTAAAAAAAGACATATCGAGCGCCTGAAATTTGCCGGGATGGAAATTAATCAACACTCCGGCAAAACATAGGCCACTTGGGCAAGCACATATCCTATTTGCATTCAAACTTGATGATCACTGCATTCAAACTTGATTGTCATTGCATTTCAATGACTGAAAATATGAACAAAAACATTTCAAAATATCTTATAGGACTCATATTGACATGGAGATTTGGCTGGTCTCACCTCGAGGTCGGAGGGGGTCCGTGACGGGGAAGACGGTGGCGACGACATGGAGATTTGGCTGCAAAAACAAAATATAAATAAAAACATTATTATCCTCATCTTACGACTTAGTTAAACCCTATAAGCTATCAACCAATCAAATGCATACGCCTTGCATAGTGCTCTCCAATTTGAGCATTCAAAATAGGAGTAGTTCTCCAATTTGAGCATTCAACGAGCAAAACTAAATCATAAAACAAATTAGTATTCAAAGCATGCATTCAATAAGCAAAACTAAATCATCTCTTGCATCCGTACATCGTCGAATATTATCACTAATACATCTCGAGTAGTATCATACATATAACCTCACTAATACAGCTAAAACCCTAGCGAACAACGGGTATCGGCTCGGGCGGTGGACACCCAAAGAGAAGGAACCATCACAGGATCATAGCTCCAGTGAGATCCCTGAAGAACCTGCCAGGTATTGGAGAACCTACCCTCCAACGCAACCATGTAGCGACGGACGTGCTCGCCCTCCTCACTGACACGGTGATGTACCACCTCCATGGGGTCCTCAAGCCTCCGCACCATCACTGGCCCACGCGACCGCCACCAAAGAAGGTTCAGGTCAACGGTGGGCTGGCTCCTCACCAAGCTGCGCCTCCCGGAAAGTAGCACATGCCAGTACCAGCCCGTCGGAGCCCAGTCCCGGACATGGCCCCTCTAATCAAGCAGCCCTCCTCTGCTGAGTCGACGACGAGGATGCGAGATAGGCATTGTCGACGTCGATGCGGGAATAATTGCTTTAGCTAAAAAAAATAAACTAGTTCTATTAATTTTCGTACTAAAAATAAAATAGTTGTATTAATTCAACTAGTTCAACTAAGCACTTACTATAAATAAAAATAAACTAGTTCTTACTAAAAATAAACTAGTTCAACTAGTTCTATTAATTATCTTACTAAAAAAACTAGTTCTATTAATTCAATTAGTTCTTACTAAAATAAACTATTTCAACTAGTTCTATTTATTTTCTTACTAAAAAAACTAGTTCTATTAATTCAACTAGTTCTTACTAAAAATTAACTAGTTCAACTAGTTCTTTTTAATTTTCTTACTAAAAAAACTAGTTCTATTAACTCAACTAGTTCTTACTAAAAATAAACTAGTTCAACTAGTTCTATTAATTTTCTTACTAATTCTATTAAACACTTACTAAAAAACAATAAAAAAACTATATTGATTTTTTCTCTAAACTAAACACTACTACCCTAATTCACATCTAGTTACTTGGTACTTAACCATCTACAACTACTTAAGCACCATTGAGGAACCCTAGGGATTTGTCCTAAAAACTACTTAAGCATCTACAACTGCAACCCTAATTAACATCTAGTTTACAATTATATTTACTTAACTACATAGAGTGCACAACAACTATATAACTACTTAAGCATCTACAAGTAGTAGCTGATTTGATGAACCCTAACTAATTAGATGAACCCTAAAATTTGATGAACCCTAGGAACCCTAGCTAGGCAGAGGTAGGGAAGGAGGAGGAGGAGGTGTAGGCGTGCTCACCTCAGGCGGCGGAGTTAGGGAGCAGCCGAGGGAGGGGCACGCAGCATCGAGGTCGAGGTCGGTGTCGAGGTCGATGTCGGGGTCGGGTTCGGCGTCGAGGTCGAGGTCAGGGTCGGGGTCGGCGTCGAGGTCGAGGTCGGGGTCGAGGGCAGTAGAGGGCGTGCAGAGGGCAACGGGAGAGCGCACGGCAGGCGACGGTGATGCAGGGCGACAACGGCGTCGATAGTAGATCGAGGTGGAATTTGGGGGAAGTGGCTGGGGGGAAGAAGAACCGCGTGGTTAAGTCAAAATTAGCTGTAGCGTGTTCGCGGAAAAGCATTGCTGCTACATTAGCTATAGCTAACATAGCTATAGCGCGGGCTAACAAAACGCGCTACTGATATGTTAGCTATATCGCTTGTACTGATAGCACGCTAGTGCTACGCCTTTCTCCTTTATTTTTATTTTTCTTTTATTTTCCATCACATTTTCTTTTTTTTTCTTTCCCCTTTTTCTATTTCTTTGATTCTCATTTACTTTTGTATATGTTTTTTATTTTATTTTATTTTATTTTCATTACCAGTAGCGCTTTCCGTGCAAAACATGCTGCTACAACTACCTTAGCTGCAGCGCGCTTTCCGTGAGCTCGCTGCTACTATTTCTAGCCTGTGGAGAACAGTGTCGGAATTATAGTAGTAGCGCTTCTTTTGCCTGGCACGCTACTGCTATAATCTTAAGTGCAACACGTTTATTTTACATGCGCTAGTGGTAAGTAGTAGTAGCGATTCTTTTTGACACGCGCTACTGGTACGTTTTTGTGTATAAAGTTTTCCCTAGTAGTGAAAAGTCTCACAAATCTGTGTGGCAGATCCATACTACATGCACGAGTCCTTCTTAAGTCTCCGCGACTTTGAGCGTAAAACTGCTAGGGAGTACCTCGAAAACTTCATGGTACAGAATAAGGACCAGGAAATTATCCTCCTGCCTTATCATCCAAAGTAAGTCAGTGCCGGACAACCCTTTCGTACATTTCAATCATTCCTTCTCGCTCACATGGAGAATAATTTGAGGTGTTTTTTCCCCGCAGCGACGGGCACACCATCCTTATCGTTCTTTACCCCTGAGTCTCCCACGCCGTGTATTTCGACCCTACTAGAAACTATAAGAAGAAGGACTACACGCACGTAATGAATATTCTAGATGATGCTCTCCAAGGCTTCAGCTTGAGGGGTGGCCACCTAAAGATCAGGAAACAAAGGATCAAGAAGACGGGTTTCTCGTAAAAAACTAACTTCTGCTGCATCCATATCCCAAAACCAAGCAAGAACGATGGATTCTACCTCCTCCATCTCATGATGGATTTCAGAAGGGATCACTAAAAGCTTTGCATGACAAGCAGAAACGATGATCATATCCGCAAGTGGGTAGAATCTCATGGAAGCGGATTATAAAATTAGAGATGACTTCTTTCGCATCTAGAGGGACATAGCAACGATCATCATGAAAGAAGTCGTCGAAGAGAAGGGGATGTTCCACCACGGCCCTATATCGCGAGCTGATGTCCGAACTCGCATAGGCATGCAACGTCAAGACCTCACTCCATTCAAGAAGCTAGGGTCCATCCTCGATGATATGGAAGGATGAAACTTCTAGTGATTTACGATGCCGATGATGATGATATCTGTCAGTTGAACTTGTATGTAGCTATGAAGCTTTGTGATGTCCACGGTCCCTGCCGAACTTGCGTAACGCTACTTTGTTAGTTTGGGTACGATGGCCTGTGTACCTCTAGTTAATTAGTTTGCGTACGATAAAATTACGTTTATTATTTATATGTTTACTATATGTTGCATCTAGTTGCTAACCCTTTCTTTTTCGTGTTGCTCAAGTATATTTAGTTGCATATCATTGTATATTCTCTTGATGAAGATGCATCTCTAACATGTACCTAGTTTCTTGATGGCGAAGAAGCAGTGCTATGTCGTGTACAAAGGTAAGGTTCCGGGAGTGTACGACGAGTGGCCTGAGTGTCAGGCACAAGTGGAGGGTGTCTCGGGCACCAGCCATAAAGGCTTCAAAAGCAAACAAGAAGCAGAAGCTAGTTACTTGAGGTTCACGCTAGCGCGAGAGAGGACTCATAACCGCCGCCTCATGTACTGCATAGTTCCATTCTCACTCATAGTGATAGCTCTTCTCGCGTATACCATTGTTTAGATGGATGACACTGTAGTTGCAAGTATTCAAGACTTGTATCGCTATTTTCGAGATGATGACGAGAGACCACTTTATGTTGGATGATGATTATGATGATGACATGATTTGATGAGACTATTAGTATGTATATGCTATGATTATATTTGTATATGTATGATATGCTAAAGATTATTGTATAAAGCCTGTTCAAATACAAAACAAATATGAAGAAAAAAATCAGAAACTAATAAAACTAGCAGCAGCGAGGGGGGTAAAGTTAGCAGCAGCGAGCTATTACCAGTAGCACGGCTTATATCAAAGCACTACAGCTATTAGCAGTAGCGCTGTACTGCAACGCACGCTACAGCTAACCATGTGTATAAGTAGCGCGTGTCAACACGCGCTACTGCTACAAATTAGCTGTAGCGCTGTATCAGTACCCGCGCTACTGATACACCCAAAACCCGCACTACTGCTAAGCTTTTTCCTAGTAGTGAGACTATGCTCGCCCTCAAGCAAATACCAAGCTCCATAATCATGATCATAGGTTTAGAGAGAGAGGGAGAGAGAGAGGTGTCGATAAAAGAAAATACAGACATAGTAGTATCATGATTGTTATTATAAAAATAATTATCAATCATAAAACTTCTCATGATTAAGTTACAATTCATTCAGAAGCAAAAGTGCAGGCAATAAACTTTCTTTGAAACTAACAAACTATGTTTTCAGTCATCAAGGCAATTGCAATTCATCGTATTTTCAGAAAGGGTCTATGTAAGAGCTTTTGATTTAGTAAACTTCACATACTCAACTATAATATAGTCTTCCATGATTGCTAGCAATCAAAGCATATTTTTAGAACAAACAATTTCAACCATACACAAAGGAAGACGTGGGTTTAATGTTTCACCTCCCAACTTACTTATCTCGGGGATAATGTCAATAATAATAACTCATGATTACACATATTTAGCTAGATTAATTAACTGGGCACTCGGGCCAGTTATATGTAGTACTCGTACTTGGTTAGTCTGTCTTGAAACATGAGAGCACGCACGAATCATTAGTTTGCAAATAATCGAGTTGACTCCAGTAAAGTACTAATTACGGCGAAAAACTGCGTAAATCAGATTACGCCGAAAGTAAAGTAGTAAATCAAGTTGAGTACTTTGAAACCACGACATTTATTTTGGATCGGAGAGAGTAATAATTACGCCGAAAGTAAACCAAAATTACCTAAAATTGTTGCTTGCTGCCAGATGGGGGTGAGGAATACTGCCTGCCTGCCTGCTCGCCGGGATCAGGGAATGGAAAGATGTGATGAACTAAACGAGTCGCTCCTCAACTAAGCAAGCAGATGATCCATCCCTGGTGCTCCGCCGCGTCGCCTCCTCTCAGCGCTCCGGCGAGCATCCCGCAGCGTGTGGCCCCCGGATCTGCTCTGCTGCGGTGAGAGGCAAGGGAGCAGGGGGTGGCGGCCGACCCTGGGAGTTGGGGTGGGACTGAGGTCGGAAGAAGAGGATAGGAGATACCTCTAGGTCACGGGATGGAGAAGATGATGGGCTTTGGATCACGGACCGTATGAACAGCGACCCATCTCCCCATTGCGGACCGCATGAACAGCGATCCATCTCGCTGTCTTTTCCAACTTCCCTTGTTGCAAAACATAGCGACATCAGTTTGACAAACTTGGGGCATGCGGTGCAAATCAATCGGCAGCTCAGCACTGAATCCGGAGGAAGAACAGTAAATATCGTCCTCGCAACAGAGCGCGGCGATGCTGCCACTTAAATTCCCCGTTTTCATAAAAAAATTGCCACTCCCCTTGTCCTACTCCTACGCTGTCACCAAATCTGACAAATTGGATTATGCTTTATCTCTATCTCTATTCTACTATGGTGTGTCATATGCCGGTGTGCATTATACTCACTCGGTTCCTTTATATAAAGTGTATTTATTAATTCAAAAGTCAAACGAGTGTATGTTTGACCAAGTTTAATTTTTTTTACAAAATTTATATCATTTGATCCATAATGAAAATCAGTTTGATATTATATGTATTAGTTATTATAGATGTTTTTTATTTTATTCTAAAAATGTTGGTCAAACATTCAAATGGTTGACTTGCATGAAAATCAATACACTTTATATTCTGAAATTGAGGGAGTATGATGCAGAGCTGGGGTTATCTACTTTCTTTAAAAAAAGAATTTTAGTTCTCTTAAAAAATGAATGGCGTGCATTTTGGTGTAGATTGTTTTGTCCAACCTACATTTCTTTCTCCCACCCGCACATCTCTTTTTTGGAACCGAGGCTCAAGAAGAGCCCGGCTTTGAATTAACAAAGCCATCAACCGGCCAGGCATACAAGACTGCAACTTACAACAAGAAAGAGGAAAGCGGAAAGAAAAAGATACAATGTGCTCAGGGGAACAACTCGAAGGCGAAGAGCACACACCACTCTTGCCATCGAACGACGCAAAGCCAAACTAGCTAACCTACGGAGGCGCCGGGAGGAGGGCACCAGCATTCATGATTTGTGTCGCTGGCTACCACCAAAGGGATCAAACAGGGCACACATGATCTAACTCCGCCACCGCAAAGGGTCCCTACCCTACCATCTGGGTTCAATGGGTGCCGCACCGGCGGCCGACGGAGTGATTCACCCTAGAATCCAAATCAGAGTGCCCCGGCTGCCAAAGGAGAGGCACCAGGGACAGACCCACATGAAACGGAGGACCAACCACCAAAACACCGTCGACGGCAGTAGCAAGGAAAAAGACCGGACGAGAGTTATCGGGCGCAGACGCTGGAACCTTAGAGAAGGCCAAAAGGATGTGACACCATGCCCCTGGACAAGGATAGGAATCGCCACGCCGAAGGCCTACCGCCGGCATGGAGGCAGGGACCCTCCGCACCTGGAAAAGAGAAGGATGCCGTTGATGAAATCAGGCCATCATTTGTCGCCCTCGAACCACACCCATCTCCACCACCACTCGAGCCATCCCCGGACGACACCCTCAGGAAGGAACCCGCCACCAAAATGCCATTGTCGCTAGGAAAAGGGATCTGAGGCTTTCACCTGAGCTCTTGGACGGGATGGGAGGAGGAGGAGTCCCACCGAAGCCTCCAACAAGGTAAACGACGCACAAAGGCGCCGCCTTCAGTGTGGCCGCCGCGACGGCCAGGGGTTTCCCACGGATCCGCCCCCAAGCACCAGATCCGCGCATCCGACGACCGGATCCAGCGACCAAAGCCGCCAGAAGCCAAGATCCGCGCGAATCGGGATGGATCGAGGTTGAAGAAGCCACTTCTCCAGGGCGCAAACGACTGGCAAGGAGTCGCCACAGCAGCCGTCGCCCGCCACCTCCGCGTCGCCCTCACGGCCAGGGAGGTGGCCCACCTGCACTCGCCGACGCCACCCGCCGCACAGGCCACGTCGCGCGCCGTCGTCCGGGGCCGCCGCCCCGGAAGCCGAGGCCCTCCACACAGGGTGAAGTCGCCGAGATCCCCGCCGCCACCTTCA